>NC_136914.1:106604571-107204571 GCF_949752795.1 Hyperoodon ampullatus
GGAGTTTAGTAGATGACAAAAGTGAGAAGGGGAGACAGTCACATATCAAATGGTGTTAAGTTCCAAAGGATCAGACATTTGACACTGAATGTAAAATTAGAAGCTTGTAAGCACACTAGAAAGTGAGGAAAATATTAACCCACTTCTGGACCATGCATGAAAAAATTAGTCATACTGCCTTAGGTGGGTTACAGGGGAAACGTGTGTCCTTCAGGTGAAAACCAAATCTCTTTCAAAGTATTTGAGGGCATTCATTTAAAAGGCTGACGGTAAAGGAAAGTTATTTATATTTAATGTGAAATTATAATTGCATGGAGCAGCAGTCTTCAAACTGATAAGTACATCCCTAGGGGCTCATGAAAATGTTCTGAGGGCTATGAGACACAGGCACGTTTAAGAAATCAGTTTATAAATACTCAGCTTTCAAATGTACACTTCCTTAAACTGTTGCGCTCAGAACACATAGTGGAGGTACCTATCATGCTGGTCTTCCTTTCTCATCTACTCTTTCACAGTGACATTCTTTCCAGTGAAAGGAAGATAAAGGCATACCTCTATTCAATCGAAATCTAACCATGGTATGTTTCTCCAAAATGGAAAAAACCCACAAACTTTGGGGTGCAAAACAAAGAATCAATTCAGGCTGTAGGTATCAGCAAAGCCTCTTTTAACCAAGACAGCATAGATCACACCATGCTTATCATTAAAAGAAGCATTTTCAATACAATTTCACCTTTCTTATAACTACTGACATAATAAGTAAAAACGTATACTTTTGATCAAATATGTAAAAATAACTCAAACTATAAGTATATTTTAAAACTTAGGGAAGCATTTATGGTCACTGAAAAGTTTTTAACAACACAATTTCAGTGTACTAATGTATTCCTATCATATTCTAGGAAAGATATAAAACAAATTGTTGTTATCCTATACAGAAAAGTAAGTTTCCATCAAGATGAGACTTGAAAAATCAAACCAAAACACAAGAGAATTTTTTCTGAATTTATAATATTTTCCTTGGAGAATTTCATAGAAACTAGAGAGAGAAAAGGAAACTTAAAATTAGTAACAAAAGATAATGTCTTTCCTTCAGATAAATTCTATATTTATACAATGAGATGAATTAAATGTTTTAGAAACATTCTCAAAGTAAGATTACATAGATAAATGAAATCTAATTTTATAATTTTAATATTTATATTTAGAATTTTAATATTCTTTATTTGGAGGAAAATTTTCCTTATACATAATTCAAATCTTCCTGATAGATGCTTAAATGTAGTATTTTTTTTTCCTGTCTTGATCACTCTCCTTCATAACTAATTTGGTCTTCTGTTTGAATCAATCTATCATAGATATATACTTAGATTGATAAATTGCTTATTTTGAGTTATCTTAGAATTTGAGTCCTCTGAGACTTTTTATTCCATTATAGTTGATTTACAACAGTATATTAGTTTCAGGTGTACGTTCTCAGAGATTTTTTTTTTTTTAACAGAATAAGTTCTGCTCTGAAATGCAGGACTCCTCCTACACCAGATCTGTGGTTTTCCAAGGTCCATTTTCCTCGTATCCATAGACATCCCTGTCAACAGATAATTTTCTTAGAGCAATTATTTGTTTTCTCATATTTTACAGGACATGCCACATATTAAACAGTACATGTTTTGAATAAATAGATCTTCCTTTACAGAAGAAGTATACAAAATAGGGAATCGTTTGATTATAACACTTTATATATTGTTTAAATCTATATTTTTTACTCCACTTCATAACACAATAGTCTGATATAAGACAGACTGAGATCAGGAACCATAAGACCACATCCCACACTGAGGTGAGCAACCTTAATTGTAATTGTTAAATTGTAAAATAGGAAGACTTATGCAGGTGATACTATTGTGGAAACATCTCTAAACTGATTAAAGTTCTTTTTGTACATACAACGAAAACTAAGGAAGAAGAAATTTTGTAAGGAGGAAGTGTTATGCATCTAGATTAGAATGTTCACTTGTAAAAGAATTACTCTGATCTACTGTACTAGGTGTAGGAATTTGCTACTATCCTGACAATTTGGAGACAAATTGCCATTCAGCCTTACCAAAAGGTTATATAGAAGGGTTGAATTACAAAATGTCATGCTGAGGAGGAATCTACAGCATCTTATCATAGACCTTTAAGACTGTCAGTATCAGGCATCTCAGATGTTGTAACGTGTGCTAAGTCAGATGCTCCAAAGTTTACCTTCCCTGTTCCTCCATCTCTTTCCACAACTCCTACTCTTGATGTTCTTTTCTTTTAAACTTCTATATACTCTTACATATTGAATTTATTTCCCTTCTATTCCCATCTCCCATATTTTCAAGTTTGGGCCCAAAGGCAGAGGTAAGCTTATTTAGGAATGTCATCACAATTTAGCTACTCACCAAACCAAATAACTGATCTGTAAACAGGTAGCTACAGAAGGGGAATTTGAGGATGAAGCCTCAAGGAATCAAGGAAGATATTGGAATTTGGGGGACAAAGCATAGTACCAATGTCATCTGGTTAGTAAAAGGAAAGAATGGATTTGAATCCTATGGGCCACACGATGAGATTGAGACAAAAATACATTTTAAGATGGAAAAAAACTAAGTTCAAAAGCAACACCTTGGTGAAGCTGATTTCTGATTGAGATTGCTAGAGTCCTCTACAGCTGCTGTGGTTCCTTGTCAGCCATTTACTGGTGAGGTATGATCCATGGTTGTTAACTGAAATTTCAACTATATTTAACAACTGTATATGTTTTGTAAATATAGATGTAACTATCACTTTTAGAGTTAAATTTTTGAAATGAAAGTGTCTTTTTTTCTCATTATCTAAAATAATTGATCCATGTCCTTATTCATATAGAGGGACATAATAGTATTACTTACTATCTGTAACAATAATCATTTTACTGTGTCTCTGTTTCTTTCTTAAATATTAAAGAATTAAATACAATTTTCTTCTGAGCTTAGTTTGGCCTCAAATTCTGAAAAGCCTAAGTATTAATAAAGTTTGCCAAATTATATTTTAACTGTGTGAACCAGTGTATCAGTACTAGAAGCTCAGTAGTAGAATTGAATTTTATTAGGCTATGTACTTTTTTTAGGCTACTAATTTCATTAGGTAATTTTCTAGCTCTTTTCTCTTCGTTATTGTAAGATTCCAAACTTAAATGGCACATGTGAAATAATTACAGTTCCCCTTTAGATTAAAATATAGTTAATCTATGTTATAGATTAAAAGAGTAGTTTGTTCTTTTTTATAATTATCCATTTAATTTTGGCTGAATAAAGATATTGATATTGGAGACCTCATGTCCCTGAAATACGCCTAACAAATAATTTCCTTGTTCTAAGTCTGCCTTTAAATTTCCAGTGAGTTCAGAACATTTCTAGGGAATGCATTGTGTTTATTTTCCAAGCATTTTATCTGTGACATCTTAATTACCTAATGTGTCATTTTAACTCCCCTTATTATTTCAAATTTATGATTTTATGCCAAAAGCATAAAGCATTTCACCACCATTATCTATATTTAACCCTTTTAAATAAAACTAACATCATTTCATAAGAAATATCCATAAGCTTGACATGTTTAGAGATCATAAAGCAATTAGTGTACTTTGAACTTTTACACATCAAAACGCTAACTTTAAATCAGTAGAGGTAGCAGAAATCAAAAAAAAAGAAAAATAAATTTGACTTTTTAAAATAAGAATAGCCCTAAAAAGTTCAGCATATTGGTGTAATGCATAATGACCTTTTTATTATTTAAGAATATCTAAATTACTATTGGGTAATCATATTTTATTTCTTTTAACCATCAAAATTTTATTTATTGGCTAAAAAGTCAAGCTTTTAGGTATTTAGGGTGCATTAAATGAACAACACTGACAAAGATGTTTGTTTTTTGGTACTTATACATTCTAGAGGAATGTGGGCAGAAAGTAAACTTTTAATAGACTTATTTAAAATTATACATTTGGATAGAAGATTGTATAGGCTATCAAAAAGAAAAAGAAAGAAAAGAAAAGAAGAGAAGGGAAGGGAAGGGGGAGGAAAGGAGAGGAGATGAGAGGAGAGGAGAAGACAAGAGGGGAGGGGAGGGGAGAGGAGAGGAGAGGAGAGGAGAGGAGAGGAGAGGAGAGGAGAGGAGAGAAGGCTAAAGGGAGTCAGTATGTTGCGATGGCCGGGGAGAATAAAGCTGAGGAGAACTCATTGTGAGAATGTGCAGGCCATATAGAAGGCATTTACTAAACGGCACATGTTTTCCTTTTTGCTACCAATTTATTCATGATCTCAAGAAACAAAGTACTTCAGTAAAATTAGGTCTAACACCAGTGTAAATAATGTTTTCTAAAAGAATAGATTTGATCACTTGGACATACTTCAAAGGTTATCACTTTTATTTTGTTATTTCCAAGTTCAAAGATTAAGTACATGCATTTGGAATAGCATTTGTTTAGTTTTAGACAAATGCTAAAGGGCTATTCCTGTATACATACCATCCTAACGTAATTTAAACCTAATTTTGAGTGACAAATTTTTGTCTAAGGGCTCAAGTCACATTTTAATTTTGATATCATCAGCTGGGTTTATCTATGCAGTTCAACTATTTACAACAAAATAGTTAACTGGTTTTCATAGAAAGTTGTCTAAAACTTCAAAAGGTTACTATATAGTATACTATAGATTATTTCTTGTTTTTCCCTGTTTTTCTTTGCATGTCTTCTTATTTTATTTTCCTACTTTCCTTTATTGCCTAGCACACATACCAAGCCTCAGGTTGTTCATCATTGAATGATAGAATAATTGCAGGATTCTTGTTGATAGGAATAATATGCACTGGAAGGACAAATATATACTAATAGTCGTTATTTGCAGTGTTGGAACATTAGTTTCAGACCTCTAAGCTGATCCTTAATTACAGATTGGAAGTTGCTGTCTCTGACGTACAAAAGGATGGTGTATCTCAATCCAAGAGAATATTTCCATGTTTTAAATATATATATTTGCATATCTATTTAAAAGTATTACATCCCTATTAGCTGCAACACACCTTGAGGGTTACAAGAATGAATAATAATGTTTAACCAGTCAAAGAAAGAAAGAGAGAAAGAGAAAGGAGGAAGGAGGGATGGAAGGAAGGAAGGAAGGGAGGGAGAGAGGGGGAAGTATAAAGGGACACAGGCTACACGACAATCATTGTTATAGACCTTACAACCCTATAATACCTTAAATACCTTAACAGAGGTCCAATATACTATAAAAGTTTAAAGTGAGTATAAATTACTTTCAGCTGAAGCAAGCAGGGAGGGTTTGTGGGTGAAGACATAGCATTCTTCAAGGGGAGGGAAAGAGTGAGGAATAATTAATTTAAAGTTATTGAGCACGTCTACATTCCAGATATATACCTAGGTCCTTTCTTTTTACAAATTTTATTTCACTTTATGTTTATAACAACCCCAGGAGTCATCATCATCTTCCTCTCCACCTTTCAGGTAAAGTAAATGAAATTCATAAAATCTAACTCTTCAAAATCACACAGTGAATTTTCTCTTCTTCAGAGACTATTATTTTATGAGAATATTTTAATGAGACACCATAAAATCACATCCTGTGTGACCATAGAAAATTGAGACCCCTCTAGAATATTGATGATTGCTTTTCTAAACATTTTTAAACCTCATTCTGAACAAGTGCTCCTGGCACCAACTCTGGCAATTGCATCTAAACTTCTTCATGTTGAATTCTTCTTAATGTATTGTTTTCTTCCAAGCATGAACACATGCTTCCTTTACTCCCTCAGATATCATTTACACAAGGCTGTTGAATTTGTCAGAATTTCATCACCACTTAATGATTTCAGAAGAGGACTTTGGTCTAGGGGAAAGAAAAAATAAAACACCAAAACTGAATATTACTCTAAGTATCCCTAAAGACTATTAGCTAAAATCCAAGAGAGTCTTCACAAGATATGACTCTTCTTGACCCCAACATGCTCTCCTATGCTGTAGTTTGCCACTTTTGAAATCAGTTACCCATATTCTGTCATATCTAGCTAGATTCAAGGTTCCCAAAACCTTGTCTCGAGGTGCCCAATGGAAGTCAAAAATCAGCTAGCAGGTAAACATGTTTCTCACACTTAAAGGATATTCTTTTACATCATTTTGCTGAACAGTTCAACACCTCTTTAACCTAAACTTTACCAGTCAAGATTTTGTAAAAATAAACTAGGCGAAACAGGTTCTTAGGAGTGACAATGGAATGAAGAAATGTCTGCATTGTATTTTGTATCAAAGACAACTTTTATATCTTGCCTGAATATGCCAGCATACAGAGCTTGATGCTGAACTAGGGTCTATTTTATTCCATATCTCATTTTTTACTATGTTCCTTTCACATAAAGTTAAGTATATTTCAGTAGTTTTGGAAAGAGAGTCATGAAGGCAGAGAAGGGAGGAAATTGAAGGCAAGTTTGAGAAAAAGCAATCGGCTAGTTGAATGAAGCACAAGTTATGTTAAGGAGGGTATTGTAAGAATTGATTGGAAAGATAATTCAGTTTCACTCCAAATATGAATAACTAATAGTAAGATGTTTGGACACAATTCACCAGGCACCATGTAGCCAACGAAGTGGAAACTTGGGAAGATAAAAGAAGGAAGAGGTAAAAGTTACACAGCCTAATGTAAAAAATGGAGTTGCATCAATTGTGTCCATATAACTAACCTGGAACAATTACTTATTCATCCACAACATCCCACATAACTGTCCACCCATCCCATTGTCTTAGTTCCAACTTTTGAATATACTATTCTATATATTGTCTAGACACTAGTGCAATATTCTCTTTTGGGATTTAGTAACTGTTCTACCTTTGCCCTAGTAGACTGGAGGATTCAGACTGTCCTTCACTTCCCGATATTGCCCCTGACTAGCTACCCCAACTGCCTTGGATAGAAAACTGAATAACAACTAAAACAGTATGCCTTATCTTTAGAAAAGTTTCATTAAATTAATGTGCTTAAATGTTTACTTAATTTTTTATCGCTAACCACATGCTCTACTTTTTCCCATAGACCTTCAGGAAGGCATCAAATATGAAATTATCTTTGTTTTTTCTATTATATCTTCTCAGGAGGACTTCTAGTTTTCCTCAGAGTGGTTCTGTGTGCCCTATTGATTCATTATATTACTTGTTCAGTTGCTTTACCTATTTTAACTATAGAATGAACTGGGTTCAGACAAAGGTATGTATCCATGATTTTACTTGTAATTTTAAGTCCTCCCCCTCATTCTCTGGTTCTTTCAGACCTCTTACTTACAACAGCAAAAATTGGAGATGGAATTTTTTTATTTTAATTCAGCATAATGTGCACAATCACACAAAAAATCAGGATTACCTTTTCTACATTTTCCTTCCCAGGGTATGTGTTAACAATATGACTTTCATCTTCTCAGAATCCAAAACATTCATGAAGCCTCTGCAACGGCTGCTTTGATAAAAATCTTCCAACAGAATGAAAACATCTTGATTAGATTAGAAAGACCTATTCAGGTATTGCTAAATTATCTTTCTATAAGAGGATATATATGTTTTTTTTTTCCTTTGTTTCCTATGTGAAGAAGGTAGTAATAGGGGCATGTAATAGTTTAGTCAACCAAGACACATATGCTCTTGATCTCTTGGTTTTTGTAAGATTTCCAATTTCAAGACACTGGACAATTATTAGCTAAATTCCACATATTTTTAAGTTAGCAAACACAGTTTGTGGAGAGTCTGAATTTCCTGAACTTGTCTTGGCAATCCAGGTGCAGCTGGTAGGCCACAGAGTTTTTTCTAAGAAAAGTATTATCAATGTACAATGTTTTGTATTGTGTGAGTTTATGGATATACTTCTATAAAAAGTATCAGCTTAATCTCCACAAGGTTTGCCAGATATCTGTCAGATGTGTTTTAAGAGTTAAAGGATATTCTTCTGAATACTTAACTTAAGGGGCACAATATAAGTACTGGAACATTGTCTCTATAAGCAGTCAATTTTATCAAAAAAATTTTTGACCTCTGTTCTTAGGGACTATGATCTCAGTATTTTAACTGATCTTCTTTCATGTGTTTGTTCATTCATTCAAAAATAACATATTAGTTGAATCTGTCTGCATAGTACTTAACATCTATTGACCAATTACTAATTTATTTTTTATAACCATCTGAATTATAATTTTCTTAGCTAAGAGATAAAATAGCCTATAAACTACACTAGATCCTGGAAAGGTAAAGTTCTATATCATGCCTTACAAATTATAAAAACCCTTGCTCTGTGGTTTATACCACATTTGTATTATAACATGACCAAAGAATATTCTGTCTTGGTTACTCTCAGCTTATTAACAAAAACTTCTTTTCCCCACTGGGGAGTTATTATTTTCTTTCAGAATAACCAGTGGAAAATCATTTGTCGACCTAGATATGGACAATGTGCACCACTAAAGGGCCAGGAAGTCACTATAAAAAATGAAGATTGAGTGGAACTTGTAACAACAGAAGATGAGAATATGTGATAATAATAATTTTTAAAAAATCCTAGTTGCATCAACAAGGCCTCTTCCAAATTATTTGTCCTAGTATTTCCCCAAAATTTCAAAGAGATGTAATTGATAAGTTGAAAAAGAAAGAGTTCCTTTATCAAATATGTTTGTGAAATACTACATTCTATAACCTTTCTCTAGGAAATTTATAAACACCTTATTGACTTAAAGGTTCTGAAAACTCCTATAGTTTAAAAAAAAAGCCTTTGATAGTCTTTAACCAACACTTATCAAATGTATTTGATCATAGTTTTTTTTTTTTTTTTTCCTCTTACCGGGTAACATTTTGCAAAGTGCTATTTAGTTTGCAAAAAAATGCAGATTCAGATTTATCAGTTGAGTACTGCAGGGAAAAATATAAGTAACAATCTCGAGACTGTTGGAAAACCACTGATTGTCACACAATTTTTAAAATTTATTTTATTCAGAATTCTTGAAGTAGAATAACCCTCACTGCCAAGAAAGAAGGCCCTCCTTGTGTCAAAACTTGTAAGTCTCCAAGGGTTATAGTTTCTAATTCAACCTTCTTGGAATTTGAAGAAAACCCCTTCTTACACTAATTACTTTCAGAATTATAAGGATAAGAATACCTTCCATGGTGAATGCAATATGTAAATACTCTTTTAGTGAGTTATTTTCATAGATTTGAGAAGCTATATTTTTTTCAAATAAAACACTTCCTGAGCAAGGTTTCTTACATGATCAAAAGCCAGGAAGTGATAAAAATAGGTATGATTGCAGGGCACTTCAATTTTCAAATTAATTAATTATATGAGCATTATTATTGTATAATGTGAAAAAGAACTCAGAAAGTAAAATTCACAGAACTTATTATTCATTTCCTATCTATCTAGGGAGATACATTGACTTCTCTATCTGGCACGCATAACTCAAAGCATGGTGCTAGGCATTAAGATTAAGACAAAAAAGATTCTTGCTCACGTTCTAGTGGAAAAAACAGGAAATAAACAAATACATTAAAATGTGCTATTATTACCAGATTATAAATAACATGTAGATGTATATTATCTACATTAAAACTCTCTTAGGTTCTAGGTACCCCCTTTACCAATAAGTGCAAGTCTAGCCATAGCCTATGCATTCTGATTTGCTACTATGCATCAAATATTAATGATTTGCAGATTATCAAGCTACTGATTATTTGGTTTATTAGGACAGTTAATTGAGATAACTTCTATCCACATTTGAGTAGGGTTTATACTGTCTAAATCTTCAAATTTCTACCTTTAAGTAGCTCTCTAAATTCCTTTTGGAGATATTGATTTCCTCTATTGTATGTAGTCTTAGTGTGAGGGCATGTACACATACCTGGTTTCCCACTAAGGAAGCTCAAAGAACCAGATCCTAGTTATTTATGCTTTTTTATAGCCAACATGACCCAAGCTTGACAATCAGAACTTCTCTCCTGGAATCGTAAATCTTTACTGAGTAAACCCAAAGTGAAGAGAAGTTTAGATATTATGGTCCAGCCACTGTGTAGGGTTCAGACTATTCCAGCTAGCCACCCTTGTTGTTCTATCTTCTACCATTCAGATCTACCTTTTAAATTCTCCTTTAGTTCTGAATCCTCCTCTCCAATAACATTTTGCTTAAGATAGTCAGAGCTGGTTTCAAGGGTTTGTAACCAAGGACCAAAAACATCAGGTGTTTGAAAAGCCCCTGATTCCTTAGTTTTAGAACAAAAGTAGAGAAATTTAGATGCAAAGAGAGAAGTGGCAACCATGAGCCTAGAAATGGTGAAATTTCATATTAGGCCCATACCTAGTCATTCTCTGGCCACATAGGTGTTATTATTTCACCAATACCACCAAGAACTGAATAATGTTATGTTACCCAGGCCCTCCCATAGCATTACACCCCCTACAAATCCACACAATCCAGTCAATTTCCTCTGCTACATCCACCAAACTCTAGGTGTCCTATGTCTCTCACTGGCATAATTCTAAAATCTTCTAAGTTACTGAGTCTGAAAAACAAAAAAGAAAATTTTTATTGGGTATGGAAAATCAAGTTATATCTTGTTAAGGAGTAATTAGGTGAAATACTACCTTTACTAAAATTTAGTATTTTAAACAGGTGAAGTTATGATTTTTGGTAAAACCCCATTATTATATCACCCAAACACAGCTACATAGGACTTCTCTATTATATGTCTCTTTTTTTTAACATCTTTATTGGAGTATACTTGCTTTACAATGTTGTGTTAGTTTCTGCTGTATAACAAAGTGAATCAGCTATACATATACATATATCCCCATATCCCCTCCCTCTTGCGTCTCCCTCTCACCCTCCCTATCCCACCCCTCTAGGTGGTCACAAAGCACCGAGCTGATCTCCCTGTGCTGTTTGTTTCATAAATTTTGTAGACTTACATATCTTCAGTAATAGTCCAAAAAATTCTATATTTATAGGCCCCTTCATTTAGAATATTAGATGAAAGATAATAATGTCACAAAATTAAGCAAAGTAACTGAAAGTGATGAAAAAAACAAGGACTATAAGTTAATCGAATCTTTTGGTGGAATAAAAAAAAAAGCCACAGCTAAGGAAGATAAAAATTTAGAGGACTGCCTTTTCACAAATGTAAGTTCATAGTTCATTTTACTTCTTTTTATTCCCCTTTGTGTATTTCTCCCCCTTTTCTTTCACTGCTTCTTTCTCTCCTTCATTTTAGAAATTTTCCTTACTTATTTCTGTTAACACTGGTGTACAAAATGATCAAACCTAATGGACATGTGGTCTCAAAAACCTTAACCTCTAACTGACTAAAATATGAATAATTATCAATAAAACTGGAAGTCTTGATTCACTACTTTTTGAAAAGTTTTGATAACTTTTTTGACTGATATAGAGTGCTTTCATATTTAAAAATCTTATTAAATTGTCATATTCACCATATTGGTTTCAAGATGCCAAGAGATTGACAATTTCTTGATTTACATTTATTTTGAAACCCCTTTACACAAGTTATTGATTTTGTGCCGTAATATCAATAATATTCCAAAACACTTAAGGAAATTATTCCTATGACAATTCTCATTCTCCAATGTAAATTTACTTAAGTCAATGAAAAAGAGCTTTGACATTTTATTCAGGCGGTGCCTTCATTCTTGTGTTTTGCTTCCTTGCTCATTGCTTTCCTCTTTATTTATTTATTTATTTTTTCAGAATCATTCATCAGAGAAAATCTTGACCTGATTTCTGATGGCTTCCTTGTTATTCATCTCCTTCCTTATTACTTTCTTTCCCCAAATCAACAGCCCCAAACAAAATCTGCAAACTTGGCTTGATTAAAATATTTCCATTTGAATGGACTCTGAAATACTGTAAAATGTCTCAGGACCTCAGTTTCAGAAACTTTGAAGGGTCCATGATTTTATCCTACTTGTAAGGTAACAAGATGGCCTGCCACAGTTCCAAGGATACCAGCAGAAGACTGCAACTCCTGAACAGAAGACTAAAGCTTTATTGGACGCAGGCAACCACAGGAGAGTATCAGCATTTGCACTCATTTCCCCAATTTTTACAGTGTTGTATGAAGAGGCACTGTATTATCGGGAAGAACTCTAAATGTCGGGAACTCAAATTTTTATAATGAGCAGTAAGTTTACCAGACTTTTACTCTGCAGTGAAACATGATTTTATTATAACTGGACAGACAACAACCTGCCCTTTATTCTGAACAGAGACACTATCTCTGTCTTTCTAGGATGTTTACTTAAAAAAAAAAAATCCTTGGAAAGATGATCGAAAACAAAGGCAGCCAGTGCCTCTACTTGCAGGACATGAGGAAAAGCAGAAGATCCATGGGGGACTGTCTCTCAATAGTTAGTGAAGACCCAGAGTGGGTATCCAAATGCTTCTGTGAAGATAGATTCTACCCCAAACATTTCTGATTTTCCCTCATTTTTAAACTAAACCTTATTTTTAACTTTATGTAGTCTCTGCCAAAATGAATTCTGGATTTTAATATTGATTGGTAAGAGATTTATAGAAATAGTTGTTTGTTAGGCATATAGCACGGGCTCCCAACCCTTCTTCTCCAATATAAATGGGTAAAATAAATAAAAGATAATATAAAGGAACAGTTATGCTTCTTGTTTGTTTGTTTGTGTGTTTGTTTTAAGAGAAGAGAAATGGAAGCATGGAAAAATCATTACATATCTGCATAAGATATAAGGTAAAGATTACATCCTACATTACCCTCTCCCCAAAATGTGAATGTGACATTAAAATAAGACTATTATGTTTAAAAGAAATTGATGTTTAGTAAGTTTAAATCATATATACAGTACAATTTAAGATAAAGATTCATGTATAACATAAATTACAAATAAATGATAATTTAGATTAAAAATTGCCCAAAGTTATATGATGTTTTTATTGAATTTAAATACTGTAATATAGAAATTTGTTGGTTGTCCCCTTTCTGAGTTAAAAAAAATATTCTAATTAGATGTCATAAAGCGGATACTGTTCAGCCTTTAAATATTTCATTGTTGTATTTTTTTCTCTCTTTTTTTTTTTTTTTTTTGTGGTACGCAGGCCTCTCACTGTTGTGGCCTCTCCCGTTGCGGAGCACAGGCTCCGGACGTGCAGGTGCAGCGGCCATGGCTCACGGGCCCAGCTGCTCCACGGCATGTGGGATCTTCCCGGACTGGGGCACAAACCCGCCTCCCCTGCATCGGCAGGTGGACTCTCAACCACTGCGCCACCAGGGAAGCCCCTATTTCATTGTTTTGAAGAACTCCGATAAACTGTACAACCTACATGATTGAGACAAGGGCATTTTTAAGGACCATATTTGATATACCACAGAAGAGCCATTGTTTTCTAGATGATGGATGCTTCCTTGTCCTGAGTGACCTATCTTATATTATCCAGGATGATGCAGTAGCTTTAGGGCCAATGAAATGTCCTTGACCTCTGTCTTTAATGTCACCTTAAACAAAGATAGAGCTGAATATTTTGACTTCCTGTTTTGACTTAAAAATTTGTAACTCAGAAATAAATGTAAAGACTGAAACCAGAGAAAATAAATATATATAGTAATCTGAAATTTAAAAATAGGAAAGCCAGGATCAGAACTGGGTGTGTGGCTAAAGATACTCCCTGTGAAGGTTTGGATGCTTAGGATTTTCCCCTTCGATTTTGGAAAAAATAATTTTACTGCAGAAATATGAGTTTTTTAACCCATTAGAGAAAATTACATTTATTATATCAACACAGTGAATAAAACAATATAAAATTATGATATATATTTTTTAATTTCAGAGACAATAAATGCAGAAAAAAAGAAACATCATACAATGAAAATTTGATTTGTTTGATTATTTAGTGTTTGAATATTTTTCAACATCAAACCCATCATAACATTAATATTTTGTGAAAATATGTCCACAAAATTAATGACTTACAAAGGTAAATATTTTTATGATTGAGTAAAAACTTACAAAAATATAAAAGCATTTCCCAAGAGAAAGACAAAAGATACGAAATCATTCTAAAGGGTAGACACGGCCAACACATATGTGGAAAGTGGCCCACCCTGCTTATAATAAGTAAGATGCAACTCAATATTAAAATGATACAGTTTTTTGTTCATCATTTTATGAAATTAACAAAGACATAAAACCCCCAAGTCAGATAAATAATATTTGGTGTAAAACTCATGGTCAAACAAGTACTTTCAAACATTAATTCTGCCTTTATAAATTGAAAATACACTTTCTGAAGGGTATTTGGAAATATGAATCAAAGGTCAGAAAAGCTTATACTCTTTGATCATGAATCTCCAATTCCTCTTCTAGAAATATATGCAAAAGACATTGCTAGAGGGTATGCAGTAAAATTCATGTACATGTGTATACGTTACAGCCATAAGCATAAAGGCAGAAAACAAAACCAAACTCTGAAAATAAAAAATGCCTTTTAAATGGTGACTAAATAAATTGTAATGTATCTAAAATGCAGAAAATTGTGGCTCACAGAACCTGAAAAGAGCCCCAGGGAATGAAAAAGATTATATTCCAACAGGATTGGAAATATTCCAACCAAAGAAATATACATTTACCTCTTTTATATTTTGAGCTTTAAAGGAAAGGATCAGTTGCTTAAAATGTGTTACATAATAATAATCTATAAAAATGACACTAGGAAAAAGTGATAATGACATAACAAAAGGTGGGAAAAAAAGTAGTTTATGGTCCCACATGCCGCGGAGCGGCTGGGCCTGTGAGCCATGGTCACTGCGCCCGCGCGTCCAGAGCCTGTGCTCCACAGTGCGAGAGGCCACAACAGTGAGTGGCCCGCGTACCACAAAAAAAAAAAAAAAAAAAAAAAAAAAGTAGTTTATGAAATCAAGGTAATGTATTCTACACAAACACTCGTATATATAGCTAAAAAACATGCCACATTTTTACCAGTGACTTCTTATCTTTGGGTTGAGGGTTAATGAATTGTCTTTTCTTTTTTATTTTCTCTTACTGATTTTTAAAAATTGTGTAAAAAATGTATTTAAATAGTCACTAAACTCAAATCTATAACTGTTCTATATTAAGTAAAAGCTTGTGACTCAAACCTTATACCTCATTTTACAAGTTAAATGTCAGAAACTCTAAAACTGACTTGAATGTTTCAGTAGTCTACTTGATTATAAATTTAAATAATAAAACAGAGAAATAAGGTAGAGCCATTTGTTGGACTCTTATCTAGGACACAGAAAGCCTTTGGTGGTACATTTTAAAAATAAAGCACAGTGCTGAAGAGTGGGATCTCTGGAATAAAATGGCCTGGTTCAAATTCCAGCTAGCCATCTATGTATTAACCTGGAAAAGTTGTTCAACTATTGTAAGTCTTAGTTTCCTCATCTCTTAAAATTGAAATAGCAATAATATTTACTTTTTTGTGTTGCCATGAGAAAAATCTTAGTAATGAGAAAATCCTTTAAAAGTACTAACACAGTGCCTGAGCGTCTGGCTTGTTAAAAGTGCTCAGTAAATGCCAGCTCACACTACTGTTGGAAGAATATGGTTGCATTTGAGAGTTGGCACCACAATAATCAGTACATTGAGGAGAATGCCCTTCCTTGTCTCCTCAGGTGAGTGCTTAGAAACAAGGGAAGCTGGAGGTCAGGAACATAACCTGTGAATTGTTGGAGCATAGAGAGATCTAGTTCCTTTATCCTTCTCAGAGAGTTTCCAGGCAGAGGAAGAGGAAGGTCCTGGAGGTACTTGGGCTGAAACAATCCATGACCATCTTGATTTAAAACAACAAAAGGAAGTTACGACACTCAGGAAGAGCTGGGGTGAGGAGGAGTGGGGCAGATGTGAAGAGCACTGTAGAGCTTCACCTCAACACTCAAGGAGAGGGAGCCAGCCTTTCAGGCTTCTGCCTTCCTCAAAAGGAGAATTTACAATTCTCAAAATCAAGTTCAAATTCTTCCTTGTACTGCATGGTCTTCTATGTTCTGCTTGCTGCCTTCCTTTTCAACTGTATCACTCATCACTTCCCTGGTGATTATGGTACACTTCAAACCAAGACCATTAACACACCTTCCCACTTCTACACGTAACCCCCCTCCCCTGTTTCTGCATCTGAGTTCATACACTTTTACTCATCTCTCAGGACTCCTTTCCTAATCTTTTCATGTTGAGTCTAACAGTTGCTTTTTTGTGCCTTCAAGATTCTTGTGTTCCTCAACAATTATAGTACCTTTCAATATATAAAATTTATTAATGTATAGATTTGTCTCCCCAACAGAATTATTTTTGAGTTTTAATTGCATGCTGCTACACACTTGCCATTAGCACTTTCCTCATCTGTAAACCTCTCTTTCACTTCTCAACTTTCCAAATCTTACCCAAATATCAATAGCCACTTCAAATTTCAGGCCATTTCATTCCATCATATGCTGTCTGTCTTCTGGACTTCTATTGTACTTTACTTATTGTATCAGCCATTTAGAAATTAAATCCTGAAATTACTTCTACTTGTTAGATTTTAACTGACTTTTCATGTGCCTCTGTGAAATCTTTTCTACTCTACTACATTCTTCATCACTGTAGATTTTTTTTTTTTTTTTTTTTTTTTTTTGCGGTACGTGGGTCTCTCACTGTTGTGTCCTCTCCCGTTGCGGAGCACAGGCTCCGGACGTGCAGGCTCAGCGGCCATGGCTCATGGGCCCATCCACTCCGCAGCATGTGGGATCCTCCCGGACCAGGGCACAAACCCGCGTCCCCTGCATCAGCAGGCGGACTCTCAACCACTGTGCCACCAGGGAAGCCCATCACTGTAGATTTTAATCATCAACCATGTTCAAAAAATCTCCATCCTGGAACATACCAGTTCCACAGCCTCTCAATAGTCTTTTTCACTGGGTCTATAAAAATTTAATTATATTGCTAGTAATCCCTTTCATCTCCTTTATTTCCGAGAAAGACAGACATTTGAACTTGAATCCCTCAGATAAAACTATCTCATTTTATTACCTTCTCAAAAGAGGGAAGGTATCCCTTCTGTGTTGTCACCTGTATCTGGAGGTCAGAGGAGGGGAAGGAATTGTTATTCTGCTTCTACTTCCACTTCCTGTTTACTTTTTCTACTAGCTTTATTCAAGTGACCTCGTTACCTTAAAGTCTCTGTTATTTTAAGTCTGGCCTTTTTCTCATCTCACTGTTGCCATTTTTTATCCTTCATGGTCCCTAATGTGGTCCTGATCCTGTGGTTTGTTCTCCGTTGCATCTTTAAACTCGCCATGATCCTGGACTATATCAGTGCCCACACAAATGGCCCAATCAAATTCCTTATGTCTTTTACTTCAGCAACCTTCACCTCACTTCACTAGTTTAGCCCCTATTGTCATTAACAAAAACTTTAAAGTTTTTTAATCCTAAAATTTCCCTCTCTGCTCTAACATTTACACTTAGAAACGTCAGTACTTCCGTAAGAGTGGCAAACATTCTTACCAACTATTAAGGATTAGTTAATCAATGAAGAAATATTGTTATTATTGATTTTGCTGTAGTTAGTATAAGGAAAAAGGGTTAGAAGGCTTTTGTTGGATAATGTTGGATTCAGGGAACTTTCCTATCTGAAAGGCTGCGGACTTGTGCAGAAGCATTTTGAAGTTTGTCTTTAGCAATGCTGAGACATTTTTTCACTCTGCTAGGTCCTTTTACTCTAACACTACCTTTGATGGCTTAAGTCAGTTCATCTTTTATGCATGTTAGGCATTCTCCACTTGCAGGGGTGTTCCTTCGTCCATTATCTATCCAAAGATACAACTTCTTGCATACATTAAGTATTTTTGAATAAAGGAGTTAGCAGCATGGTATATTAGAAAGAACACAGGCTCTGGTGTTTGAAGATCAGAGTCATCATTTACTTGTTACCTGATGCATGACCTTGTATGGAAATTAATTTGCTTAACTTATAGAAGGTTTGTTTTCCTTATCTACAAAAGAGAGAATAACGTCTGCTTTCTCTACATGATTCTTGTAAGGAGTAAATGGATTAATAATTGTAAGAAGACTTTAGACATTGTAAAGAACCATATAAATTGATTAATTAATGCATATATTCCACTCTACAGTTGGATGGCTTATTATCTTATCTTGTGCACTATGGGCCTGATAGCTGGTAATGCATGTTAAATACATTATATCTTCATAATAACACTGTTAAACATGGGCAAGCAGTGACTAAAGCCAGGAAAGCTTATCAATCATGAAAACCACATTTTGTCAAGTCAGAGGAAGAGAGATTTCTGATAGGAAAAAATCTCTTTACCTGCCAAATTACACAGTCTTTCAGAAAGAACTCACTATGTAGGATTTAGTTAACATAGTTAAATTTTAGCCCATTTTCCTCAGGTGTCTTAAGTAGATGAAAGCCTCATTAGTGCAAGATGAATGAATTTTTGTTTGGAGGTAAAAGGAGAGTAGTGGTATTAGTACAACATAGACAGATAAACTGTTACTAAAGGGATATCCTACCTACAAAAAGCATCTAGGGTTGGATAAGGAAATGCTTTACTTTAGACATTGTTATAAAGGTAAACACTTTCATGGAAACACAATTCAGCATTTTTAATGTCTTTGTTTGTCCTATATATGTTACATTGTTTTTATAATTTTCATGGTTGTCCTGCATATGTTACATATTTTTACAATGTTCATGATTTTAAGTATTTCTCAATGGCATTTTTGTATACAAACTTTCATTATTAGGTAAGTTTAAAAGAGAGGACTATACCTTACATTTTCAAATCTCCCAGTTCCTAGCTACTCAAAGTGTGTCACATAGATCACCAGCAGTGACATCACCTGAGAACTTGCTAAAAATGCAGGAGCTCAGGACACACCTCTGACCTACTAAATCTGAATCTGAATTTTAACAAGATACCCTAGTGATTCATAAGCACGTTAAAATTTGAGAAGCACTGTCTTAGTTCACTGTTCTGTGAGAATATCAAATAGTACAGGATTTCATTAATAAAAATTCTTATTAATAAAAGTAGAAAGTTCTTTCTATTCCCCTCTCATAGTCCATTCCAAGCTTTCTTTAATTTTGGTCACTATTAGAAATTTTGTCTTTACCCTTCTATATATTTTCTATGCATATATAAATATAAAATTATAATTCATAAATTCTCAAAAGTTAACAAATCCATGAAGGAGGAAGATAATTTGGGCACAAAATAATTAGTTGGGATTCTTCAAAAATCGTGTTCTAATAATGCATAATTTTAAATGAGTACTTACTTTGTTTCAGGCACTCTTTTAAGTGAGTGATCTAATTTTTTCCTCTCAATCACATAGGAAGTGGATGTTATTGAACAGATGGGAACAGTGAGACACAGTGACTTTGCATGATTACACTGCTCGTCTTTGAAAGCCAGAAATTAAACTTACAATTTGACCCTGAAGCCGTGTCTTGAAACCACTACATTATACCTCTTTACTTAGACTACGTACTTCATTTAAGATCTCCAGAGACCTACTGACAGAGCACCAAGTTAAAAAGGACCTTGTTCTAAATACAGACATAAAATCTAGCATAGTTTCCATATTTCCAGTGCTATCACATATTCATAATATACAACAACTTCCTGAAAAGAGCTCTATTTTAGTTCTGGGTGCCAAGGTTCTATTTGTACAATACCTAAGAGCAATTATTAATAATCTATTGTGAATCCTCTCAGATCCCAAATGGCATCCGGGTTTCTAGAGAAAAACAAAAATATCTTTCACATTTCTCAGTAAATTTCCTTCTGGAAGGTTAACTGTTTGTTACATAATTAAAGGACACTTTCCTACAAGACTCATCAGTCATAAACCCAAATGATCCAGGGAGAATTTTGACAAACTAGCTTTGAAACTTATTATTCTTTGAATAATTCGTGTTCTGAATTATTTACTGTCTCATACAAAAATAGTCCTCAAAAGAGGTTTGAATCTGGACCAGAATATGTAACAACAGTGTACAGAACCTTGCAGAGTAAAGTGTAACTCTTGACTCATAGTTTTGTTTTGTTCTGTTTTTTCCAAAAATCTATGTTTATTGCTAATAATGTTTCCTTTCATTTTTGTGTTAGTTTTTCTAATAAGTATGAATCCAAGAAAAAAATTTTCAATATTGAAACTTGAAAAAACAGAAAGCTTTCTAGTTAGTTGTCCCTTATCTGACCTATTACCACTTTCATTTGTTTAGGTATTCTGTTGGATTTTCAAAACCAGTTGTGATATCACTAGAGTAGCTATGCCTTGGTGCGCCTAAAATAGTCCTGGTTTATGTCTATTGTTTTGTTATAATTATTAAGAGTAGACCCTTTTATTATCATAAATGTTCAATATTGGATGAACAATTTTATGTTCACCCTACATAGGACTCTATTACATCAGAAAATTAATATTTTTCTTTACTCACAGAGCAGAGGTCCATTTGACCAAAAATGGTCTAAATATGTGTCTCAATTTTGAACCTTGTTTTAGTGGTTGGAACCAAACAGCTTTAAGTGATAAAGCAAGTGGAAAATATCAATATAAAGCAAATAAATGTAAGCTAAAATTTTACAGGGCTTGGTATTGTATAAATCTACAATGAACCTGTTTATCAAATTACAATGAGCAGTGATGTTTTACAATGATAAGAATGATTTATTTAAAAAATACAAAACCTAATAAACTATACTCAATACCTAGTTAAGACAAAGTGGAAATAGATCCTTATCCATAGGGCATAGAAAAATCTGGATTTTGAGTTCATGAGAATTCCCACAGTAGATTTACAAGTAGATATATACTTAGGGAAGAGGTGGCTTGTCTTAAGACACAGATTAGACACTTTTAAAAAGTCTGATTTTTCCCCTTTGATGGCAAGCCTTATTATCAAATCTATCTAAGAAGTCTTGTCTGATGTGACCCCATCTCAGCTGTTCATAGGTATTCTGGAAGCCTTGATCAAATCTCTTATTTTTGGATTATCAAAAGTATTAAAATTATTAGCTTCTTATATATTAATTACCCATCATAATATGAGACCAGGGATTTGTCTTGCTCTACTTTTACATCCCCCATACATTGTCTAGTTTCTTCACTTCTGTGAATAAATAAGTAAATAAAAGAATGAATAAACAATGAAGATACAGTAGCTTTTCACAAATTACTGTATGATTATGAGCTGGGAGTAAAATAATTCAGTTCTCCTGGATACACTCCTGGGAAAAGACAAAAGCACGGTATTATAATGCAGCGCAGTTGCTTGTTCTCAGCTCCTTGAATAAATCAGCGTAAATAGAAAACTCTAGTACCTTGTTGAAATTGGTGTGATACAGGCAGCAAGGAAGATACTATCTAAAGAGAACTTAAATATGAAAAATTATAGTCTTTTCTATCCCCAGTGTGGAGAGCCTGAACCACTTTGAAATTTCTTTTAATCCAAAATGTTCCTGTCATATGGCTGTGAATAGGCTGTAAATATCACTACAGAGTTTTGTAATTTAAAATATATACTATGATTCCTTTCTTGTAAACAAGCAGTCACAATCAACAACAATTTTTAAAAACCCTATGTATAGATATTTTATTCAGCATATAATATTTTTCTATAGTGTACAATGCCAGTTAATTCTAAGAGTACAATTGGGAATTGGAGGGACAGATTTCTATTTTTTCCTTTTATTTATTGATTTTAAAAGATGGAAAATCAGAGTTATTGTTGATTTTTGCAGTATTTAAAAACTGTAATTCTTGAATAATTATTACTTTTAATTAAGCAATCTATAATGAAATTACTGAATGCTATCACAACTAGTACACCCAAAACAAAGCAAACAAAAAATTACTTGGTGTAGTTAAAATACCACCAAAGTTTATAGGACAATTGTATTTTCTTTTTGGGGAAAAAAAGGATTAGACCACATATAATGTAAGTTACTTCACAAAGTAAATTCTTAAAATAAATAATAAGGAATAAATTGAGGTTTAAAAAGTGAAATAAATAATGAATTCTTCTCATGGTCTAGTATGTTGTTAAAAAGTGAAAACATTTGAAGACCCTTTTTTGTCCCAAGAATTTCTTTTATAGGTATTGAATTTCTCAAAAGATATAAAAGGAATTTTATTGATAAATTGGTCTTTCCAATTATTCATTTAACATAAAAGCATGTTCTCATAATCATAAATCTAGATTTTTTTATATTTTAATTTTGAATAATGCTATTCCATTTCCTGTATAATTTGGTATCATAGCATGAATCACTCTCTTGTTGAAAACTCTACTTAGAATTTCTTGGGAGAGGAATTAGACAGAAAATTAATTTCCTATTTGAGAGAATTCTTAGAATTTAAATGGACCTATTGGTTGAACTGAAACCACAAAATTAGCATTTTACTAATCATTTGGTTTAAATATTTGTGAAGCAAAGAGATCTGCCATCACCTTGATCATCAACCCAGCTTGCTGCTTCTTTCCAGTCTTGGGTTCAAGGTATTATGTTTATATATAGCAAAATTACTATGATTTACTCTGTCTAATCTTTCTTTCATTCTTCCCTAATATGTATTCGTAACTCTTCTATGTGATTGCAAGTATTGATACCTTCCTATGATATACTCGTAACTTAAAAATGCATTTGTGAATGTTGATACTATCCATCTCAGAGCTTTAGGTGAAAAATCCAATAGTTTTATAAAGACCAAATAATTTTTTGATTAGTATTTGAATAAATTTTCATATATTGCAAAAGTAGATACATAATTTCAGTATAGACTTGTGATGAAGTAATTTGAATTACTTTTGACGAATTCTGTAAAAAGTTGTTATACAGAATAATTTATAATATCCTTAATTATCATAGTGAAGATCAATTCTGATAGAATATTTCAAAACCATTTTTATTCTATGTCATTAGGTTAAGAAAATTAATTTTATAAAGTATACATAAATGATAGACAATTAGATATAAATAACTGCTTTTGTAAAGATGGTTAAATTAAGATATTAGGAAGTATACAAATGGATGAAAAAAGAAAATTTATTTTGGGCTTATAAATATGTCTTCTTTACTAATGCAGGCAGATTCCACAGTTTGTAAACTGAAGCAGTATATATAAGATAAGCTGGTATTAGTTTGTTGACTAAGGTATAAACAAATTTCATGTATAATCTGATATTTTTCCTAATTTATCTGGAACCCATTTTTCCAGCACATATAAATGTATTTCTGGATTCTTGTAATCTGATGGAACTCTAGAAGTCAAACATGATAAGATATCTTAATCTTATGATTCTGTTCAATTCAGTCATCTTCACAGTCATGTCATGGATATATCAATGTAGCAAAACATAAAGTAATAACTAGATTCTTTTTTTAAAAAAATTGATGGAGGTTAATGGATTCTACATAATACACCTACAGTGTTTTTCATTGAAGACTCTAAAAGAGCAGGATGATTTTAAGAATACTTAAAGGAGAGCTTTCCTGGTGACACAGAGGTTGGGAGTCCGCCTGCCAATGTGGGGGACACAGGTTTGGACTCTGGTCTGGGAGGATCCCACATGCTGTGGAGCAGCTGGGCCCGTGCGCCACAACTGCTGAGCCTGCGCTCTGGAGCCCGCGAGCCACAACTACTGAGCCCGCACACCTAGAGCCCGTGCTCTGCAATGAGAGAAGCCACTGCAGTTAGAGGCCTGTGCACTGCAGCGAGGAGGAGCCCCCGCTCGCCACAACTAGAGAAAACCCGTGTGCAGCAACGAGAACCCAATGCAGCCAAAAATAAATAAATTAAAAAAAAAGACTTAAAGGAGAAAGACAATTTCAAAAAATTTCAGATAAAATTAAATGCCATTTCCTAGTGGATTTTAGTTTATTATCAATTTTAGCAAGTCTGATGATCTAAGAAGATTTAAAAAAAAATTAATTGTAGTATTTAAATGATGATGCTTCTCTATTCCTCTGACAAAACCCTATTAACACTTCCAGGATCAAATGCTTTGTTTTAAAGTATAGTAATATATTGTTATCTCATCTCATATAAGCACTAAGTAAAATAATTTGAATGATAAATATTTATATTGAATAGCAAAATTAAAGACTAAATGAATAAAAATACTACTTCTCAAATGAAACTACTTTTATCATAATATACTCCTCTGTTGGAAAAGCAAGGATTTTTTTTTTCATGAATCAAATTTTATTATAAGACCTGATGCTTTTTATTCTGTTTTCTTCTGTAGGTCTTGACAACCATGAAACTTCTCATCCTTATCTGCCTTTTGACTGCTGCTCTTGCCAGGCCTGTGAGTACAGTAGAAAATTTAGAAGTTTCTAGGTTCTTGCTTGAAATCTCCTGGTATCTCATCAAATACATGACATTGAGGATAATAATCTTAAAGAATTGGATGGTCTCTAATTAGATATTGAAGTCTTGATGGTAAAATTATGGTAATCCTTCACATTTTGATCATTATTATGTAGTTCATTCAAAGCCTTAACTCCAAATAGAATCTCTGACTTGAAATTGAAACACCTCACAATAAAAAAAATTAAAAATAAAAAGTAAAAAGAAGAAGAAATAAGGGACTGAACCACATACTAAAGAGCATCAAAGAATGTTATTAGGTTCTTTGCCTGGGTCCATTACAGAATTAGCATATTTGTAAACATATGTGTCCAATATTTTCTTACCGAATATGCCGTTAAGCCACATATTCCAGTGTATCGTACTCTTGGAGCCTAAGTCAAACCCTCATGTGAGATGGCTCATGCCAACCAATATTTCCCAAGATATAGGAAACTGGGCTCATTCTGCTGATTCAGAGATCAAATTCCTTGGTCCCTGTAGACAGTAAAACTAGATAATGTAAAATAAAATAACCTTTCTTCTCAAAAATAAAAGGAAAAGATTCAGTTACTTATATGAAGCAAAACGTTATTCTGTTCCCTTGTGATGTGTAGCTAGTGAGGGTGAAATAAATGAATAGGAATCACCTGATAGGAAAACAGTTTAAATAAGGTAATAGTCTTGGATATTTGGACATTGAAACTATCAAATATAGCTGCAAAAGTTTCTGAAATGCTGAGATATTCTATTGATGACTCTTATTTTCTAATTTTTTAATTGGATAAATGCAGCATCACTAATACCTGGCTTCTTAATCAATATTCTGTCAGTGCTGCACCCGAAGCACCAATAGAAATAAATATCTGATAGAAAGTTACAAAAAAAAAACAAAACAGATCCAAGTTCTTCAGAAATGTGTCATTGGAGTATTCCATATCTTGTCCTTTTAAAAATGAAATGGGTATAGTTTTCCCAGCAAACAGATTCTATAATCCTATTCCAAAGAAAACATCATTTTTAATGCTTCAATTTAACAAACATAAATCTTGTTCTCACAGTTAAAATGCAGATTGAGTTAAATTTTTATATAATTTAATTGGTGATAAAAATAAAATCCAGACAAACAATATTTAATTAGTAAAAGCATTCAGTTTTCTTCAAATATTCATCATGATTTAAAGTCACCTTTAAAACTACCATATAATACAAATAGTTCAGAAAATGTAATAATATCTTTATCATTCTGGATTAATTCAAACTAATTCAGGTTTGTGGGTTTTTTTTTTTCATCTTTTTACATAGTTTTCTCAATTCTCCACCATGCTCTAAAGAGAGAAGATAATTTACTTTTCTTTGATTTTTGTCAGTAAAATCATTGTTTTATTGCTCCTAGGGAAACTTGGTGTCAGAAAAATTTAGATATTAAAATACAGACTTTTCTTAACTAGCAATGTTAAATGTATAGTATTATATGTGTATTGTGATATTATTATGATTGTATTTTGATTGCTTTTTCTTTTACAATTCTTGCATTGTTTTTCATAGAAACATCCTCTCAGGCACCGGGAACTCTTTCAAGTGAGTGCTCTATTCTATGTTCCAAGAACTCACTCTAATTGTGGAACTCAAGTGATGATAGATTGGTAATACATAGACTCTAGTCCCATTCCTCCCTTCTCTAGAAAACAGCCAGTTTCACATTCACTGAGCTGTAATATCTTCAAGTATTGAACTGAATATAGATCTGCTCTCACAAACCTTTTTAGAGAGGAGGGTACATGGACTTACATATTTCTGATTCATAATATTACTCAAGAGCAGTAGTTAATTAAACAGAATATGTTACCGTGGTTTATTTTAATGTATTATTGCTTCTTTCTGTGTCTTCTACTTGCACTCAAACATATGATTTGCAATTTATTTTACACACTGAATATTAAGTTAGATACCTCTACCACACCTTTCTACAAGAGCCATTAATCCTCCACTCTATCCACTGATTGAATTAATGTCTTTTAATTTATTTTTTATTCTTTGCAGAATGAACCAGATAGCAGAGAGGTAAGGTTCTTTGTTTCCCCCAACTAATCTCTCTTTCAGTGAGCTATGATGAATGTTGAATGTCTTCGTCATTTCAATTTTTATTTACCTACAATTGTATCCAGGTACTCAGGTACTTGGATTACT
This sequence comes from Hyperoodon ampullatus, assembly GCF_949752795.1. Taxonomy (NCBI): domain Eukaryota; kingdom Metazoa; phylum Chordata; class Mammalia; order Artiodactyla; family Ziphiidae; genus Hyperoodon; species Hyperoodon ampullatus. The sequence goes on from NC_136914.1 coordinate 106,631,244, forward strand.
CTCTCAATTCTCTGTTTTGATTACATTCCTATTCAATTCCTCCTTTGACATTTGATAAGGATGAACTTACTAAACCTTTAGGCCTGGTAAAGAATGAACCAAATATGGTGTCTCCTTTAGATTTTAAAATTAGATCATAAAACTAAAACTAATTATCTCTTATTTTACCTAAGAGATATTTTGGTTTACCTAAGCAAATGAGGAACTTGTGTTCAAATGGAAAAACATGCTCCTTTTTGGTGTGTGTTTTTCATTTTTATAATTCACAATTTAATTTCTACAGGCAGTCCTCAAAGAAAGGCATTTTCTCAGGTTTGCTGTGGCGGTAAGCATTATTCACTTATTCTTCTGAAATAACGAACATATTTTTCTCAAAAAATAACCTTAATTTTTGTTTATAAATATATTTTTCACTTGACTTGATCAAACCTTTTCTTCTTTCACTCATCCAAGCACCCACAAAGAATATTTGAAATTAGATATGCAAATATTAAAAAGCTGCTTTAAATAATAATGTGTACCTGTACTTTTGACTCTTGGCAAAACACTTATGCTTCCTTTTGCATAACCTATGTAGAGTTTTACAATTTTCATGCTCATTATGATGGAATGTTCCATATCTCTAAACGATACCCTGTGTGTGTTTTGTATATTATTTTCTGTGATTTTGCGACTGAATTGTCAAATAAAACACAAATAGAAATTTTACTTTAAGACCACTATTTAAAAGATTTGATAGGCAACCCAACTTTTTCTGAATGGTGTGTAACATAACGTTCCTTTTTTTTTTTTTTTTGCAGCCTTTAACAGAAGAGCTTAGAGAGGTAAGAAATTCTCCACAGAATATGCTATAAGTTAGCAAAGGGAAGCAAGTTTTGTTCCGTCCAGTGAGTGTTGTGGTGGTGTGCCAATACTTTATTGCTTTTTTATGGAGAAAAACATTAGATTATTGAACTAGACAGAAGAGATCAAGAGAACTCAGAGCTCTGACTTAAACAACGTTAAAGATAGTAACAGTAAAATTTAGTGGAACAAAATTTTAAAATATTTTTAAGTGCACATTTACATACTGACAGCTTAAATAAAAAAAGCTTAGCAATGAGACACAAGGCAAGGAATGATATAGCAAGAAATATTAATGCATCCACAATAAAACATATTTATTTTTTAATTTGCAGCAGAACAATGAAGGTACATTTTCTCATAGATATCCATTCATTTATGTCCCTCTTTACTAACGTTTCTCTCTTTTTTTCTATCCTTAAGGAAAACATCAATGAATTGAGCAGGGTAAGGAACATCAATGATATTTAAATTATTTTAAAAGTTAGTTCTTTCAAAAATGCACTTTATAACCAACACTTTATTGGTTTCAATGGAGAGAACTTCTGAGAGAAAAGCAGAGTGATGAACTCAAGGTAACAAAAATTTTCTTAAGACAGTGTGTCAAAAAAATATATTCTGCAGTAGGAAAAATGTTTTAATTTAGAAAAAAGTTTTCCTGTGACATTTATACTTTCCTTGAACTTTCAAAATGACTAATGAATTCTACTGAGATTCTATATTGATTTTATTGATTTAACTTTGTAGCTAGGAGGAGACAAGGCATTAGTATGAATGAATTAATGGATGAATGAGAGAATGAATGAATGAGTGCAATTATGGACTGACCAACTGTTTGCACTTTTCACCAAAACTGAATGAATGAATGGATTCATGAATGAATACTAAGAGTATTATATAAAACAATGTATCTGCTCCAAGAATGTTTTACATAGTCATAATTGATTATTCACTTTCTTTAAACATGATTTTTTGATCTGGGTTGTCTATCAGGTTTTTAATAGATTTGGTATTAAGAGACCACACAGGTACTCAAAATTTATGAGATGAAATATATATCCTTTTAATTATCCTTCATATCTGAATGATCATCTTTTCTTGGCAGGATACCAGGAATGAATCAACTGAAGTAACATTCTTTATTTTAAAACTATTAAATATAATATAAGGAAAAGAAGGAAGTAAAAACATTTCCTTTAAATACCCTAACCAAAATGAATGAATAATTCTCTTAGATCAAAACTAAAACAGATATCTCAAAGAACAAAAAAGATACAACATATATGTTGGCCAGACTTAGCTGGAAAACTAAACCAATACTAATATTTTGAGCATAAATTCTAGGGCTCATGTCACTGCTCTCTATATTGCTATGGTCATGAAAACTGAACACAACATACTAGATGGAGAAAATCCATTTTGCTTAAATATTTATACATCATTGAACCAATGCTTTGTGCACTTTTATTTATCACATGATCTTTAATTCAATGCTCTGTTTTGTCATCCAAAAGTCAAGTTAAAGAAAAAAAGATTAGGATAGTTAAAGGAAAATGTAGGATTATTTACATAGACTTACCTCTATATATAAGAATCTACAATAGTTTTTATTAAACTCTGAAATGCAGATTAAAGGGGTAAATTCCTTGGTTAGTCTGGTAGGTAGATTTTTTTTGTTTTCCTTATCACTTCACTATTGCCACACATTTCTATTTCCTTTGGCATCTATTTTATTTGGTAATTATCATTTTACATTTGAATGTTTTTCATGAAAAATAAAGTTAATTCTCTTTTCTTTTCTAAGGATCATGGCATGGAAGACCCTGAGGTAAGACCTTTATTTTAATAAACTCTGTGCTTATATATCATAGATAGTATATGCTCTATGCTTTAAGAAAGCTATCTTCTCAAATCGAGCAAGATTGAACTTCTCAAACAGGGCTTTTATACCCAAGAATGTACAATGTGGAGCTAGATAAAGTTAAAATTAGAAGAGGAAATTTGTCATTTAAACGATAATCAGGAAGAACATTGCTTATTTATTCAAAAAAAGAGTAAAAAGCAAAATGTGCATGAGTGTTCAAAATGAAACATGAGGCTCAAAAAAAAAATAAATAAAACCCTGCTTCTGCCATCCCAGGGTATGAGCTCACTCTTGTATGTTAAGGACAGTCCTCGGCAGAAAGAAATTATTTCAGCAATTACTTAGGATCAATGGGCTATGCTACCTAATCTAAAAATATGGGAAAAACTCTCCCAAAAGACAAATAGTTTGTTGCATATTAAAATTAATATTTTAGTATGTATTTGGGAACAAAAATTATATCCATATGTAAAGATAAACATCCATGACTTAGGAAAAAAGCTAAATATTTCAAAGGGTAGATGGTTTAGAAGCTAGTGTAATTTTATTCCATACTGAAATTGCTTGTTGTATTTTAATATTTCCAATTTATTCTCATCAAAACTGCCCCAATATAAGAGAATAGAAACTCAACCCAGGGTTTCAGGCAAGCCCAGCTCAACAGGGCTCTTCCTTCCAGGTTTCATTTTTATCACAGAAATATATGCATTTGCATTCTACTCAAGCATGTATCTGTGTTTGCTTTAATAAAAACTTGTTTTTAAGTTATCAGGTGAGTTATTATACTCCCCTCTCCAACACATTTTAAATAAAATTGACAATCCAAGAATGTACATTATATTGGCCTTAAATCTTTTCATACAAATTGTAATTCTAAACAAGGAGTTAGCAACCCAGCATGAAAGTGTGGAACTAGTTTCCTTCCAATTCTAAAAGTAACAGAGTCATGATTTTCTTTCTTTTAGCAAAGGGAATTTGGCAGCAGTTCATCAAGTGAGGTAAATCATTTTGATGTTAATTCAGTATCCCAATTAGAAAATGTTTATGAAAGCTTGTTGTACCTTGAAGGTTACCTGTCCCCTAAGGTCTCATTGTACAAGACACTATGTATACAGCTCTATCCTTATTTTAACATACAAGGCTATCAACCCAACAAATGTAAGAAAGCAAATATTTGTCAGAGACAAAGTTACAGAATTCTTTCTGGGCAAACAATACTATCTGTGTATCTTTGGTGCCCAAACTTTTTTTTTTTTCTAATATGCTTTGACCTTTCCAGATTTTGGTAGACCTAAAGCTTGTTAAAAATTACAATAATGGCTATGCTTCTAAATCAATGATATAAATATGATATACCCTTTGTAGAAATCAGTCAATTCTAGGTTAATCAGACACTGTAGTCCTTTGCCCTTTGTTAACCTGAAGGAGAAAAAGAGCAGGAATGCAGTGTGATGAGGTCCTTCCTTTAACTTTGTGAGAAGACCTTCATCCAGGTTACAAAATAAACCCAACCCCATTATGTGGAGTTTCTGTGAGTTTGATAAAAGTGAATATTTCACATTCACCTCCAACATTCTGAATAACTTCCCTGGTGAAAACAGTGAGAAGAGAAAAGAGAACCTTGAAGACAACATGCATCTTGAATTATTTATCTTGTCTAAGTTACCCAGGAATTTGTGGCTAAAATCAGTTTACCACGGTTAAGCAATGGACTGTCTGGTTAATTGGTATTCTTACCTTGAATGTAAATTAATGTCATAAAACTAACAATGCATGTTTTTATTTTTTAAGGAAGTTGCTCCCAATAACAATGAGGTGAGATATATTTATTAAATTTAAAATATATTAACACTTTCTGTGATATGTTAAAATTTCCTTAAACTTTTTTTTTTGTTGTTTGTTTGTTTGTTTTTTAGCAGAAGCACATTCAAGGGGAAGATGTGCCCTCTGAACGCTATCTGGTAAAATTTTATTAAAAGTTTATCAAAGGCAAATGTACCAAGGAATGAGTAAGAATCTTATATTGATAATTATTTCTCCTTTTTAATATATGCTAAACTTTAATACACAGTAAGCAGTCTAACAGACTCTAGATGTTTACTGATCCCTTCTGAAAATAAAGGTAACAACTTTTTTACCCCAGGTATTTAATTCATGCTTTCATTTGAATATTTGTGTATTATAGTCTACTTTAGGATCTGAATAGCAGAGTATTGGAATGGCACTCTATAGATATGGCCAGAATTGAGTTTGACTTTAAGCTCTACCTTTTACCAGCATGTGATGTTAGACAGTTTACTTGTCTGCTATAAGTCTATAATCTAAATTATAAAATGACAACACAATAATAAATATTTAATAATGTAAAGCAATTAATACAAGCAAGACATAGCATAAAGTAAGAACTCAGTAAATGTGACTCGTATCAGAAACATCATCATTTTTTCCCACTTCATCTAATATTCTGACTTACTCCGCAAAAACCAGAAAGCAAAGCCCTTTCAATTTTTTTTTGGCAATTCTGACATGACACACTGTAAGTGAAATTGCCTAAATACTCATTTATATCTGACTGCATTATAATTTATTTTAAGTTAAAAATAAGTTAAGAAAATAGTTTTTCTAATGATTTAAAGAAAGAATAATTGGATTAGTCCAAATTCTCTGTGGTAGAAATAACACTAAAGTAGGATTACTAGTTCTTCATTCTTTACTCCAGGGAAAGGGTACTTTAGTATTCTACCTTTATTACTTGAAAATGATGGAAGTGGACTGAATGGTATCCACAAAATTGACAATATTTTTTCTTTTTGAATAGGAACACCTTCTCAGCCTGGACAAATACAACCTACACCAGCTGGTAATATTTTATTATAATAATACAAAATAATATTCTGCAGAATTAAAATAATTAAATTTTAAATTGGGTCCACTTCTAAATATATAATTTTTTTAAGAAATTACTTATTCTAGCCTTGACATTAATAATAATTCACAAATGATCCATATGATTGCCTATGTATTTACTGTCACAGCTATTTCTATTTATGCCAAAACTAATGTTGTATATCATATCCATATTTGTTAACCAGGGAGAAATTTACTTTGACTAAATTCTACATCAAATCCTCTTAGAGCCTCCCAGATGATGCATTATATTCAGGAATTTATTCTGTTTATTTTCCCAAATTCAGTTCTGGATGGTGATTCCTTAAATATGCCTCCTTGTGAAAGCACAGATATTCCAAATAAACTTTCCATTTAAGGAAACAGTGTAATCTCTGGAGGAGGAATCAGGAATCCTAAACATTCAAATTGCTTTTGTCAGAATTCTCTAAGGAAGAGCTGTCGAGTTGATTGATCCAATTGTCTCTGGACCTGTTTACTTATGTGTGAAATGGAAATACGGTTTTTCTCACTTGCTGGTGTTATTTTGAATATTTAATGAGCAATCTACTACCCAGCTATCCCTGAGTCTAGCTTGTAGCAAGTGAAATAAAATGTTTGTTTCCCCTTCTCCTGCCCCCACTCCCCAGTCTCTATAAAATTTGCTGTGCTCATGAGACTTCTGACAACATTACGAAGGTCTTTCATCAGGATGTGCATTTGAACTATGACGTCATAAACTATCTGCTGATAGTATGGATAGATCAAAAACATATCAATTAGCACAACACTCTCTCACTATTTAGTTTCGATCTTTTTGAGTATCATAGTCTTTCACTTGGGGGGCCAAATTTTTTTCTTTTAGTTATATAGCAAATAAACTTGACTTAATTAGGACTTTAGGGGAAAGGGCTTGTCTTAATTTAGCAAAATTATATTTTCACATTTTCTTCTGTTACAAATGTAAGGAGAAGGAAGTCAGTAATGAATTTAATTTGGACCTCAATTGTTACTCTTGTTTCAGTTTCCAAGTTGCTTGTGTTTATAGTCCAAATAAATTTAAATATATCAATACCCCACTGGAATGCATCATTACTAATCTAAGAAATTACCTGAATAATATATTTTAGTAACTTAGTTATGATATGACTAGGCTGTAACCTCCACAAGTGTTAGAATTACATGGATCCTGCTCATAGTGTTCCTCACATTTCATAGTTGGTCCCAAGTATTTAGCATAGACCCTAAGTGAATGAAGGTACCTAGTAAATGTCTGCTATTCATACATGAATAAAATCAATATACTAAAACAAAATGTTCTCTCTTTCTTAGGCAGCTATTCATGATCATGTAAGATTATTTATTAAAACTAGAATATTTTAGTATTTTCTTCACATGTTATGCTTTTATAATATGTGCCCCTCTTTCTTTTTTTTAACAGAACTATATTCCAAGAGAGAAATTTTTCTACCACCCATATCTGGTAATATTTTATTTAAAATTTACAAAAGATAAAATTTAAACAAGTGATTAATAGTCATGAAAAGAAAATATGTAGTCCTAGGGAATTGGTGAGTTATTATTTTCCCTCTGGGTATGAGCCTTATAGATTCTTTATTCTTCCAAACTATAGTAAGTCTAGCCTTTAGTTGAATAATTTTCCTAAAGTTAGAAAATAAAAAGTGTATTGCTATTTTTTATAGTTTTGACATAGAATACAGCTTATCCTAAATTTCATTGTATATTGTAAAATGAATGTGATATACCAGAAGATGTCTAAGTAATTTGGAACATATTTCCTTCTACATAGGAACAACTTCACAGAACAAATGAGGAAGACCATGCCCAACTGGTAACATTTTGCTTAATAAATTGCACAATGATAATATATTGTGAAGCTTAAATATGTTTGTTTTTAAATAGCCTCACACTTCTGAAGATATTTTTTTCTTTTCAAGCAATTATTTCTCACTCCCAACTTTCTAAAATAATTTATATTAATCAATCTGAAAGAGGAGAACTACTTGTCACTCTTCTTTGGAATGGGAGCTGTCTGTTCTGTCTGTCTCACCTGATACGGGCAGCACATTTATAATTCTAAACACTATGAAGTGTTAGTTTCCATGGTTACATTAATTTCTCTCTTAAGATATTCCTTAATTTTATATCTTTATGTCCATGCTTTGATTCCTGAATTCAATTTATGTTTAGGAAACTCAATCTCACTTACAATTATGCTCTTTTAAGCAAGCCATATTGGAGATTTACTAGTTGACTCCTTTTGAAGAAACCATCTGGAGAGATATTAAATGTCTCTGTCAAAAAAACTTTCCAGTCCTCTGTTTTCTTTCTCATCTGTGGCATGAGTTTATCTATAATACATAACAGAAACCATTTCTTCCCCTGCCCTACATTCCATTGATTCCATAGTTCTCCTGGGGTTTCTGATTTCATTTTTAAGGTGACAGCCAGTTTCTGTGAAATATGTGCTGCTATTACAATTCTGATTCCTATCAACAGCTACACCAATTCCAATCATGGAGCCCTTCAATCACTACTTGTCACTCAGTGAATCTTAAGAGGATTATTGAGGATGTTTTATATGTCTTAGAAAAAATTGTATCTAGGTAATGCAATTGGCAAAATTATTAGGGTGTGTTCCCAGATCTCTAACATGAAAAGCATTTCAAAAAGTTTGTTTCTTACGTCTTTGGTTTTATTCAGCCTTAAAAGTTAACCCTGATTCTCTTTTTCTTTCCAGAGAGAGCCTATGAGAGTAGTGAATCAGGTAAGTGTGTGTGTGTGTTTTATAATACTGCCCCAAACTGTCTATTAACAGTCTGTTTTTTGGAAATTATTGTACTAGTTGTATCATGAACTAGTGCTATGCTAGTATTTCTTAGTTGTTGATGAGTGTTGGACTCTCCAGTGTTTGTTCTAACATTGCTATGGAAGATCGGATTTAAGTTGCCAAGGAAAATGAAAGAATGATTCTATGGCCATCCCTGAGTGAAGATAGCTTCAGGTCAACTTTTAAGTCAGAACAACATCAACTAACTATTCGTGTTGTTAAAATTTGACTTTTTCTTAATCTATAGTACTGTGTAGTGAAAATAACTTGAGTTTTCAATCTTAGATATGATACTTTCTAATCATATGACCTTGAGTAAATTGTGCTATTCTCTTTATGCATTGCTTTTTCATTTGTGAAATTAGTATGGATCTATCAATTTATTTCTCCCCAAACTCCCATATCCATATTTTTGCAGTGTTCTTTTGTGTCTTCACTTTTACAGGTAGTAACTGTGCATTCAATTCAGTTGCCTTGGTCCATTGATGGTTCAACATATATATGGCATGCTAAGTAAAAAAATAAAGCATGCAAAGAAAACCATGGAGTTTTCTCCATACGAATGTGATTATGGATTAAAAACTTTCCTCAAGATTCAAAACATAGTAGTCATCAATCAATTTTATGATAATGATTCCTCACTGTGCATCAGATTTTACTCTCAAATTTCTTCTGAAATTCTCTCATCACTCACGGGCCAAAGTATGAGGAAAGAAAAGGCAATTACTCACTTCATTTGAGCTCTAAGGAGTACACTATCTTCACCTTTCCATGTAATTTAAAAAAAAGAGGATATAATTATAATCTGAATTAAAGTATTTGGTAGTAATATTTTAGTCCATTATGGTATTTAACTGGATTTAAATCACAAAATTATTTCTACCTCTCTCTCTATTAAGGAACCTGCCTACTTCTACCTTGAGGTAAATATATTTTATTTTATTTTATTTTTTTATATAAATGACTTAATAAAGAGAAAGTATCAGATATCATTATTTATTATAATCTTTACATAGGTAACCACAGCAAAATTTGAAATGCTTTCTTTGGTTTTTCTAATTCCATTGAAAAACACATATTTTCCACCTGAATATATAGAGAATTACATTAATACATAGAAGAAAGTAAAATCTCATGATTTTGGAATAGACGCACCTATTCCAAAATTTCAGAAAGGGAGATAATGTTTTGGCACCAAAACCTTATGGTTATGAAGGGGCACTGAGCTAGGAATTGGAGAATTCTTTTCTCTTTATTCCTGGCATTTCTGAAAGACCCTCCCTGGGTGGGAGGCTCTTCCCTTTCTTTGAGCTCAGTCCTTCATGGAAAATTAAACTATAAAATTAAATGGCAAAAATTATCCTTTCCAGTCCAAATGTCCATAAGTTTATAAATTATATAATTAAATTCACACTACTACTTTCCTCTGGACTCTGGTAAATGGACCTGTGTTAGTAATGCAGGTTCTTAGAGTTCAACACTGAATATTGACCTTGAAGAAGTGATTTATTCATTGCTCCTCAGGTACCCTAAAAAAGCCCTTTCCAAAAATTATTTTACCATGGTCCCCCATAGCGAACAGTGTGATTTCTCCTTTTTTCTCACAGTGTAAACATCTCTTGTGATGTTAATAGCCATGTCTGAAATGAATGCAATGATTCATTTTCAGAGATTCAAAACAGCAATTTCTCATACACTGTTGCTTTCTCTATGGTCTTTCTCTCTAGCCTTTCCAACAATTCTATCAGCTTGATGCCCATCCCTATGCTGCCTGGTATTATCCTCCACAAGTCACACAATATATTGCTTCTCCATCATTCTTCGACATCCCTAAAACCATTGCCTCTGAGAACAGTGGAAAAACAATTATGCCACAGTGGTGGTAAGTTCATTTAACTTACTGCATGCTGATGTTCTATCAAAGGAAATAAAAGAAAATTGCTTACAGAACATACCATAAAAACATTTAGAATAAACATGACACTTCATGCTTAGTGCCCCATACTAGAATTTTCTGAAATGGAAAATTGGCGATACTTTTTGTTATATGGCTAATATTAATCCATTACTCAGGATTATGTGGAACAGTGCTATCTATTCTATAAGTGAAATTCATTCTGATGAAGATAGGGAAAAAACTTCTCTCCAAAGTAAAAATACAATAATTCAACTTTATCCTCCTTGCACTTTTACTAATCTTTAAATGCCTTTCTTTTGATTATACCCATAATATACATTAGAAAGCCGTGTGGGGAATAAAGCACAGATTTTGGCATCCAGAAGTCCTAAATTCAAATCCTAATCTTTTCTGGTTACTTGAAATAATATAATGATGCCTGTTTTTATAACTCTGAAGGTGATTAAATATAATAATCTGTTAAGCATACTGCTGGGAAAATAAGTAGTGGTCATTTTTTTGATTTAGAAAAATTTTATTGCCGACTACCTTCATCACATGATTTTAACAATTTTTGTTCTTTCAGAAGAATCAAGTGAATTCTCAGGAACTCCACAATTATGGTCTTTGGTAAGTTGGAAATTACTTGCCTAACCATTGATCCTCTTTTCATATGAGAACTCAGTACAAAGATATGACTGTATTCTACAAAGTTGTTTTATTTCCTGTAGTCTAGCTGCATGCAGACACATTAGCACTTAGAAAATAATTAAATTGTCTTGGACATTTGCAAATTTTTGTTTCATAATAATAATAAATTTAAATAGCGATAAAAATTAGCTAATTTAATTAATATAATTTATTACATTGAAACTCTTATACAAGTATAGGAGTGTTGATGTTACTAATTTTCCATCAAGATGTGACTTTGAGACTCTGGTGAATGCAACAGTGGAATCCTATTCTTTATAGTCACTGCAGTAGAAATACTTAGCAAGTCACATAGTAAAACCAAGTGTTTGTCTGTCAAAGAAAACAGACAAATGTCGCCAGATTTGTTTTAATTACTTTAATTCAGTATATTGGAGTTTCTAATTGTGTGTATGTGTGTGTGCATATGCGTGTGTGTGCGTGTGTGCGTGTTTTCCCTTTCCAGTGGTGGAAACTTCCCTTATAGCAGATCAAAATAAGGAAAATGGTAAAAGTCTGACATATGTGGAAGATTTTTCTTTGAATTACCTTGCCATTTTTTCTGTTACTGCAAAGGAAAATGCTACCTAGTAATAAATTGTCTGTAAAACTTAAAAATCAGGAGCAATGAGTATGTACGTCAGTAACAGGAAAGCACAGATAACTTTGTGAGCTTCATCTTAAGATGAAGAAAAAAACAACTATTAAAATGTATCATATCATAACAGTGCCTCTTCTCTTCAAAACATGTAACATAACTAACCACATATTTCTTTTTCTATTTACAGATGGGAATGAAAATTCCATGCTCTAAATTTCTTTCATCTATCATGTAAAACAATTCTATCCAAAGGCTTTGACTGCTATTTTAGAATAAGACAGTCCCAAATTGAAGGCACTCTTTCTTCTTGAGCTCTCTACTGATATATTAGATAGCATATCATCCTTAAGTGAAATTGTCCTAACAGTTTATTGTCTAAATTCCAGTTGTATCATGCCAGTATGAAAGCCACTGAGTCAGAAGGAATTAAAGTCTTTACTAAATTTCTGTATGGAAAATTTGTTTAAAAAGCCTTTGAATCACTCCTACTGTAAGTGCTATCATTTCAAATAATTGTGTGCTGTGACTGAGATTTTTTCTTTCTTATTTTCAATAAATTACATTTTAAGGCACCATTCCTATTTTTTTATCATTAATCCATTCATCAGAATTTACACAATCCTGTGAGTCTTTATGTATATAACATTTTGTTTCCACTAAATTTTTATGACACTTTCAATCAAATTTTAATGAAAAAAATTAAGTGTTCACTTCTAGCTGATGTTGGTAGATTATAAACTGGGTCTAAAATCTTTCATTTGAAGTCAGCTGTTTATAGAATATTTTCTATGAGAACATAGGTGTGGCTGCAGAGAGGAACAGCCGTGTGGCAGTTGCGGGCGCATTAGGAATTTGAACAACCTAGTTATGCTGTTTACTTATGCCATCAGAACTTGTTTGGGCCCCATTCATTTGCTTATACTTGAATTTATAACTAGGTAGATTAGATAACAATGATTTAAAGAGTTAGCACAAGACACACAGTAACAGAGTATTCATGGTGAGCTGTTTAGTGTCCTCCAAAACTCCAATGAGGAGTTATTTCTCAAAATGACAATAGTTGCTTACTCTGACATCTTCAAATACCCAGGTGAAATTTACTTTCCAGGGTTTATTACAGGCTTCCCAACCAACCCAATCTGTCATGACTCTTTAAGAACCTTGTATTCCCCAGATCACAAAACACAGGTAACAAGGTCTCTTGTACCACAGCTTAGACAATCTAGGTAGCTATCAGTGGTTCTGTTTCTTACTAATTAAGTATATACATAGACATAACATCCAAACATGTATTTTTTTCCTTGAAAATTTTTTTAGAAAGCCATTTAACATTGGGTCTCCTGCCTTCTCTGTGTTAAGAAATACAAAGTGAAACAACTTGTTATTCAATCTAGAGAAGTTTTGTCAACATACTCAGACTACTAGACCTGTAGGAAATTAATGGAACATACAGATCCCTATGACTTCATAAAATGTATCTCCCAGGTTCTATCATCATGTCAGTTCCCAACGAATCAACAAGACACAGCTTCATGTGTTGTGAATCCTAAAGGCATAAAGCCATCAATTTAATGAATGCATGATGAACTGTAGTGCAATAAAACAGTCACGTTTTCTGTAGACTAAACTGTGATGCAAGACTAGAATAGACTTGTCCTTAAAAACTGTCCTATGCGAAAGAAAGTTCTGTTTTTAAGTTGAAAGCAAACTGCTACTTGTATTTTCTTCTTTTTCTTTAGTTTTTAAATCAGAATGGAGAAAAAATGCATTTACTAGCTGTAAAATAAGTATCAGGAATTTATCTGATGTGTACCACATTAAAATACCACCTGTAATAGGTGTCATAACCTCATTAAATTTGAAATAATCTGTTGTTATTCTCCAAGAAGCTATTTCAAAGGCCAAGTGGGGAAGTAGAATAATGATGGAATTCACTATCTTTTAGTCTTTGCATCTTTTAGTGTTTAACAGTTGTTGTAATTCTCACAGAAATGCAAAATTATTATTTTCTTATAGAAAGAGACAAAACAATGATTTCTATTTGGTATTTTTTGACCTCCTTACTCCATACATCAGGGGGGTAATATAGGGATTAGACCAGTTGCTAAGTATATCCAGTCAAACTATACACTCTGAACTGAGGACTTATCATAAATGGTTTAGACTATCACTAAGCTTGAAATGAAGCAAACTTGGGTGGCAACACAAATTATTGCTTGACTCAAAGAAATCTCAACATGAACCAAAGATTATCAGGACAGTCTCCATTCCAAGTAATGAGTGGTAAGACAGAGCATGTAATTCAGAGTCTGTAAGAAGATCAGATAGTACCCTTTATCCAGGTAAATGCCCAAAGTTCATAGTCTGAAGGTAAGTGCCAGGGTTGGAAATATGATGTTATAGTATGATATTTCCTGTAGAATTTTGATGTTCCCTTCATTCCAGGGATATAGATCCATAAATTGACTCTTACTTGTAAATAGCAGGTGGGCGTCACTCTCTCTAATAGTAGCTTGAGCCAGAGTTCTGTTCAGTAGACAAATTCTGTTCACCAGAATATTTTTGTATTTATATATCAAAAACCAATGTGATAAGACAGCCATTAATTTTCCTAAGGATATAATAATGAACCTCACACAGAGATCACTTCTGGTTTGAACATTTCTCATAGAATAATTACCCCATTCACTATATCTCTGACATTTTAAATTATCACTTTGCTTCAGAGTTTACCAGTTATCACTTGGTTTGGTGACACTAGTCTCCTTCCATTTCCCCTGAGGTCTGAAATACAATTTCAATTATTTTGCACCTCCCACTCGAGTTTTCAGTCAACTGTCGTTAGGCAGAAAGTATTTTTATAAAAGTTTATTCTCCATGGAAAATTTAAAGGAGAGTCATTTATGTTTTGTCTATAGACACAGGGAAGTGATGGGCCATTTGAACTAAGCATATCTATTTACAGATGTTTAAATGTTTCCATTTTGATTATGGTTACCAAACTGCCTTCTAGAGCTTGACAAATAACACAAGTGAGTAAAAGAAATGGTTGTGAAAAAATGGTGCTGACAGTGAACTGTAGAATGTATGCATTCCTCTTCTGCTACTCCTTCCAATCCATTGTTGACATGCAGGAGTACACAGGTCAAGTGTGACCAAATATTGGGAACTTCCAGTTCATATCAAGGTTGAATCCTGGTTATAGTGAAGCAAAAGTGAGAAGTGGGAAATTAAAATAATGATTAGCTACAATAAACAAAGAAATCATGATTTCATCATGAAAAAGAGGCACAGTGAGACTTTCAGGAGCATTTGGGATCTGGAGTTTCTCTAAATTTTCCATATCTTCCAATATATTTCACTTTCAGTAGTTGGGATCCTACTGCCCTAAATTTCACAAGACCTACTCAGTTTGAAAATTCATGTCATTTTAATCACTATAGATGTTTGTGCTCCCCCAAATTCATATATTGAAGCCCTAATCCCCAATGTGATGGCATTTGGAGGTGGCATCTTTGGAGGCAATTAGGTAATGAAAGTGGAATGTCTATGAGTGGGATTAGTGCCCTTATAAGAAAAGATATGAGAGAGATGATCTTTCACTCTTTCGTGTGAGGATACTGCCATCTGCAAGCCAGGAAGGGAGCCTTCATCAGACAAGATCTGCTGGCACCTTGATTTTGGACCCCCAGCATTTGGAACTGTGAAAAATAAATGTTTGTTGTTTAAGCCATTCAGTCTGTGGTGTTTTGTTATGAAATCCTGAACTAAAACATTAATTTTATAATTCAAAAACTCCATCTTGGATTTTTTTTTTCAAAAATATAAGCTTTATGGTCATAAGTGGTGAAAGATCCACTAACATAGAACCATGAGGTACAGAAACTTGGTTCTCTTCTGTTAGGAATCTTATGGTTCCAAGTGACATAAATAAATCTTATCTCAATATAGTGCAAAGAAGAAATGAATTTATTAATTCATGCAAATAAAAATTGCAGGAGTAGAGTACAGTGGGATTTAGGAACTTGAAGGTAGTCATTAACACTTTTGTTCAAACTTCACCATCATTCTTCCATGGACTGACTTACTTTGTAGATCTGGGTAGCCCACATCTCAGGGGTTTATGATCATTCAGGTCCTATAATCTTAGAGGAAGTGATCATACTGCAGTTTCCCTCAGTGTCCATGCATCAATAGAGGAATGTTAATTTCCTCTGTTAGGTTCAAGAACCTTTCCCATTGGATATAAGGGATTGTGGTATCATGATATTCTTGGCTTGGAACATATAGTCACTTCTTCATCTAAAAACAATTAAAATATTCTAGCTACATTTTAAGATATACCAAATTGCAATTGTAGAGGTTCAAAATTAAATTTTTACATTATTTGAGTTTTCATTATTTTTAAAAAATTTCTTCCATGGGGAATAAATTTCAATGTCTTCCCATTTGCAAGCTTTGCTCTTAATAATTTTAGTAAGGCAGAACTGTTTTGGTTCTCTACTTGTTAAATAATTTGATCAAAGATTTTCAGCTGATTTTTGAACAAAATTAACCAAATTTTGTACATTTCATTGTATTTGTTTCCTAGGATTGCTATAACTCAAAAACATAAACTGGGTAGCTTAAAACAACAGAAATTTATTTTCTCAAAGTCTGGAGGCTAGAAGACTGAAATCAATGTATTGATTAGAGCCATCTTCCCTCTGAAGGCTCTAGAGATCCTTTCTTGCCTCTTCGGAGCTTCTGGTGGTTGCCAAGAATTCTTGGCATCCATAATTTGTGGTTGTATCTTATAATTACATCACTCCATTTTCAGTTTCTGCCTTCACATGGCTATCTTTCCTCTGTGTATATCTGTGTATGTCACTGTCCAAATTTCCCCTTTTTTTTAAGAACCACAGTCATTGGATTTAGGTCCCATACTCTAATCCAGTATGACCTTATCTTAACTTGCTTACACCTACAAACAACCTATTTCCAAATAAGGTCACATTCACAGGTACCAGGGCTTAGGCCTTGAACATAACTTTTTAGGGGAAAAATTTCCACACACTATAGTCACTGATACTGAAAATTCAATATTTTTGTAGTATAGTTAGATCAATTTTCATATTGGTTTTCTCAAAGGCTCAGGCATTTCTTCAATCTAACTGGTAATTATTAAAGAGAAAATACATTCTGTCATGCTAAAGTATTTCTTTAAATACAATATCAACTTTGTTATAATATTTTATGTTTATTCATTTTGTGTTTATATAATAAACATTTATAAATGTCTACAACTTCTGCTTGTATTTAGATTGATTGTTTACTGAAATTTGTTTGGAAGCAATTATAAATTATGTATGTGCCTGTAAATGGAGGTAAGGAAAGATGAAAGCAATGCAAGAACAACTTCACTACAAGTTGAAGGATAATCAGCCGGTGTGCTTTATTAGCACATAAGATTTTCCAGAAAGGCTATGCATACCATGGGTTAATCTAGCTGGTCTGGGTTGACTGTATGCTTGTCTTCAGACTTACTGACCCTTGGTCAACACTATGATATTTAATAAATGAAAGTAAATGATATTCCGTAACCATATGTCTGTGAGTTGCTTCCAGCAGGATAAATCAGCCTGTCAACATTGTTTAGTAATAATTGAATATGGTTTGTACCAGATTTCAGTGGAATCTAGGAGTGGAGGAGCAAATTGGGGTTTGGCTTTCAATGGTTAAAACTAGTCATATAGCTAGAATATGCCTGCATGAATAGCTTATTGTAAGAGATCCTCACAACAAATATTTTTGAACTTCCTGGTATTGAGGTACTTTGCACACCCTCGATTATGGTTTAATATGTGAGCATGAAACATATCTTTTGCTACCAAGCAGTGGAAGGATAAATAAAGTTTGCTCCTTAGATTTCAGTGCATACCCTTCTCCTGTTGTTGTACTCTATCTTCCGCCTGTAATAAAGCTGTTCTGTTAATATAAACTGTTTGGGTCCTCTGAATTGTTTTAGCTATCAAAAATGGAAGGTGATTATTGTGTAATGACCACTTCTGAATAATATACAGAGAATAAAAGAAGGGAGAATTAATGTGCAAGTTCTCTCTCACCTCCTGCTTTTCATTTTAAAAATTTCAGCCTAGTCAGGGCTAATACTATGCGCTTCACAGTAGCATTAACCAACTATTCCACAGCTTCTGAGGAAACCAGGTTTTATGCCCTAGTATGTAATTACATTCAAGTCCAAAAGCAAAGAAGTCATTCTACACTGGTAAGGCCCCAACCACAGGGAAAAGGAAGAAGGTAGGCAATGTACTGAGGGCCCACATCTAAATGAATTACCACAGAGTACTCATCTTCCAGGCTAAGGGAAATAATTTCACTAATACCTGAAAGCACTTTTACACATTCCCTATCAAGTTCTACCTTCCCTCAGATAACCAATGGTCTAGTTTATCTCATCAGATATTAATTGCTCATAGATTCTAATAGATTCTATTTATGCAGTTGTACATTCCACTATATTTTGTGTCCAGTTACTGTCATTCAGTGTTATTTATATAAAATTCATCCACGTTGTTTTGTGTGACAGTAACTCATTCATGTTAATTACAGTATAATATCCCTTTGCATTGTGTACCACAATTTATTTATACAAAATACTGTTAATTCACACTTATGTTGATTTTAGTTTGGTATATTTATAATAACGTTGCTAAGAATATTGGTTAAATGTTTTAGAGCATATATGTGTATATACATATATATATGTATAAATGTCTTTAGAGCAAACATATATATATATATATATATATATATATATATATATATATATTTCTTTTGGTTATATACCTTTTGGTTATATACTCTTATATACCTAAGAGTGAAACTGCTAGTCATAAGATAAGCAGATGTTTATCTTCGACAAAGACTAATGCAGGTTTCCAAGTTGCTTGTACCAGTTAACATTTATTTTAGCTTTGCTTTTCATTCCTTTTGTTTGCTTGTTTTTGCAAACACTTGGTATTACCAATTCTTTTCATTTCAGTCATTCTGGTGGTTGTGTCGTGATATTATTTGGTATATTTACTTTGCATTTTTTTCTGAGGACTAATGATGTTGAGCACTTTTTCATATATTTATTGACCATTAAGATAACCTCTTTTGGTGAAGTGCTTATTCAGGTCTATTGCCTACATACTATTACATCAGTTGCCTTTGTTATTGAAATATGTCCAATTAAATTTTGACCAAGTTGGGGACTGGATTCAGACAAAAATTTGTGCTTGGTCATATCACATTTGGGATATTAATTAGGTATTCAGATGTGGAGGCAAAGAATGCAGTTGAGTACATGAGTTTGGGGTTCAGAAAAGAAGTAAGTTTGGAGACATACGTGTGGAAGCTCTGAGCTCATGAATGGACTTAAAGCCTTGGAACTGAACAACATCAACAAAAGTAAGGCTAACTTCTAGGGTAGTCCAAGCCTTAAATTTTTGAAAAAGGAGAAAATGCCAAAAGGGAGACTGCAAAAAAGTGGCTAGTGTGTTAAGAGAGAAACCAAGGGCTTATCAGGTTTAGGATTTTAAACGAAAAGAAGTGTGATATTTCAAAAAAGAATGAATGATCAACTCTACGAAATAGCACTGAGAGGTTGGGTAAAATGAACACAGATTAGTAAGATAAAAGTTATTGGTAATCTCCAAGAAAGTGGTTTCCATAGGAATAAAATCTTGATTGGAGCAAGCTAATGAGAGAATAACAAATGAAAAAATGGACACAGCAGTTTGGATACTTCTTTTATGATAGTTGTCATAGAGTAACCAAAGAACTGTCAACGATGGAATTTTTCTATAAAGATAGGAGATATTATGTCTAAGTACAACTTGGACTTGATCCTGTGGTGAGGAAGACATTGAGGATGCAGGAAAGATGAAATTAGACAAATCACTCTGTAAACCCAAGGGGATGGAATTGTGTATAAAAATGTAGGATTTGGTAGACAGATAATTCATCACGATGAAATAATTACTCCACAGACAGAGACAATGGATATCAGAGCTTCACCTAAGTCTGCTCTCTTGTGCATTAATGGCTAAAATCATATAACTCAGCTCATTCTGATACTGGCTCTTGCTGCTCTGGTGTAAGTGAAGTCAGGAACATGGGGCAACCAGGAACACCTATCATGTACCATGCAGTGCACTATTCACATTACAACTTCAAAAAAAACCCTTAAATTGACTATTTTATAGATGTAGAAATGGAACCTCTTAGAGACTAACTTATGCAGCACCAATTAGCTACCACGTTATAGAGCTGTGATTCAGATATCACATTTGAAGTTTTTTTTTTCCTATTTATTAGGTCATAAATAAATTAGGTCATAAATTCCTAATTTATGACCACAAAATTTAACAGCTAATGCTGGATACTTCTGAGAGTGAAAGGCACAAGTGTAATAGTTCAACTGAGATAATAGGTATAAATCAAGACTTTCTAGAGTATATGCAGCATATGATCACCCTATCTTTTCCTCCACCTTTTGATATCCTCTTGTATTCAATTCAAAGCATTCTATTCAATTTCAATTTTTCCACGGCTATTTTTAATGCCAATAATAACTTTAAGTTAAAAATAAAGAGGCCAATTACATCTGAAAAATTATAATAAAGACAGGAAAGCTTAAATATGCCTTAGGATTAATTTATTGAAATGACTGGTTATGAAAGAGATTCTTAAAGAAATAATGAACACAAATCCAGAAATTATTTTTATACATATTTTTGATATGTTTATGGTATTTCCCACTTAAAGTTGAAATTTTGTTGAATTAAACTTTTGAAAATATAGAGTTTATGAGTCAAATTCAAATTAAGATGAATGCTATATAAAGCATAAAATAAATAAAGGAAAAAAGTTTCATATTTTTCCATGTCGACTCATTTAAAAACTATTTTGGTAGCATGATGCAAGGATTGAAAAGTTGTCACATTTCCATTTGCAGTCAGTTCTGTGGAATAGAGAACAAATATAGAATTAGTTATATGGTATAACTCTTCATCTCTCCCCATTTTTAATTTTGGTGGGACTAATTCATAAGAGAAATTTTATTACAAATGCACCATGTTGTGCCCTATCTTGGAGGCATATAAAAGTTCCTCTAGGACCAAATATCAGCTCACTTGGAATTGTTTTATGTCTACTGGATCATGATCACAGGAGGATTCGCATCTTAAGAATCTCAAAACTATATTCTATTCCCTTTTTAAGCCTTATGTCTGGACTAAGAAACTGTATTTTTACTTATAAATTGAAAGACAATATATAAATTTTAACTGATAACTAATTGAAGATCATAAAGCCTAAGTTAGAAATGTGAATGCAGTTGATCTTTAAAATAAGCTCTAACATGTTTGCATAAAAGTAGAAGAAATTATTTTCAGTTTTTCCTAAAAATGATGATAATCAAGCATAAGGATATAGGCAATTGAAAGAAAAAGAAGTCTGTCAACAGCACATACATACAATTTTGAATTATTTGAAATATAAAAGATACAAAATTTCAGGTGCATAATTAATAGTCAGTCATTGAGAATAAATTGATAATTAATAATTAAGTTGGTATATTGATGGAAGTTGCCACTATTTGGGGCTTATCCAGGAAAATGAAATGTAAAAAGATATTAACTGTAAAAATGATCAGTCTATCTCCAAACTCCTAAAGCTTACCAAAAGTGAGGAGGGGGCATTAATTTTGAAATCCTCTTAGACCTTAAAAATTAAAAAAAATAAATGAATAAATATACAATTCACCTTTTGGCAAGAACACTTTCCCTAAGAATTTCATGAGTATTGAAATAAACACCTCAGTATTTTGCCCTCATATGCTCATACATCAAAAACAAGATGTGAAATGAGGCATGTGGGGAAATAATTGTACACAAGAAAAACTTCGAAATTGTAGAAAATAACAAATTTTCTTATGTTTGTTATTCCCAACCAAATGAGGTTATCAAATTTAATTCTGGCTTTAGTACACCTTAATCCTCTTTATCTAAATTATCAACAGACCAATTAAATCATAGTCCCTGAAATTATTTCTTCCCAATATTCAGTTTCTTCTACATAGAAAGAACAATTATATCAGAATCTCCATGGGTAAGCCTAGACATTGAGATTTGGGTGGGGGTGGGGGAAGTTCTCCAGGTTATTCTATTTGTAGCTAGTGTTGAGAACCACTGATCTAAACTATATGCATTTTGGAACCATTCATTATTCATTTTTTCTTTTATTCTAGAGCTTTCAATTACTCTAACATCATAGAAACATCATAAGTGAAACACCACAATTAGTAAATTTGGACTTACAGTAACAGGGTAGAACCCCCGGATAGGACCAGGTACAGGCTCCTGGTACAGCAGAAGGGCCTGGATGGGCATATCTCTCTGGAGATAGGGCACCACTTGCTGGGGAATAGGCAGGACTTTGGGCTGAGAAAGGGACTGCAGGGGCTGAGGAGGAAACATGGGGGTAAGAGGAAGGTGATGGGGAGGCTGGTGCATCAAGGACTGGAGCAGAGGCAGAGGAAGGTGCAGATTTTCAAGATCAGTGAGAGTCAGGCTCTGGCTTTCAATAAAGGGCTCTACTGGAGATTTAGGGAAGGGCATTTCTTTATGCTTAGGAAGGATAGTCTCCTTAGCTTTGGGGACTTCCATTATTTCAGGCTGAGGGAAAGACACCACCACAGGGGGCTGAGCAAGAGACAGGATGTTTTGAGGAAGGATAGGGTAAGGGATTGGCCCAGTGTAGGAATAGACTAGAGACTGTGGCTGGGAAAAGTGGTGAATTTTATCCTGGCGTTCATCCTGGAAAGAAGGAAAAACAATCTTTGCATCTGTAACTCAGTTATAATTGTCATTCATGATGAATTAGCCTCCTCTTTTTTGAACAATGATTCAGTGAAAAGAGAGAAAGAAAATCTTTCACTTACTTTGGTTAAGAAATTATTTGGGGTCCTGTGAAGATTAATGAGGAAAATGCCCACTAAGGGATTTCTCATTAACCCACTTCCTTCATAGGTGAATCCACAGAGCCAAAAGAAATCAATGTTTGGAGATTTCAAGACTTGTTTCACCTTTCCCTGAGTTGCCTGCAGAGCTGTAGCTATATACTTTGGTCTTCAGAGGGTACAGACTTTTCAACAATGTGTTGATAATAGTCATAATTGTTTTCATATAATGAATGAAGATCTATTTTAAAAAGACTTAAAGGGGTAACTCCAAGGTTTATTTTTGTTTGTTTTAATGAAAAATAAGTCTTCATTTTTTTTTTAATTCAAGGAGTTACTTAACAACAGCAAACTTCTAGCACTACTTCCCTTGGTAGAAGGTGGTAATCTTGAGTCTTTAAACAGACATCAATTTGTAAATTCATTTTGATTTAGCAAATATTTGGTGTAAGTTCCAGACAATCTAACTTCATTGGTAAAACAGGAAAGATTAAATATCACAATTAGGTAAGTATGTTACCATAAAAGTAATTTAATTACAGAATTTTATGTTGTTCCCAAGCCTTATTTTTAAACAAGTTCTGTTATTTAATAACTCTGTGATATTGCCACACAACTGTGTACTCAATTGTTCTGTACCTCACTTCTGTCATCTGTGTAATGGAAATACTTTTAGGAACTCCATACATTCATAAATGTGAGTATAAAAGCTACAGAATGCTAATGTAAAATCACTGAATATTCACTGTGCACCAGCTCATCAATCCTGGGAGTTTATGAATATTCTCAATTTACAGGTGAAGAAATTGAGGTACAGATAAACTTGGAGCCAAGGTTATACAGCTGATAAATGATCAAATTAGGATTTTTGCCACACTGCTTCCCTCCTCTCTTTCCTCACCATATCCATCTTGAGAATAAGGGGATCACAGTCCCCTATCCAGAAATGTTCCTACCAATGTGCACTTATTGAAAACAGGTATACTATTAGTAAAATGAATAAACCAATAGTTATTCTTAGGTATTTATTCTAAATTCTGGAAGCTGATTATGTGTTTAAAAATGTGTTTAAATCTTTAAAAATATTTTCACCTTCTCACAGTTTAATTACTTCCACTGATGTTTATATTATTACCATTCTTTAGACTGAACATAATTATTATAAGTATGTTTGTATGTATTATGTTTCATTATAATTTTCAAAATATACTAATCATGAAAAAATTACCTCTGTTTGTTGCTGTTCCTCATGTCTAAACTTCTCAGTTTTCTGCTAAAAAAACAATTACACATAAAGAAATGTTATTATTTGTAAAAATCAAACAGGAAATTTTGAAAATATGTACATTTAAATATAACGGTTTTACCTTGTTGATGTGAGTAACAAATTCCTTTGGAAGAAAAACATAAAATCAGGTTTAGTTTTAATGAACAATTCTTAGTTGTCAACATACATCAGAAAATGAAGGCATTTAATAGGTTAATGCAGACATATTGTTTGATAATATCATTATTTTAATTGCTGAAACTTTATGTTACACTATTCTGAATAAATCTGTTGTATAAAAGAACAGATGATGCAGTCAAGAAAGAAAAGAAAATTAATGAGCATAATACCAAA
The DNA here is from genome assembly GCF_949752795.1 of Hyperoodon ampullatus. Taxonomy (NCBI): domain Eukaryota; kingdom Metazoa; phylum Chordata; class Mammalia; order Artiodactyla; family Ziphiidae; genus Hyperoodon; species Hyperoodon ampullatus. The sequence continues at coordinate 106,655,502 of NC_136914.1, forward strand.
AGAAGCATTTAACAGAAGCTAATTTCTCTCTATCACCCTGTTCCTTTCTTATGACAACAAATGATGTCTAATACCCTCATCTAGTTCTAGAAGAATAGTAATTGAAAATATATGATAATAACCATTGATGCATTTGCTAATAATTCTTAGTTCCCTTGTTATGTTTAGGCTTCAAATGAATTGTAAGAAATACATACCCTCCCCTAAGGACCTTATAACCTTTGCAAAGAGACAAAGTATATTGATGTACCATTTAACTAACAGGTGATAACAGACCCAAAAAAGAGTGGTGCAAGCATTAATATCTACATGACTCCCCCAGGCAGATTTAGGACTACACTAATTCTCACTGCCTCTTATTTATTAGATTGCTATTATAATAACAAAATATGTCCATTTGCATGTCTCTCCACTCTTTACTAAGGGTATCCCTCTTTCCAGTTTGTACCACAGCTGCTAGTCAAAGTCTGATACAGAAAGTGCTCAATAACTGTCAAAACAGGGAAAGAGGTTAACGTAGAGCTCAAGATAGAAAAGAGGACTGTATAGTTCATCAAAAAAAAAAAAAAAAAAAAAAAGCAGGACACAGTGACACAATTCAAGTAGTAGGCAAACTTAGAAACTGCTAGAATACTAAATCTTCTAGACACTTATTCTGTCTTTAAACATATACAGTGGAAATTTACATTCGTTACCTGTCAGAACATAGCTGCATTGGCTTAACTGCCCTAATGTAACACAAAAAGAAAGTACAGTATTTTGTTGTTCTAAATTTGGGAAATTGCCTCCAAATGAACGTTGTCTTACCTCACTGCTTGAAAGGCCTTCCACAGTCTGTAAAGGAAAAAAGAAATCAACAATCAGCTGAGTCTTCTACTAGATCATCAGAAAGTGTTATTACTTTATGGTTAGAAATTTTTCTCTGAATAAAAATATCTTACCTCACCGGATACATTGCGTTCTTCTTTCTATAGAGAAAAAAAAACAAAACACCATTTTAGTTCCCATAGTTAACCCATTATTAAACATTTTCCCTATCTAATTTTTACCTTCCTTATGGAGAGCTATTTCACAAATTTGAGAAATAAAAAATGTTACATGTCTTTTGAGAGACTTGTAATTGCTTTTACGGCTTTCAAATTTAGTACCTTTTTATTAGTGCATTTTTATTTTACCTTAATGAAGAGTCTGTTTTATGGGTAACAGAAAAGGAGTTACTTTAATTTGTATTGAACAGTTTATTATGATTATGAATATGTTTATGATTATTCGTCTTCTGGAGTAGCATCCTCTGTTGAATATACACAGGTAGGGATCAGCCCAGTTCCCTAGAGTAAGAGATATGTATATTTCATCACTGTAATAAGATATATTTATCAAGATTGCACATGCATGCAATTGTATTTGTGCAATATTACTCATTTTTTTTGTTCTTATATGTGTTTCTTCTTGTTTGTCTCCTGCTTATTAGTCTGTTTGCTTTTCCTTTAGGGACTGGTGACACAATACTGTAGAAGAATTTGACCAAGATTTGTGGTCCTATAGGATTCTGTTGATATAGTGGGTTAATGTAAATGATTTTCTTAGAAGTCAAAAGAAAAAAATGTCTGAGATCCTGCATTATTTATACATTTAAAATGTTGGTAATACTACATTCTGCAAATAGGCAGATAGTACTATTTCTTAGTTATTTCAAGATATTTTTCTGTACTTACCTCTCTTGCAAGGGCAAGAGCCAACAAGCAGGCAAGGATGAGGACCTTCATGGCTATTAAGTCCTGTGAATGGGGAAATGAGGAAACGGTATATTACTTGTCAATCTAATATATTTTCTTATTTAGGTAGGATTACTTTCCTTTAAAAGAAACCAAAGATAATGTAAAACAAAAATGTCTGGGGACCTCCCTGGAGGTCCCGTGGTTAGGACTCCATGCTTCCACTGCAGGGGGTGCAGTTCAATCCCTGGTTGGTGAATTAGGATGCCGCATGCCACATGGTGTGGCCAAAAAAAGAAAAAAAAAAAAAAGAAGAAAATGTCTGTATTTTAGAAAAAATACTAATAGAAGTTTTATCATATGATCAAGGTCAAAATCTACTATGGCTCCTTAATCTTACATACCAAGTTCATATTTCATTGCCAGCCATTCAGATATTTTCAGCTAACAGCCCTATCTTGCTTTACTCATTTTCATCTCATTCACAGTACTTATGAGGGCTTTTTTGAAAGACAGAAAAAAAAGTTACAAATATATACAGAAAGATTAATTAGTTGATTCATTTATTCAAAAATATTTATTTAGGGGCTTCCCTGGTGGTGCAGTGGTTAAGAATTCACCTGCCAATGCAGGGGAGACAGGTTAGAGCCCTGATCCAGGAAGATCCCACATGCCACGGAGCAACTAAGCCCATGCACCACAACTACCGAGCCTGCGCTCTAGAGCTGCGAGCCACAACTACTAGCCCACGTGCCACAACTACTGAAGCCCGTGCGCCTAGAGCCTATGCTCCACAACAAGAGAGGCCACCACAACAAGAAACCTGCGCACTGCAACGAAGAGTAGTTCCCGCTCGCTGCAACTAGAGAAAGCCTGCTCACAGCAACGAAGACCGAATGAAGCCAAAAATAAATAAAAATAAAATTTAAAAACATATATATTTATTTAGCACCTTTTATTGTCAGACATTGCTTAGGTGCTGGGATTTTAGCAGTGAACAAAATATTAAGGTCTCAGTCCTGTTGGAGCCTCAGTTCTATTGAGAGGCAACAGATCAAAGAAAATGTATACAAAGAAGATCATATTTTATTTTTATATTATTCATATCTTATTCATATCTTTATTTCCAATAAGACAACCATTTTCATTTTAGCATTTCTTTTATTTGCTCCACTTATCCAGACATTTTCTTAGACTGATTGGATTGTCTCTTCTCCATGTATATCCACCTCTCAGTCTTCATCTCCACATGCCTAATGTCATCTCTTCTCCTTTGTCGCACATAATTTTAGAGACCATACATTCCATTTATTTTCTCTCCATAAAAATGTGTACTTATCCCTTGATGATTTACCAAGGTGTCAGGTTCTTTTGTCCAATCCCCACTCTAGGCTACTTCTCCTTGGAGCATAACATAAAATATGTTATCACTTTTCACCAAAATGTACTAAATGGTTGGTTTTGTTGCATTTCTATAAGTTCTTGTAAAAAATAATGTTTTTGTCATCAATATCACTTGACACACACTGTTCAATCCCAGATTTTCAAATTAATTAAGAAAATTTTTTTCTAGATTTTTCTCACGGGTGCTAATTCTATATTAATTTTACTTTACCTAACACTTCTATACATTTCTAAATAATTTTTTATTGTCATGACTCAAAAAAAGAGTATGGTACTATATTAGAATTCATTACAAGTAGGGAGAATATTATTACATTTTCTTTATTTTATAATTAGCATTTTATATACAGATTTTCAAGCAAGAATTTTATTATTGACTAATATACTTTGAGCTATTCTTTCTTTCAGATCATATTTTTCCTTAATTTTTGTTTCCTGGTCATCTCTGTCAGTTCTAGAATTTTTGTACAAAGTAAAACACTTTGTTTCTCTCTAACTTAATTCTGTGTTTCATGTAACTATTTTAATATTTTTAAATAGTATAAACTAAATGATAAACTGGGAATTTGGATGTTCTAAACAATTTTGATAAGTACACTCTTCTTCTAAAAATATTGTCCATTTCTTGACTACTCTATTTCTTGACTCAGTATGCTATTTCTATAAACTATTTGTTGGCTAAAACTTTCTCAGTGAAGAGCCTAGGGGTAAGATGGGAATAAAGACACAGACCTACTAGAGAATGGACTTGAGGATATGGGGAGGGGGAATGGTAAGCTGTGAAAAAGTGAGAGAGTGACATTGACATATATACACTACCAAATGTAAAATAGATAGCTAGTGGGAAGCAGCCGCATAGCACAGGGAGATCAGCTTTGTGGTTTGTGACCTCCTACAGGGGTGGGATAGGGAGGGTGGGAGGGAGAGAGATGCAAGAAGGAAGAGATATGGGGACATATGTATATGTATAGCTGATTCACTTTGTTATAAAGTAGAAATTAACACACCATTGTAAAGCAATTATACTCCAATAAAGATGTTAAAAAATTTAAAAAAATAAATAAATAAAAATATTTACTTCAAGAAGTAGATCTTTTAATATAGCCTGTTAACTAGTCATGTACTAAAGAAAATAGCAATCACTGTTACTACATTTTGTTAGACTCAGAAAACATATGCTGTCATTATAATTTTTATCAAATCTTTATAGGTACTTCTATTTTTTTCAACCTAAGTGCTAAAAATATTGTTAGCACTATCTTAAATACTCTAACGTTTAAAGATATATTTTAAGCAATTATATTCGTTCTATATCTCAACTTAGTTTGAAATAAAGATGAGGAGAGGGTATATTGAATTTATATCTGAAATTCTTACCTTTTTTCTGAAGTAGAGGAAAAGAAGTGAAGGAGGAGCTGAGTGGATAATGGTCTGCTTTTGTGGCTCTTTATATACAGTATTTAATAGCATGCTAATTTTGTGGTTGAAATAAAATCAATAGTGAGTTTGAATTCCAAGAAGTCTGCATGATTAGAAAATGAATTCTTCCTATTATCTGTCCCCAGAAATTCTGGGGAGCATTTTAACAAGGGAGTAATTCACAATCTGATAAAGGAAGTGAAACTGTCCAGTAACTACAGACATTGGCTGGGGGACAGTGATGTTCTGGCCCAGTCCCCAAGTTGTTGTAACCACAATAATGTCTCTTAGTACTTGGTGGGTCTTCAAGATCTTAATTGTGGGGAAATTCTAATAGACACCAGAGAGACACAGCCACACAAAGGACACAATTTCGTACTAACCTGAATAGCTGTTAGTGTTTTATGCTGTAATGAAGAAAATGACAAGCTAACAAGTCCATGACAGTAGCTTAGACCTGAAGAGGGAATAGAGTTATAGGCTAAAAGGAAAGGAAGAATAGGGTCTTGAATATGAGAAAGAAGTCACTACAATTAAATCAAGTAGCGAATCTGGGTCATGAATTGCAAGGAGTAGGGAGTAGATATAGATGAGAAGAGAGAAAGAGAAAGGGGTCAGATAATGATGGACAAAGCATACAATGATCCTAAGGAACCTGGATTTTATTCTCTAGATAGTGCGGATTTGTTGAAGGGTTTTAATACAGAAAGTAACATTTAGAGAATTCTTCTACAAAATGAATGATAGTGGTACAAATTTATTAAAACGGGGCAGCCCAGGTTTGGCCTCATATCTTTTACAGTGAGTCACTGTTTGTCAGCTAGTATACATGGAAGGACAAATGAGGGAAGGAAGGAAGAAATAAAATGAAAATCCAGACAGGAGCAGGGCCTTACTCAAAGTACTACAATAGAGTCTGAGCCAGACCTCAAAAGTACTTTTTAGGTGCCCATTTACAAAAGCAATCTTCAAGTTTCTTTGCCTCTTTAGCAATTGATGTTCATAAATGTAGTTGTATTTGACACTACTCATTTTTAGAAGGTTTGTTTCTTCTATTCATTTCCTGTAATAGATATATTCAAGGCTTCAGGACAGATAGATGCCCTTCTAAAGTAAGCACTTTAGCATAATTAATAATTTATCTTCACAATATACTTTGCATTCATATCATGCTAGATGTGCATGGGAGAGGAACACACCTTACTGTCATAAAAGTTTTGTATTGCTTAGAAAACCCAAGTCAATGTCTGCTATGTATTTGAATTATTCAGCTAATCTTCATTCTAAGACTGTTCATAGGGAGCCAGGAGGAAGCCATGAAAAGAAATGATGAAATGACTTCAATGTCATAGGTATAACTAGAAAAGGCCTTGGCTGCTCCATGTGCCTTTATGTGTTAGCTCTTGGTTGCCAAGGCCACAGCCAAAAAAGTGTGATTTCTGAGAAAAGGAATACAAAAGCAAGCATGCCCTACCCATTCAACACTTCCTTTTTATTTTCTCAGCAAGATACTTTACATATTGTGCAATAAACACAGCATTGCCTTATGACTGTCTCTCACCAAGTTTGAATTATATTAATTGATATAGTTATGGACTCAATTGGGCCAGAAAAGTAGGTAAAACCTTGATCAAGGAAATCACTAACAGTACACTAGAGAAAGGAGCTTGCCCAAGGGAAAATTAAAAAGCCTGAGATTTAAGATAACATCAGGTGCCACTGGACAGGTAAGCTTCAGAGCACAAAGACCAATAAGAAGCAAAGCGCCATGTGGGCAACTCAAGCTTTTGCAATGTATAACTTAAGAGTTACCATTTTTATAAGACAAAATGAGAATTTCATACAGGGAAATTTTATAAGATAATCCTGGGTGAGGAGCAAGATATAATCTAAGCAAGATGTTCTAGTACTATTTGTTATAAGCAGAATTTGTTCAACCAAAGCTTTTTCCCATATTGAATGATGGATCTGAAATATGCAGTCATGGGTTTTGGATATATTCTAGCTGAAACCATGTAAGTAATACCCTCAAGAAAGAGAGCAATAGAAAAGTTGGATAAAGAGTAAAATAAAGGGACAAAAAATGTTCAGAAAACAAGAACTAGAAGAGATATTGGGAATTCCCTAGTGGTCCAGTGGTTAGCACTCTGCAATCCCATTGTGGCTGGCATGGGTTTGATCCCTGGTCAGGAAACTAAGATCCCACAAGCTGTGTGGCATGACCAAAAAAAAAAAAAAAGTTGAGATATCATCCATATGATGTCTTAAATATATTTTAGAGAAAAGGAAACTGAGGACCTGGGAATTTGTATTATTTTTTCAGGATACTATAGCTATTTAGAGATAGAGCTGTTTACTAAAAACTTCAGTTTCCTAAAAAATATTTGAGGTACTGTTTAATAACTTCCAAAACATGGGGGTGGGGAGAAGGAAAATAAATAGGATTTATATAATAATTCAGACTTAGGAACAACAGAACACAGAATTAATTAATTCTCACAAATTATTAGGTAGGGATAGATAGTTTAGCTTAGCATTATTTATATAGATGGAGTATTTTAATTCTTTCCATGAGATTATCCAAATATAATAAAATAACATCTTATTTATGTGAAATATAGCTATTAAGATTAATTTATAAAGTTAATCAAAAATCAGGGAATAAGAAATATGTTCTGTGAGCAAGCAGACACCATGAAAGCATAAAACCCAGAACCCTGATTCATAGGACACACCCTTAATCCTAATTACTCTCTCTTTACATATGATCATAAAACATCACTCAAGTTCAAGATTCATTTATTGAACACGTACTACATGCTAGACCAGTATTTTTCAACCTTCATGTTATTGATATTTTGGGCAGGATAATTCTTTGTTGTGGGGGTTATCCTGTGTGTTGTAGGATGTTTAGCAGCTTCCCTGGCCTCTACCTGTAAGATGCCAGTAGCACCAACCACACAGCTATTAGAACCCAAAATGTCTCAAGAAATTTCCAAATGTCTCCTGGGGCAGGGCAGTTAAAAATCATCTCACATTTAGAAGCACTGTACTGGATGACTTGAAAAGTCACACAAAGAAAAAAGACACAGATGGTGTGGTTCCTGCTCATTATCAGATCATAAATGTGGAAGGACATATGACTACATTTTGTCATGAAAGTAATTTCACCACTCCATAATTTCATCCTTCCTACTTTCCTATTCCATTTCCTACCTACTGAATAAACCCCTTTTTATATCTGAAGCCAAACATTATTTGGTTTCATCAGAATCTAGGACCTTTCAACCATCCTGTCAATACTTCAGTGCCTTTGAATTCCTTATGTCTATATGCCCCTTTTTTCCCACTTTGAATTTCAAGAGAATTGTTATTATCACACTTGTATACAGATATTCAAATCCCCTACTTGTCTCTGATTTTACTATACTGTCTTACATAAATCATATCCCAGGTTAATCTGAATTCTACCTCCTGACCCTGTGAATGTAACTGACAAAAAATACTCAACCATGACAATTGTTCTCACTCTAAAATGAAGTGCAGGAGTTACATATTCTCCCCGACTTTCTTAGACTATTTAATATTCAAAGCAACAACACCTCTATATACTGCCTTTCATTGGTTTCCTGTCACTCCCAGATTAAAATCCAAAAGTCATAACAATGACCTAAAATACCTTACATCATCAGGCCCCCTGTTGCCTCTTTGACTTCATGTTCTGTTTATTCTCTGTCTAGCTCCTGCCCTGTCCTGCTGGCCTCTTTGCTATTCCTTGAGCACAATAGGTGAGCTGCTACCTGATAGCTTTCCATTAGTCGTTTCCTCAGTCCAGAATTCTTTCCCCAGATAAATGCATGGACCACTCCCCACTCTTCTCTTATGTCTCTACTTAATTTTTCTGTGAGGCTTTTCCTGGCCATCTTCCCCAGTACTCCTCCTGATATTTCCTACCCCACTTCCTTTACCTATTTTTCTTCTTTTCATATAATATAATGTAAATACTATACATTTTACTTTTTATCGTGATTTTTTTTGCTATTTGTCTCCAATTGTTTGTGTTTCTGTAGCCCTGTACACTTATAAATCCGTTTCCCTTAAAAGAATGTAAGTTTCATGAGGCCTATATCCTAGGAGTCTAGAATAATACATCTAGTTACTTTTAAATAAGTCTAAGTAGCTTATGTAATAAAATTAAATTCATTTATTTACATAGTTTAAATAACTGTTGACTGAGTAAATGAATTAATTAACATGTGACTGACTAAAATACAGCATCAGTGTAAATACTCTCTTAAAGAACACACCAAATAAGCAAGCACTAGACCTACCCGAGGCTTGGAGGATATTGTCAAAGAAATGTTCAAATTTCAACTTTGTCTTGGAAAATACATAGGAGTTTGTTAGTCAGAGAATGTGAAGAGAGAGCATTCTCTGTCAAAAGGTATTATGCATAGGAAAGACGTGAAGACATGAAATTATGGAATGGAAAAGTTATGTATGAGACATAAGGAGAGGCAAGAAGTAAGGCCAGAAATATCTCCCCAGAAAGCTGTGAAATGGTCTTGAATGCTGTGTTAAAACCTTGGATATTATTCCATATATAATATGAAACCATTAAAATAGTTTTTGTGGTAAAATGGCTTGTCACAACAGTATTTGTAAAATAATTCTGAGAATAATGTGGATAATGACCTGGAAAAATGTTAGGTTAGAAGTGGAAAGACCAATTAGGAAACAAATTACAATTACCTAAGAAAGAACAAAAGATGTGAATGAGGTGAAAGTTGAATGTACAAGTTATGGAGCAAAATCCACAAATGTATATCTTTTCGGTTTTTCATCTAAGTATTTGATGGTAACTGGTAGGAGAAAACTGGTGATGTAGCTGAAGAAACAGGAAATTATGAGACAGTATTTGTAGAATATAGGATGGTGCAAAACTGATGGTTTGTCTAGGCTAAAGAAAGACCACTGGAAATGAAGCAAAGATGTAAGAGAGAAAATGGATAAAATAGAATGGTGATGATCATGTAGGAGGCATTAAGAGCCGATCTACCCAAGACAATGACTGATTCAGAGCTTCTCTGGAGAGTTAGAGAAATGAACAAGCATGGTTGTGAAACCCCCAAGCTAATGGATGGAGATGCAAAAATGATTAAAACAGATCAGATATCTTGTCCTCAGGAAACAAAGCTTTTTTAAATAGATCCATACAAAACATTATGACTGATAAGCAGTCATAAAAATGCATAAGCAAAACAATATGGTTAATAGGAGACATAAAAATCAGAAACAGGATAAAATAGCAATTTCAGAAAAATAATTTTATGGTGCTGAACTACTTTAAATTAGTCAATGACTGTAAATAACATATATATATGTGTATATATATATATATATATATATATAAATTGATTATATTTAGTGTTTCAGAATGTAGTAAGGTGTGGTAAATTTTAAAAATTCTTCTACATAAAATAATTAGGAAATTTTAAAAAATCATTATGCTTAAAAGTTAATTTTTCAGTTGATTCCACTTAGCTTGCCAGAATTATTCATTCTCCAGTAACACAGAATCACATTTGTGATCTCTTTATTTTAGCAAACACAGCCCTTCAATGTTTTTTTTTTTTTTTTTTTTTTTGGCAAATAAGATATTTTAAGGCATGTTTCAAATTTGTTGATAGCCTGTAAATATCAGAAGAATTCACATTAAAAAAAATCCAGACTTCTGATTTATCTCCTAAAATAATTTGCAGAATCTGGTAATGCAGAGTAAAAATTTTTCCATGTCAAAAACTGGCTGGAGCTGAATATTGACTGCTTCCTTTGACCCAGGCTCGAACTTTCTAAGAGGCCATAATCCATATTTTATCTTACCTTTTTTATGTCTAGTGCTGTTTTATTCATTTAAATCACTTGGCTGGTCTCTACGGTTATTTGAATTTGTAAATATTTTCTGATTTAGCATCTTCCACCTAAAAAATAATATTTTCTATTACATACACTATTGCTAAACTTTGCTATAATACACACACACACACATATATTTAATTGACACCATCTTACAGATGAAAAACCTGAAGACAAAACTTATCTACTCAGTTTATAGTGCTAATAAGCAGTGGATACAAGTCATTACATTGTGTGGCTTGTCATTCAGGTAGACCAAGTTTTTGTATTTGATATATGGCTACCAAGCTTCAGTTCTTCATTCATTCAAATAATGAAGCACATTTATATTTATAATAATGCAATTTTATTACATATCCAAATGTTTTTCAGATACGTGTTCAAAGAAAATAGAAAACAGATCTACGAAATTCTTTTTGCCTGTAGCCAACTAAATTTATGCAAATGAGAAAACGAGACTAGGAAAGACTTAAGAACTTCCTTGAACCACAAAACTAGACCATGGCAGAGGTGAGGCTACATAAAAACAGAATGTTAATAATCAATACACGTAATAACATTTTCATTTCCTCTAATCATGTTCTAAATCATCCTGTATGAAATACTCCTTAGACTATGTGGGTACAAAAATTGGTCAGGAAAAACAACATGTGATAATAGTGAGTTCTTCTTAGAATTCAAATAGTTTACCTGTATTTTAAACCACAGAATTACCACATGATGGAGAAACAATGTTTAAATAGTATTAAGATAAACTATCTTAGCACATTCACTGTCTGGACTTCTTTTTCTTGTTTTACAAAACAAAGTAATATTTTCTTATATCCTTTCTCTCATACTTCTTACTTATGAAGAATATCTGTACAACAAATACTATTATTTAGAAAAAAATACAAAGAGTATTTTAAAAGATAATAAAATGTTTTAAAGAAGGTTTCTTCTAATTAGCCCAAAACTCTTATTTATCATTCTTTACCAGGTTTTTCTTGATGAAACTGACATTTAGACACTAGAAACAGTTTATTGTATTGGTTTTATTTTATTATTATGTGCTCAGACCTTGCCTTTTGATGCAGGGCGTTCAAAATGAAGATTACAGAAATTCAGGAAAAGCTTCATCTGTAAAATAGAAAAAAAAAATTCATCTTACATTACTCTAGTGCAGAAAGTACACATAACATGCCTAGCAGAGTGAAAATAGCAGACGCTGAGTGATTAGTAAATCTTTTGTTTTATTTTTTTAAACCTACATTTTAAGAAAATTTGTTTCTCATTAATTTTTTATGATACAATTTATTTCATTAATCTAAAGAAAATTCCTAACTATAACATATTGGGAACAGCTGTGGTGAATAAGCTTATTTCACGTCATTAAATATCACACAATATTAAAGATGTTCTAATGAAAGTGTCCTTTGTTATATGACATTTAACGTTAATGTGCAATGTTAGGGAAAATACGCTTTTAATCTGTCTACTTAAATATAAGTAAATTTATTTATTTATATCAAAACTATGCAACAAATATACTATATGAAAAAGAGAAATTATGCAGCTTACTACTTGGAAATTATTTATTAATGCAAATCTTAAGATAGAAAATTGAGGGAAGGAGCTTCAAGATGGCGGAAGAGTAAGATGTGGAGATCACCCTTCTCCCCACAAGTACATCAGAAATACATCTACATGTGGAACAACTCCTACAGAACATGAACTGAACGCTGGCAGAAGATCTCAGACCTCCCAAAAGGCAAGAAACTCCCCACATACGTGGGTAGGGCAAAAGAAAAAAGAAAAAACAAAGACAAAAGAATAGGCACGGGAACTTGCACCAGTGGGAGGGAGCTGTGAAGGAGGAAAGGTTTCCACATACTAGAAGCCCCTTCACGGGGTGGAGACTGGGGAGTGGAGGGGAAAGCTTCAGAGCCACGGAGGAGAGCACAGCAACAGGTGTGCGGAGGGCAAAGTGGAGATATTCTGGCACAGAGGATCACTGCAGACCAGCACTCACCAGCCCGAGAGGATTGTCTGCTCACCCGCCGGGGTGGGCAGGGGCTGGGAGCTGAGGCTCAGGCTTTGGGCTGAGCGCAGGGAGAGGACTGTGGTTGGCTGCATGGACACAGCCTGAAGGGGGCTAGTGCGCCACAGCTAACAGGGAGGGAGTCCAGAAAAAGGTCTGGAGCTGCTGAAGAGGCAAGAGACATTTTCTTGCCTCTTTGTTTCCTGGTGCGAGAGGAAAGGGGATTCAGAGCACCGCTTAAAGGAGCTCCAGAGACGGGCACGAGCTGCGGCTATCAGCACGGATACTTTAACGCCATCCTGTCTGAGCGAAGAACACATGCCCTCAGGCAACCTACATGCAGAGGTGGGTCCAAATCCAAAGCTGAACCCTGGGAGCTGTGCAAAAAAGAAGAGAAAAAGAAATTTCTCCCAGCAGCCTCAGGAGCAGTGGATTAAATCTCCACAGTCAACTTGATGTACCCTGCATCTGTGGAATACCTGAAGAGACAATGAATCATCCCAAATTGAGGAGGTGGATTTTGGGAGCAATGATATACTTTTTTTTTTCTCTCTTTTTCTCTTGTTGTGAGTGTGCACATGTATGATTCTCTGTGTGATTTTGTCTGTATAGATTTACTTTTACCATTTGTCCTAGGGTTCTGTCTGTCCGTTTTTTGTTTTGTTTTGTTTATTAGTATAGTTCTTAGTACTTGTAATCATTGGTGGATTTGGTTTTTGGTTTGGTTATGCTCTTCTTTCTTTCTTTTTTCTTAATTCTTAATTTTTTAAATAATTATATTTATTTTAATTATTTTATTTTATGTTATTTTATTTTATCTTCTTCTCTCTTTCCTTCTTTATTTCCTCCCTTTTATTCTGAGCTGTGGGGATGACAGGTTCTTGGTACTCCAGCCAGGCATCAGAGCTGTGCCTCTGAGGTGGGAAAAGCAAGTTCAGGACACTGGTCCACGAGAGACCTCCCAGCTTCATGTAATATCAAATGGTGAAAATATCCCAGAGATCTCCATCTCAATGCCAAGACCCAGCTCCACTCAATGCCCAGGAAGCTACAGTGCTGGACACCTTATGCCAAACAAGTAGCAAAACAGGAACACAGCCTCATCCATTAGAACAGAGGCTGCCTAAAATCATAATAAGGCCACAGACACCACAAAACATACCACCAGACGTGGACCTGCTCACCAGAAAGAAAAGATCCGACCTCATTCACCAGAACACAGGCACTAGTCCCCTCCACCAGGAAGCCTACACAACATACTGAACCAACCTTACCCACTGGGGACAGACATGAAAAACAACAGAAACTACAAACCTGCAGTCTGCAAAAAGGAAACCCCAAACACAGTAAGTGAAGCAAAATGAGATGACAGAGAAACACACAGCAGATGAAGGAGCAAGGAAAAAGCCCACTAGACCTGAAAAATGAAGAGGGAATAAGCAGTCTACCTGAAAAAGAATTCAGAATAATGAAAGTAAAGATGATCCAAAATCTTGGAAATAGAATGGAGAAAATACAAGAAACATTTAACAAGGACCTAGAAGAACTAAAGAGCAAACAAACAGTGATGAACAACACAATAAATGAAATTAAAAATTCTCTAGAAGGGATTAATAGCAGAATAACTGAGGCAGAAAAACAGATAAGTGACCTGTAAGATAAAAGAGTGGAAATAACTACTGCAAAGCAGAATAAAGAATTAAAAGAATTGAGGACAGTCTCAGAGACTTCAGAGACAACATTAAACACACCAACATTCGAATTATACGGGTCCCAGAAGAAGAAGAGAAAGAAAAAGGGACTGAGAAAATATTTGAAGAGATTATAGTTGAAAACTTCCCTAATATGGGAAAGGAAATAGTTAATCAAGTCCAGGAAGTACAGAGAGTCCCATACAGGATAAATCCAAAGAGAAATACACCAGGAAACATATTAATCAAACTAGCAAACATTAAATACAAAGAAAAATCTATTAAAAGCAGCAAGGGAAAAACAACAAATAAAACACAGGGGAATCCCCATAAGGTTAACAGCTGATCTTTCAGCAGAAACTCTGCAAGCCAGAAGGACGTGGCAGGACATTTTTAAAGTGATAGAGGAGAAAAACCTACAACCAAGATTAATCTACCCAGCAAGGATCTCATTCAGACTTGATGGAGAAATTAAAAGCTTTATAGACAAGCAAAACCTAAGAGAATTCAGCACCACCAAACCAGCTTTACAACATGTGCAAAGGAACTTCTCTAGGCAGGAAACACAAGAGAAGGAAAATACCTACAATAATAAATGCAAAACAATTAAGAAAATGGTAATAGGAACATACATATCAATAATTACCTTAAATGTAAATGGATTAAATGCTCCAACCAAAAGACATAGACTGGCTGAATAGATACAAAAACAAGACCTGTATATATGCTGTCTACAAGAGACTGACTTCAGACCTAGGGACACATACAGACTGAAAGTGAGGGGAAGGAAAAAGATATTCCATGCAAATGAAAATCAAAAGAAAGCTAGAGGGCTTCCCTGGTGGCGCAGTGGTTGAGAGTTCGTTCCCCAGTCCAGGAAGATCCCACATGCCTTGGAGTGGCTGGGCCCATGAGCAATGGCCTCTGAGCCTGTGCATACGGAGCCTGTGCTCTGCAATGGGAGAGGCCACAACAGTTAGAGGCCCACGTACACGCCCACCAAAAAAAAAAAAAAAAAAGCTACAGTAGCAATTCTCATATCAGAAAAAATAGACTTTAAAACAAAGACTATTACAAGAGAAAAAGAAGGACACTACAAAATGATCAAGGGATCAATCCAAGAAGAAGATATAACAATTGTAAATATTCATGCACCCAACATAGCACCTCAATACATAAGGCAAATACTAACAGCCATAAAACGGGAAATTGACAGTAACACAATCATAGTAGGGGACTTTAACACCACACTTTCACCAATGCACAGATCATCCAAAATGAAAATAAATAAGGAAACACAAGCTTTAAAAGATACCTTAAACAAGATGGAAATCATTGATATTTATAGGATATTCCATCCAAAAACAACAGAATACACATTTTTCTCAAGTGCTCATGGAACATTCTCCAGGATAGATCATATCTTGGGTCACAAATCAAGCCTTGGTAAATTTAAGAAAATTGAAATTGCATCAAGTATCTTTTCCAACAACAATGCTATTAGACTAGATATCAATTCCAGGAAAAAATTTGTAAGAAATACAAACACATGGAGGCTAAACAACACACTACTTAATAATGAAGAGATCACTGAAGAAATCAAAGAGGAAATCAAAAAATACCTAGAAACAAATGACAATGAAAACACAACGACCCAAAACCTATGGGAAGCAGCAAAAGCAGTTCTAAGATGGACGTTTATAGCAATACAATCCTACCTCAAGAAACAAGAAACATCTCAAATAAAGATCCTATCCTTAAACCTAAAGCAAGTAGGGAAAGAAGAACAATAACAAAAAAAACCAAGAGTTAGCAGAAGGAAAGAAATCATAAAGTTCAGATCAGAAATAAATGAAAAAGAAATGAATGAAATGATAGCAAAGATCAATAGAACTGAAAGCTGGTTCTTTGAGAAGATAAATTAAACAGATAAACCATTAGCCAGATTCATCAAGAAAAAAAGGGAGAAGATTAAAATCAGCAGAATTAGAAATGAAAAAGGAAAAGTACCAAATGACACTGCAGAAATACAAAGGATCATGAGAATCTACTACAAGCAACTCTGTGCCAATAAAATGGACAACCTGGAAGAAATGGACAAATTCTTAGAAATGCACAACCTGCCGAGACTGAACCAGGAAGAAATAGAAAATATGAACAGACCAATCACAAGCACTGAAATTGAAACTGTGATTAAAAATCTTCCAACAAACAAAAGCCCAGGACCAGATGGCTTCACAGGTGAATTCTATCAAACATTTACAGAAGAGCTAACACCTATCCTTCTCAAACTCTTCCAAAATATACCAGAGATAAAAACACTCCCAAACTCATTCTATGAGGCCACCATCACCCTGATTCCAAAACCAGACAAAGATGTCACAAAGAAAGAAAACTACAGGCCAATATCACTGATGAACAGACATGCAAAAATCCTCAACAAACTACTAGCAAACAGAATCCAACAGCACATTAAAAGGATCATACACCATGAACAAGTGGGGTTTATCCCAGGAATGCAAGGATTCTTCAATATATGCAAATCAAGCAATGTGATACACCATATTAACAAATTGAAGAAGAAAAAACATATGATTATCTCAATGGATGCAGAGAAAACTTTTGACAAAATTCAACACCAATTTATGATAAAAACTCTCCAGAAAGTAGTCATAGAGGGAACTTTCCTCCAGGTAATAAAGGCCATATATGACAAACCCACAGCCAACATCGTCCTCAATGGTGAAAAACTGAAACCCTTTCCACTAAGATCGGGAACAAGACCAGGTTGCCCACTCTCACCACTATTATTCAACATACTTTTGGAAGTTTTAGACACAACAATCAGAGAAGAAAAAGAAATAAAAGGAGCCCAAATCGGAAAAGTAGTAAGTTGTCACTGTTTGCAGATGACATAATACTATACATAGAGAATCCTAAAGGTGTTTCTGAAAACTACTAGAACTAATCAATTAATTTGGTTAAGTAACAGGATATAAATTCAATGCACAAAAATATCATGCATTCCTATACACTAATGATGAAAAATCTGAAAGAGAAATTAAGGAAACACTCTCATTTACCATTGCAACAAAAGGAATAAAATACCTAGGAATAAACCTACCTAAGGAGACAAAAGAATGTATGCAGAAAATTACAAGACACTGATGAAAGAAATTAAAGGTGATACAAAGAGATGGAGAGATATACCATGTTCTTGGATTGGAAGAATCAACACTCTGAAAATTACTATACTACCCAAAGCAATCTATAGATTCAATGAAATCCCTATCAAACTACCACTGGCATTTTTCACAGAACCAGAACAAAAATTTTCACAATTTGTATGGAAACACAAAAGACCCTGAATAGAAAAAGCAATATTGAGAAATTAACATGGAGCTGGAGGAATCAGGCTCCCTGACTTCACAATGTACTACATCGCTACAGTAATCAAGACAGTATGGTATTGGCACAAAAACAGAAATACAGATCAATGAAACAGGGTAAAAAGCCCAGAGATAAACCAATGCCCATATGGTTACCTTATCTTTGAAATAGGAGGCAAGAATATACAGTGGAGAAAAGAGAGCCTCTTCAATAAGTGGTGCTGGGAAAACTGGACAGCACGTAAAAGAATGAAATTAGAACACTCTTAACACCATACACAAAAATAAACTCAAAATAGATTAAAGACCTAAATGTAAGGCCAGACACCATGAAACTTTTAGAGGAAAACATAGGCAGAACACTCTATGACATAAATCACAGCAAGATCCTTTTTGACCCCCCTCGTAGAGAAATGGAAATAAAAACAAAAATAAACAAATGGGACCTAATGAAACTTAAATGCTTTTGCAAAGCAAAGGAAACCATAAAGACTATAAGACAACCCTCAGAATGGGAGAAAATATTTGCAAATGAAGCAACTGACAAAGGATTAATCTCCAAACTTTACAAGCAGCTCATGCAGCTCAAAAAAAAAAAAAAAAAACCCAATCCAAAAATGGGCAGAAGACCTAAATAGACATTTCTCTAAAGAAGATATACAGATTGCCAACAAACAGATGAAAGAATGCTCAACATCATTAATCATTAGAGAAATGCAAATAAAAACTACAATGAGATGTCATCTCACAGCAGTCAGAATGGCCATCATCAAAATATCTACAAACATTAAATGCTGGAGAGGGTGTGGAGAAAAGGGAACCCTCTTGCACTTTTGGTGGGAATGTAAATTGATACAGCCACTATGGAGAACAGTATGGAGGTTCCTTAAAAATCTCAAAATAGAACTACTATATGACCCAGCAATCCCACTACTGGCCATACACACTGAGAAAACCGTAATTCAAAAAGAGTCATGTACCAAAATGTTCAGTGCAGCTCTATTTACAATAGCCAGGACATGGAAACAACTGAAGTGTCCATCAACAGATGAATGGATAAAGAAGAAGTGGCACATATATACAATTGAATATTATTCAGCCATAAAAAGAAATGAAATTGAGTTATTTGTAGTGAGGTGGATGGACCTAGAGTCTGTCATACAGAGTGAAGTAAGTCAGAAAGACATAAACAAATACCATATACTAACACGTGTATATGGAATCTAAAAAAAAAAAAAAAAAAATGGTCATGAAGAACCTAGGGGCAAGACGGGAATAAAGACCCAGACCTACTAGAGAAAGGACTTGAGGATGCAGGGCGGGGGAAGGGTAAGCTGGGACAAAGTGAGTGGCGTGGACATATGTACACTACCAAACGTAAAATAGATAGCTAGTGGGAAGCAGCCCCATAGCACAGGGAGATCAACTCGGTGCTTTGTGACCACGTAGAGGGGTGGGAGAGGGAGTGTGGGAGGGAGGGAGACTCAAGAGGGAAGAAATACGAGAACATATGTTTATGTATAACTGATTCACTTTGTTATAAAGCAGAAACTAACCCACCATTGTAAAGCAATTATACTCCAATAAAGATGTTAAAATGCATACATACATACAAACATACATACACACATACATACATAAAAATAAAGATAACAGTTTTGAAAGAAAAGAAAAGAAAAGAAAAAGATTGCTCAGTAAAGAAGTGGGGTGACAGAGTACTCTTGAATATAAAAATTACTGGAATAAAAGTCAATGTTTCCTGGCATGGGTCCAACTGTCTTTATACTCATCACAAGACTTCCCTTGACCTCCCTTCCACTTCTGGTAAAATTAGAGAACCTTCTACCTCAGGTATTCCTTGTATCTAATTACTGGGAAAGTCATACACAATTAGTGGCAATACTCCAAATACTAACACATGCTCTATTCTGAGTTTAAAATTACAAATGAGTTATGAAACTATCATTTACCACCACCTCATATGGCATGGAAAAGAAAGGGGGGGGTAAAAGAAAAGAAGAAAAATAAGCAGTTTAATGAGCCTATCAGCAAAGCAAATATTTGAATTTAAGAAATTCTTGTTTTTTGAAACTGGGAAACATCTTTATTTTAATATGTTCATCACTAGTTTTATAATGGCTTTAAATAGAATTTAATATACAAATTATCAAATTATCTGTATCAATTCTATGTTTAATCATGATAGTGGCACTGTGATCATTTTAATTTTACCTTAGGAAATTATTTGACAGTCTATGTATATATTCAATGTGCATATACCGTATGACACAGCCATACCATTCCTCTGCTTTATCAGAGACTAAAAAAAAAAAGTCTTCAAAAATCCTAGTACAAATAATATTATAATATCTTTATTCATGATAGTCCCAAACTAGAAATAGCCATGGTGTCCTTCTAGAGGAGAGGCATAAACAAAGCGCATACATTCTTACAATAGACAACTCAGCAATAATTACCCTGGATAAATCTCAAAAACATTATGTCATGAGACAAAAGCTAGACACCACACAGTATATGCTCTATGATTACATACAAAAGATGCTCTAAAACAGAAAAAACGAATTATTGATCAATTCAGATGAGTGATGGTTTCTGAGAGGGGTGATCAAGTGGGAAAGGGTAGGAGGAAACTTAATGGGGTAATAGGAAAGTAACACACTTCGACCATGGTAACTGATCCACTGATGCACTTAAAATACATGCATTTCATCACTCATAAATAATACTTTAATTTATTAAAAAACTTTAGTTAATGAAAAGAAAATAAATTTTGTCACTACAGTTGAAGCTTCATTGTCCCCACTCAACTCCATTCCCATCCCTAGCTCCTCAGAGGTAATCAGGATTTTGAAATTAGTATGTATGTTTCCCAGGCATTATATTATGCCTGTACTACACATGCATATAGCTCTTCCAATAGAGAGCAGACATTTGTTTAAAAGATTTTGTTTTCTGCGTAATAAAGTAACATTTTGACATTAAAAATAGAAATAACTGTGTATGTTTTAAGTTTTCATGAGACTGCATTCATGGATTTCTCAAAGCATATAAAATATATTGAATTAAACTTATTTTTAGAAAAAAATGGTTAGATACATTTCTCATAAGTCATTCTTCACAGGTTACATAGCTAATGTATTTTTCTGCCAGAGACCACTTCATTTTAGACTTAGAAACTAATGGATGTTTCCACGTTTTCAATGAGCCAATATTCACTAATCAACTAGTAACATTTTTTAATGATAATTAACGTTTCTTGAATTATTTCTAGCTCTTATGAACCTGTGTTCAAGTTTCATTTCCATCCTCAGAGCTCTGTTGGCCTTTTTGTTTGCTTATGACCTAACTCTCAATTCCCTCAACTTTGCACAAACTTCCCCCATACATTATTTTCTTTCTGGACTACCTGATTCTTATACTTATGGACAGTTCTGTATATAAGTAAGTGTCTTGATGAACTATTGATATAGTCATTGTAATGTATTAAACATATGACAACAGATATATACCCACTGAAATAATATGGGACTTCCTATATTTTAGGATTTCCTTTCTTTCTTTATTTACTTATATCCTACAGAACTTATCTACTCCAGGCTTTTATTTCTAACTGGTGGTAAGATCTTCCTTTTCTTTATGTTCTTATATTAGTTGTACATCAGTAGCATCAGAAAAGGCTGAAATCATGATGGTAGGTAACTGATAAGGACTTTGCCTGTAGTCTGTTCTTTAATAATTTTCATCAATCCCATTAGGTAGTTAAGTATTGTTGTACACTGTTTACTCTGTATTCCAATCTAAATTTTTAACTGGAACTTCAAATTTAACTTTTATAAAACTAAGCTCCTAAAAGAATAGATATATGTGTACATATAACTGAATCACTTTGCTGTACACCTGAAATAACACAACATTTTAACTCCCATGTAACATAAATATTTTAAAATTTAAAATTAAATAAATAAATAAAATAAGGGGGAAAAAAACTAAGCTCCTAATAGTTTCCTAAACTAGTTCCTCTCTCAATATTTGTCATATTAGTAGGTAGTAACTACATTATTCCAGGTGATCAGAACAAAAATCTGGAGTAATTGTTGAACTTTTCCTTTCTCTCCCACCTCACCTTTAATCTATTAAATTCTATCTTCTCTAAATTTCAAAGTATATCTAGAATATTACAATTTCTCTCCATCTCCTCTGCTGGCATAAACACATCTAGATTATTACAGTAGGCTCCAAATTGATCATATTTCTTCCCTTGACCCTTTCAGTCTACTTTTTAGTAGGTAATCCCAAGTTATCTTCCACTTGACATCACTTTCCAGTCAGTGTAACTGTTTCCTAAAGTCTTTTCAATACCTAAGAAACTTGTCTTATTGGTCCCATTTGCCCCTTTGACTTTGTTTCCACCAAATTCACTATTTTTCAACCATGCTGGTTTATCCAAACATTTTCAAACTTGCCAGGAATACTCATAAATCAGGGCCTTTGCAGATGAGTTCTTCCTGAACTATCTACAGTACGAGGTTTATTTCCTTCAAGTTTTTACTCTTTTGCTCATGGAGACATTTCCTGGCCACACTATCTAACAGTGACTACCCCATCCCTGCTAATACTTCTTATCCTCTTTCTCCAGTTTTCTCCTTAGCATGCATCATAATCAAACCAAGAATGTCTTACTTATCATGGGTCTATCTCTCTCAGCCAGTTGAAATATAAGCCCCATGAAAGCAGAGATATCTCTCTTTTTTACGGCTTTCTCCTTGATGCTTAGAATAATTCCTGACACATACTCGAGAACTATTCACTGATTATATCTTAACTACATTTCCAACTTCAACAATTGTTCAAATACTTCATTCATAGCATATATTAACAAGTTCAAGTACATCGAAGATTTGGGAAATCTTTTCACAGATGGCTCAAATTTCAACTGTATCTTCAGGAACACTTGGGCATTTGCAAGGCAGATAATGTGATAGAAGTGCATTCCCAGTCAGAAGGATCATGGGACATTTCATGGTGCCCTGGAAATACTGTGAATGAGGAATATGACATGTCAAGAAATTAGGCCAGAAAAATCTCCTGGGAAGATTTTGAATGACCTTGAATTCTATGTTAAATATCTTGAACATTACCCTCGACAGTATAAAAAAAACATAGAAATGTTTTGATTCAGTAAAATTACTTGTTACATCAAATATAGAAAGAAAATATTTGTGTAATTTATGGAAAATGTATTTTGGAGATAACAGAGGAGAGGTTACAAGATCTATTAGACACAAGTTATCTAAACAGTGGAAGATAAATTGTCACAGAAACAATAGATTGAAGAGGTTATGAGGAA
This sequence comes from Hyperoodon ampullatus, assembly GCF_949752795.1. Taxonomy (NCBI): domain Eukaryota; kingdom Metazoa; phylum Chordata; class Mammalia; order Artiodactyla; family Ziphiidae; genus Hyperoodon; species Hyperoodon ampullatus. The sequence goes on from NC_136914.1 coordinate 106,678,424, forward strand.
TAAGTCACAAGTATGAAAACTTCCAAGAAGTTTGGTGGTGAGTGAAAAGAAAAACATGGATGCGGTGTCCAGTTAGTGACAGAATGATGAAATGGTATCTGTAGAATGAAGGCGAATTCAGGATATTTTAAGCTAAGCAAAGGAGCAAGTACAAATGAAGCAAATAAAACTGTAAGAGGAAAAGTGGGTAAACATATAGATAAGTGCTTAGAGGATGAGAGAGAAGCAGGTGGACCCACATCTCATAGAGAACTTACTCATAAAGCAGTTACTGGAGAGCCACGGAAATGAACAAGCATGGTTGTCTGATTTTCACGCTCTCAAAAGTTAAAAACAATGGAAAACTGTGGCTTCTAATGACAAGTAGTCCTGATTGTAAAGGGAAATTAAAGTGTTTACTAAGTATCCACCAGGTGTCAGGCCAACTTAAACAGCAAATATGTAAAGATGAAAAGCCAGATTTCTTCTGCTCCAGAGGACAAAGTGATTTAAATAATTCCATAAAAACAAGATGATTGCTAAGCAGCAGCAAAGGAGACATAGAAATCAGAAACAGATTTAAAAAGGGCAGTTTCATGAAACATAATCCTATGGGGGAAACAGCTTTAAGCTCTTAAATACCGTGTGTAATAATTGGTTTTCTTTAGTTTTAAGAATGCAGTCACACTGTAGTAAATTTCACAAAGATTTCTATGGAAACTTAGGAATTTTAATAGCTTGATGTCTAAACATTAATTGATTAACCAGAATATGTGGTTTTCCAAAATGATTCATTTTTCAATAATTACATTCATCTAGAAACTGACATTCTCACCAAAGATCTCAAATTGGCAGCACTTGGGCAAAATCTAACTGCACATGGGTTCTGTCTTCAGACACAATATTTTAAAATAGTTTTAACTTATTGACAATCAATATACAAAAATGTTCTGAATAAATAATAAGACACTTAGACTAGCCTAAAAAGTGGAAGATTTGGCAACAATGGGGAATATATATTACATGTCAAAATTGACTGGAGCTGAGTATTTACAGACTTGCACTTTCAGGAAGACCACTTTACAGTCCCTGTGATACAGTCTTTCCCTAAACCTAGACCTACTTCAGGCAATTATGTTACCTGCCTGGTTATTATAGCCATTTCATTCTGTGATTTCTGAAAATGTAGGTGCCATGTAGATACCAATTCACTTTACATAAATTATTTCTAATCATTACAATTTTATAAATTGGATTCAATATGCATATTATTATTTTAAAGGTTCAGAAAATACTGAGAAAAGTTAAGAAAGTAAATGCTTATGAAAGTTACTGCTAACTAGTTGGAGAGCTGAGTTTTCCAGTATATCACATAGACTTGCATATGGCTAACCATGTTTTTAGTGCTGGCAAATGATAAGCAATGAATATGAAAAATGTATTTTTTCACATATTAATGAAATTTTAGTTAACATATCCAAAATGTCATTTGAGGTATTTATTTTAAATGTTTTAGATTAAAAGAGGCACTGAGGTACTTCTAGGAAAACAAACAAACAAACAAAAAGTTTATCCTGAACGATCCAACTAGTACATGGAAGAGGTGAGCTACACAAACATGAAATGTAGATAATCACTATACATTATAAACTCCTCCTTACCTGTTATCATGTTCTAAATCAACCTGAGTGGAAGCACTCCTTGGACTATGTGGTACAAAAATTGGATGGAAAAACAATTCTAATCTTCATGACTTCTTAGAATTTGAATTCTGTTTAGGAATTTCAAACCACAGAATTACCATATTATGGAGGAACAAGGTTTAAATAGCACTGTGATAACCCATCATAGATCTCCCACTGTCTGGACTACTTGTCTTCCTTTTAGGAAACAAGGTAATATTTTCAGTTATCTTTTTATTATTCTATATAACTTGTAATATTGTAAAACCTAATAACATTGTTCTAAAAAGTATTTTTAAGGAAAGCAATGTCAGTGTACCTTAAGATTCTTTGACAAATTGGTAACTAACATAGCTACTGATTTATCTCCTTTTCAGTGCTTCTGAATATAATCAACATATAGACACTGGAAACTATTATAGTGCTCTATCTTATGATGAAATGCCACAATCTTATTTTAAGGATGAGCTCATCATATGAGGTTTTTGGAAATCCAGGGCACTGCGTATTTGATGTATGACCTCCTGAATCATTTTCTTCATCTGTTAATCAGACTCATGTACCTAAAAAAAATTGTTCCAGAGACTAGAGAAATAATTTACAACATACCTAGCACAATGTCTGGCAATAGCAGTTGCTTAGTAACTACAACTATTTCTATGGTTCTCATTTATCAACATGCTAAAATCATTTCTTTAACTTTTAGTTAACGTTTGCCCATGTTCCAATTTCTTTGATCCATGGAAAATAAAATGTCTTAAGTAAAATTGAGGTAAATGGCTATATATAATAATCTTATTTCAAAATTTTAAATTATAAAATTTAATATATATCTAATCTTATTTTAAAACGTATTCATTATGAAATGCTTCTAAAGTGAGTGTCATGCCTCATTCTGTAAGAGTAAACAAACATATCTGAGATTCTTTAGTAGGTAAGAATGATAAATTAATAGCAAAATCAGGCAATGCAAATCTTAAGATAGAGAATAATTTCTGTGCATACAGATTCTCTAGATGTGCATAGGTAAAGATCACTAGTAAATTTAACAGTGTGAGTCAAATAAAATCTTGCCCTTTAAGAATAATTAATTTCATATTTGTAGAGCTACAGAGTAAAACACTGTTATATGTCAAAAAGGCATTAGAATAACTTCACTTCACTTTTCAGTTCTCTGTTTATCCACTGAAAAAGTTGAATTAATATGTGGTCAGCAACCCTGGGGGACATATATGTAGTCACAGTATTAGAGATGGAGCTGAGTGGGATCTTATTAATCAAATATTTTTAGTTAAACCTCTCTTTTGCTAAATATTCAAAGTGAGGTTCAGTGATGTTCAGTGACTTGCTCAAGGTTCAGCAGCCTGTCCCGGGCTGAGCTGGGATCAGCAGGCCTCCTTGTACCCATCACAGTGTTATTTCTACCTGCTAATTCTTCCCCTTATGAGGGAGCCAGGCTCTTTTCCTCACCTGAAATCTGATTTCAAAATTATTTTGCATTGCTGATAGTGATTCTCCACAAGATTAAAGAAGAATTGTAAATAATATGGCCTTATTAGTATAAGCATAATTTATTATTTTCACCACTGTATCTTCATGTCTAGAATGGTACCTGACACAGGGTAGCAAGTATTCGTTGAATAAGTGAGTTAATTAATAAATAAATTAACCATTTATACATGGGGTCAATTATTCTACTAACTTGCTAAGCCCAAAAAGAACTTCCACAATTTAGAAACTAAGATTTATCATTATATTGTGTTAATTTCTCCTTATAAAAAACTCATCATATTCATATCCATGTGTTTCTCAGTGAATCTGCTTTTATCAGTCTTCATTTCCCTTTCTTAATTACCTGGTACAAAGATAAATAACACATAATTAAAGAGGAAATAAGTGAGTTTAAGGAGAGTAAAACTATTATTGATTAGCTCCATATGTATTTCACAGGACCAAGTAAACATGAAGTTCTTCCTTTTTACCTGTCTTTTGGCTGTTGCTCTTGCAAAGCATGTAAGTATAATAAGATGTTTATGAGTATCTATTATTACCTGAATATAAGAATAATGAATCTTTTATGCAGAAAACGGCAGGAGTAGGCAGCAAGGAAGTGTGACCTTTAAAACCTATAATCAAAGATGGCGTTGGCCTCACCTTACACAAGATATCAAGGTGGACAAAAATACTTTTTATAAAGTGGTCTCCTTGTAGGGTTGGAAAGATTTTAGTCCTAGGTTAAAAGGCATACTCTTTCTTCCATATCTGTTTGAATTTACTGGGGAACTATTTTCACTCCAAGAACCACTTCCTAAAAGTTAGAAACATATTAAACCATAACACGGACATCTTTCAAAGTTCAGGAGAGCGACAGGTAAAATGTAGATTCCCAAACCATCTCTCAAGCACATGTCAGAATTCCGTCATTCTTGACTACAGTACCTCAGCAAATATGATGCTTAGACAGAAAATAAGCATGTGTTGAAGAGTGCTAACTTTGAAAATTACTTGCCAAATAACCTAATGCAAAGTCATCCCTTAACTTCTCAAAACATCGTATTCTTCTAGTGAGAATGTAATAATAATATTCATATCACACGATGATAAAGAAGGATTAGATTCTTCATGTGAAGTGCTTCGAAGACACAGGCACCTAATCTGTTAACTTCCTCAGGAGTAACTCAGTTTTTCCCTTACCCTGCAGCCTGTGCTCCCAACCCCTCTCCCATACCCAGTGTCTCAATCCCTACAAATGCACTATATCATCAGGGTAACCAGAGTTCTATGCCTCCTTTGCATTTCATATCTCACATATCAATCTTGAAAAGTTTTTGTTATTAAGTTTAGAGCCAATCCAAGGCATAGCCAGAGCAAGAATTCTAGTTAGCCAAACAGAAAAATATAGTAATAATGCTTCTGTGATCAATCTTACACCAAGCTTCATTGTTTCTTTCTTCTGTTTATAATCTCCTAGTCTTAACTACTGTTTTCCCTTTCTCTCTAAATCAGTAATTGTCAGTCTTTCCCTTAAGATTAATTAAATCTAGCAATTAACATAAATGAAATAAAACAAAATGTGATGGTATTATAATATTTTAAGATTCTGTGGCACATCTGCACATACATCATATTATATTTTAAACTGTGACAGGATTAATATCAAATACTTAAAAACTAAGAACCCAACACTTCCTAAAAGCAATAAATACATTAAGCTATAAAAATGATTCATTTAAAGTACAGAATGATTTGCTTATTAATATTATAGCATATAATATTACAATAATAATGAAAAAAATCAACTAAACACTACACATTTCCAGAAACAAATTTCTAAAAGTCTCTTGCTATCAAACCAAGAACAATCAAAACAAAACTAAACTAAACAAAAATAGTGAGATAACTTGGCCTTTGAAATCTACCATAAAACTGAAACTTGTATTTGTTTTTGTTTCTTTTATAGGAGATGGACCATGTCTCCTCCAGTGAGGTAAGACACTTTGGTGTCAACATAAAATCCTTTCACTTAGTAAAAACATAATATGCCCTAAACTCTTGTCCTTAAAATAGTTTTTCACCAGTGAGTCTAGAACTACAGTCAGAGACAATTAGAAGTGAAGCCATTAAAAAAAGTAGATATGGAGGAGTAAAGACCAAAAAATCTACACATTCAAATCACCAAGATTAGATTTGTGCATTTTTTTCTAAAGACCTCTCAATATTAATGATGTTTGTTCACAAGTCGTGATGAACATTTTGTGAGTACAATGACAGGAATCCATTCTATGTTTCTGCAATGAGGACTCAAGCTTTTCTGGAACTATGTTAAATGCTACTTTCCAAATGACTTCCGGGCCATAACAGATGCCCACAGACAACTTCAAGGTCACCTAAGCATTTTTTTGTTTTCCTGTGATGTATTTAATCTCTTTTAAAAAGACAAAAGAAAAAACATGATAACAATAAAGAAAAAAAGAACATTGGAAATAGTACAGAGGAAATAGGAAATATTTTCTTTCTTCTCTGTGGATGATATTTGGGAGAGCTTTTGATTCAGTTATTCATAAACCAAAGCACAATGTGAAATTTGTTAGTTATCTGAAATATAATAATTACGTAGAGGGAGTGAAACTTTGGCTAACTTTGTTCTGTAATTCGGTAAAAACTAATACGTTATCTACCCAATGGATAATGGTTGTAGATTGATATTTTATTAAGCTAGAATGAATTCAGTTTAGGTAAATAAGTAATATTGTCTTTCTCTTTCTAAGGAATTTATCAGCAAGTTCCAGGAAGTAAGTCCTAAATTCTTAAATTAAATATATTTTAACTTTCTTTTTTTAATCAAAGTTATAAAATAAATTTATTTACTTTGTAGAAATATAAGCAGGGAAAGAATGTGGTCCTTCATCCCAACAAGGTAAATCCTGATTACTTTAGTCTGTTAATCTTCGATTGATGAGACTGCTTTTTCTATCAAACATGGGTCACTTTCTCATTCATGCAAAAAGAATATTATTTTCAATTATGATTGTGAAAATGGTGATGTTTTCATTGTTTTGCCAAAATGCTATGGACTAACATGAAAGGAATTCCAGGAAAAGACTTGTGAGCCAGTTTTGAGCCACAGTGTTAAAGCAGAATATCTGAGAAAGAATTTCTTGTTAAAGGTTCATCACCTTTAATTTTCTTCCTTAATTCTGTACCCTTTTGTTCAAAAAATTATATTTTCTTTGCTATCACTTTATGCTCAAGAATATTACCCTGGATTTCAGTAAATGCTATATCCTTTTGGTTTTGTTTTCTTTTAAGAGAATATTTGTTCCACATCCTGTGAGGTATATATTGATTTCACATCAGTAGTACAATGTGAAGTAAAATATAGTATTAAAACCACGTTGAAATTAACCTGGATTTGGAAAATAGATTTCAAGTCAATCAAATTTGAAAACTAAGATTATCTTTAAAGAATGAGACCAAGGGCTTCCCTGGTGGCGCAGTGGTTGAGAGTCCGCCTGCCGATGCAGGGGATGCGGGTTCGTGCCCCGGTTTGGGAAGATCCCACATGCCGCGGAGCGGCTAGGCCCGTGAGCCATGGCCGCTGAGCCTGCGCGTCCGGAGCCTGTGCTCCTCAATGGGAGAGGCCACAACAGTGAGAGGCCCGCATACTTCAAAAAAAAAAAAAAAAAAAAAAAAAAAAAGAATGAGACCAAAAGTGTATCGTCTTCTCTTAATTCTATGACGAAATAGAATTAACTCAAATGACAAAAATATATCTTCGCATGAATCAACTAATACATTTGATTCCCAGATTCTATGAGGAATGAAGAACTTGTCTTTTAATGGTTTTAATGGTTTTAATGGTTTTCATTCTTGAAGTCTCAAACTTATTTTCTTCTTTTTAAAATTATTTTTCTATTGCAACATTTTCTTAAAATTGACTCAATCAATTTGTTCATCACAGAAACAATATATATTGTTTATATATATATATATAGTATTGTATTATATATATTATATATATATTATATATATATATTGTTTATATATATATATATATATATATATATATATATATATATATATATATATATATATAAGGACTATTAAAATGAGAAAGAAAAGCTTATCCATGCCTTGCCTAAAATTATCTTGTGTATTCATTCATTCCCTTGACAAAGCATTTATTCAACAAGAACTATGTCCCCAACACTACTTTAGCCTCTAGGAGTTCAATAATAAATATGATAGTCTCTGGGGATACAACAATAAATACAATAAACAATGATAAATACCACTGGTTGTATGTTTATCACCAAATAGAAAATTCTACTATAATTCATACAAAACTCTTGCAATGTACATTGGTGCTCTTTGACAGAGATATCAGGTATCTGACTCCAGAGGAAAGTACATTTTAAATCAAGCCAGTGTCAAATCAAGAACCTACCATTCACCTTCAATATAGTTTTAGCCTGAGAAATCTCTCAATATTGCTTAGGGCAATGTTTCTCAAAGGGCTACCTTTCAACTAGCAGCATCAGCATCACCTGGGCATGCTTATGCACTTTAAAATTTGAGAACCTCTTGTTTAAGCGAGGGTGAAAGAGGGAATGGTCACTGTTATAATAAAGACATGCTGTGGTAGAAATATCCAAGCAATGAGAACAATGGGAAAAAGTGTCTGGATAGGAAGAAGCATAGCCACAGCCCGTAGCCTTGTGTCCTGAGGCACAGCCTGAAGAATTCCTACTTAGTGTCTAGGAAGGTTGCTTTACTGTTTCTCTAAGCTTCAGGTCTGTCTCAAACGGAGAGCCAATGGCGGCCTCTCATAAACAACAATTGTGTCCTGTAGAAAGGGTTTGCAGGATTTAGTTTGCCACACACCTCACTAGTCCTACTTTGTAATATTTTTGCCACCTGTCTACACTCCCTAGGCATCTGATATTTTATGAATAACATAGAATTGATGAAAACTTTAAAATGAAACATATTTTCAGTCACATGTTATTAATTTGACATAGAGTGAGGGCTCTCAATAATTTATTTAATCTGTAATAAATAACATAATTTCTCAGTAGTAGTAGCTTGGGCTATAAATATATTTAATTAACTGCCCCTTCTACTCTAGCACAACTCTAAGGCTAAATCATGCAAGTTAAGTTAATTCTTCTTTTCTTCCCCTAAGGAAAGTGCTGAAGTTCCCAGGGAAGTAAGTAATTTTCATTCAAATAAAATGGAATTCATATCACCCAGCCTTGTTTTCTTTTTGTGTATTTTTATAGCAAGTGCTTTTTTTTTTTAACAGAAAGTTCAGGTTACTGTGGAAGATAAGCAATACCTGAAACAACTGGTAAATTTCTCATACAAATTATAATTTCAAGTAAACCATGATAGTATTGCTGTTTCTTCTCCCAAATATTCACACAACTCATTCCATCCCAATGAGTTATTTACCCCCAATTTATAATAAGTAATATATTTTGTTACTTTAATTTCCAGCTATTATCTTATGAAACCTGTGGATTTATAGTTTAAGAAAAATGAGTGTTGAGCAATTATCCAACTGATTTTGAAGGAATTACAAACTTTAGAAAATGTGTTTCAAGTTTAAATGGTATGAGTGAGATACCAGTGTAGTTGAGGTATCACATTTTTGTCCACTCAACTTCTCTTTGACAACAGTGTCATAGAAAGATATCGCAAGTGTAAAGGTTTCCAAGCCATATATAAGAGGTCATGTAACCCATCCTCTGTGGACTAGAGAAGCTTGCTGTGTACACAAGGAAAGAACACCTGCTTTGGAGTTAGTAACTTGTATTCCAACCACAACTTCACAAATCATTACTTAACCTCTCCAAGCTACAGTTTCCTCAACTAAAAATGAAGATAGTTATATTGACCCTGAGGAATTACATTAGATGATATGTATTTCAATTATGCAAAAAAAAAAAGTGCTTGGAGCACAGTAGTTAGGTGCATCTAAAAAGAAGGTAACAATTATTGTTATCATATCCCTACACAGAGCAGACATACCTGCTAAAACCTTTAGAACAGAAAAAGTCTTTCTTTGAATACTTAAAAATTGGGACTCCCCAGATAAGACCTCTTTTTTTAGGAAATTCTGACTGCTAAAAAGACCATTCTTAACTTTGTCAAAATGCTTCAGGTAGCATTTTCCTTTTGTACCACTCTTTTAAGGTAATTCTGAATTCATCCAATAATTATTCCCAGGCAATTCTAAAGACCAGTTGACATTCTACATGCCCATTTATTTTCAAATCTCTATGAAATTAAAATTCTCCTGAATGAAGATGCCACTATGACTTTATATTTAATCTCTAAAAAAATCATCAGAGTCAGATCAAAGACTCTGGAATTTACTAGAATATTTATTGAGCCTGATAGATGATAGATAGATAGATAGATAGATAGATAGACAGAAGATAGATAGATAGATAGACAGACATAGCAGGCACTATGAAAACTGCTATATATTTTTACAGATATAATCCTACATGGTATATAATGCTCAGATAAATTAAGCAATATGAGCAGGGTCATGGATTCCAATACCCAGGATTAAGGGAATTAATGTTCAGTTTTATCTGACTCCAAAGACCAGACTTCTTATTTACATGGAAAAGAATATGACAGACACTCACCTTCTAATTCAAGAAATGTTCCTTTCCTTTCTTATACATACTTTTGTTTTTTCCACATAGATATTGTTCTGGAGGCCTTAATAATCAGACAATAATCAGACAATTTCTTTAATTTTGCAATTTATTATAAATGTAGGAACAGTTACAGTAAATATTATGTTACTAAACTATTCTTGTTAGGTAAATTTGCCACCATCTATAAATTGTCTAATTCAATAAAGTTCTAAGTAACTTGGTTCTTCCAAAATCTGCTTTTGACACAAGGAAGGAATTCAGCATTGGAGTAAATATTGATAATTTTCTTTCTCTCTAGAGCAAAATAAGTCAGTTTTATCAGAAGTTCCCCCAATATATCCAGGCTCTATATCAAGGTCCAACTGTTATGAACCCATGGGGTCAAGTTAAGAGAAGTGCTGAGCCCTTTATTACCACCGTGGTGAGTGCTGCTTTCTTATTTGTTGTTTGTTTTTCTTTTTGTTTTTGGTGAGGGATGAGTTCGGGATAAATATATGTAAAATAGCTAGAGACAAAATGTCCCAACGAGTTTTAACTGAGAAAGCAGAACAAATGTGAATAAAATCTTGTAGTCCAGAAATTAAATAGCAAAGAAAAAATAGCCTAAATGTAGTAACAAATAACAATAGTAACCATAGTGACAAATAAGAAATTTAATTTGAATTGTTCTAAGTGTATGTTCCTACATCATTTTGCTTGGCTCCTCAAACAAGTCTCTAATATATGAGGGGATAGTAATCATTAATTTCATGTAACAAAAATATTGTATTGTTAAGAAAATACAAGAAAGTGAAGTAACTTGCCCAAGTTCCAAGTACTCTCTACCATTTTGTTTCATAAAACAGTCTGTCTTAAGGAACTTTTTCTCATATGAGGAATAAATAACGAAAGTTTTCTTGACCCTTCTTTTGGTTACAGAGCAGACAGCGGCTCTCTACCAATGAGGTAAGGCATTTTCCTACAAAGTCAATACCTTGGTAACTAGCAAGATATTATACCCTTATTATACACTGTACTAGACAGTCTTTGATGTAGTTTTTAAGCAATAAATCTAGATTTACATAATATAGGAAAATCGGATCTTCAGATCTCTAGGAAAAATCTGGGGAAGGCAGAACAAAAATGTACACATCCAAGGATACAAAGATTAGATCTGTGCTAGTAGACCTTGTCAAAAATGTTAACACTACTTCTTTTTAAAGGTCACCATTAATATTGCTATCACACCAGAAGACATGGTGTAGATCTTAGATTTTATAAACAGAGTGGGAGGAATCCAATGTATCATTCTGAAATAAGAACTCTAATTCATCCAGATCCATACAAAGTGCTGTTATCCAAACATCTTCCTCATATCACACATGATTAAATATATTTTCACGTCATACAAGAAAGTGCCTAGTTTTATTCCAACTTAATAATGAATTAAAAAGTTCAGAAAAGAGAAATAACAATTTTACAAGTAAGATTAAATGCATCATTTCAATTTTTTTAAAGGAATCTGCCAGACCCTCTCAGGAAGTAAGCCAAAAACACTTATATTAAATATAGTTAAGAAATTACTTTTTAGTTTGTTATGGTTATAAAGTAAATATTACTTATTTTGCATAAATATAAGCAAGAAACAATGTGGCTATGCATCCAGTCAGATAAAATGTATTTATATATTTATTGGTTCATTGATGAGATATGTCATTCATCACTTACTTAAGAAATATGTATTTAGCAAGTATTATGTCTTTACATGATCTTAGATCTTTGGGATACAACAGTGATTTAAAACACAATAAAAATAAAATTAATCATTCTTCTTTATAAAAGAGGGTTTTTCTGCATATATTCAAGATGAAATTATGTATAACCAATACAGTGAGAATAAAATGTCTAATTATTTTTTTAATTTTTTTAAGGAAAATCCAAAGAAGACTGTTGATATGGTATGGTATTATTTCTATATGAAGCTCTATTTAATTCATATTTTCAAAAATTAATATGAATAGTTAGGTCTATCTGAAATGTTCTGCTTTTAATAAAATAGAGTTATATTTGTAAGTTACTTTAAAATATAATTTCTCTTCACCTTTTAATTTGTTTCTCTCAATTGCCCTGAATTCTTTCAATTAATCCTTCCATGTAAACCAGACTTTCCCCATAAGTTTTATATAGTTCCACTGCCTCTTTCTTTTTTGTAATCAAACTTTTACTATTTTTTGAACTGGAAATTTTACTTTTTCTTTTTTAACTGTCATACTAATATCCTTTTTGTAATATGAGAAAGATCTTTAATTCCACAAATATCAAAAATATACTGCTAAGGATTCAATTATCCTGGTCCCCAGATTTTGACTACTTTTTTTTTATTTCTCAAGGAATCTTCTAGTAGCTCATATAGTGAGGAGAATGGTACTTTTAATATAAAACAATTAGTTTACTGGGAAATACTGTACTTTTCTGCTGTTAATTATTTTAAGTAAATTAGGTATTGATAATTTTTAACAGAGCCACATCAAAATAGCCAGTAGACATAAAGAAAAACACGTGTAAGAAATATACACAGAGTCATTTTAGAGGTCTGAAGTGAAGTAGATACATAGCTAAGCATAGCTGTTTTACCCCATGCTTTTGATAATGTTCAGCTGGACTTTGGTGCATTGGTAATAGGAATTTTTAAAATAAGCCAAAGCCAAATCAACATCCTGTCAATTGCCTTCACCATAGTTCTACCCTGAGTCTCTCTCGCTGTTTCAAGTGTTGAATACTGGATTGGGTTATGAGTTGTGTAAATCACAGGTACAAGAACACTTGCTGTGTTACAATGAGCCAAGTGTGTAAGCACAATGGGAAAACTTCCTGGGAGAGGATGAAGCATGGATTGTGGCCCACAGTCTTGTGGCCAGAGGCATCTTCATCCTCAATGAAGGAGGAAGCAGGTTTTACCCTTTCTCTCAAATTGGGGGTTCCCGGGCACTAAAAAAAAGAAAACAATGGTCTTCCCAGAAAGGGCATGCAGGCTCTGCCACATACCTCAACAGCCTGATTGGTTTTAGTTTTCTCCTTTCTCTCTCTCTCTCTCTCTCCCCACCTTTGCATTTGCATATACTCCATGAGAATTTGACATTATATGAACAATATAGGTAAATGGAAAATTCAAAACATATTTTCAGTCAAATATCATATGAACACAGAGAATGCTCTGATAATGAATATTTAAACTCATTAAATCCATAATAAATTCCTATAAAGTAGTACTTTGTTTTTTGGTAACAGTGGTTTGGCCTTGAATTATTAAAATAATTAGCTCTAGTTCTCTACTATAATGATATAGACAAAATTACTCGTGGGCTATCTAAGTAAAGTTGATCCTCATTTTCTTTCCCTAAGGAATCAACGGAAGTACTCACTAAGGTAAGTAATTTCCGTTCAAACAAAATTAATTACATATTATCCCATATTTTCTTTTGTATTTATCACAGTTTATTTTTATTATTAACAGAAAACTGCATTGACTGAAGAAGGAAAGAATCGCCTAAAATTTCTGGTAAATTTTCCATGCAAACCTTTGTAGCGCAACCAGTCTCAGCTTGGACACTGCTGAACTGCAATCCTCTCAAAACAAACAAACAAACAAAACCCCGCTATTTTTAATAAAGTCTAATTTCTATAAAAGTCTTCCCTATACTTTGTCAAAACTAATACAAAAACATTCTCTCATTGTACTAACTGGATCATTGCCATGTATCCACACAATCATTATTCCCCAGTTATTCTAAAAACCCATTGATTTTTCATTTTGTTAAAACAGGAAATTATCCTGAAGGCAGATGCCACTGTGTTTAATTCCAATTTTAATCTCTATAATAATCTATAGTTGGACCCATGTAGATGGTTCAAAATACAACACAGAGGAGAGGGATATTTATTAATAGGTGACAGGCACTATATCAAGTGCTCTCTCTATATTAATTCATTTATTTCTACAAAGTAAGTGACACTCAGAGATTAACAATTGACTCAGTGCCACAGATTCTTCTAAGATAAATCACACATTCTATATGACTCTAAGGACAAGGGTGTTTCCACCAGACATGGAAAAGAAGCCACAATCTGAGACACTTATTTAATAAATTAAGAAATTATCCCCTTGCCTTCTTACACACACCAATTTTTTCTTTTCTCTCTTTTTTTTTTTTTTCTGCTTAAGTATTTTGACATTCGGGTCTGAAATAACCAAAGAATATTCTTAATCCTACAGTTTATTTTATGAATGCAAACATAGAGTTAATTTTATATGAATAACCTCTCCTTTGCTTAAGTCTGTTTGGTATCATTTAGAATTTATCCAAATAAATAAAGCTTTAGTTTATTTGGTTATGTCCAAGTGTGCTCTGACACACTGGATAACGGAAAAATTATATTTTTTTCTAGGACAAAATCAACCAATATTATCAGAAATTAACCTGGCCCCAGTATCTCAAGACTATTTCTCGGTATCAGAAAACTACGAAGCCATGGAGTCACTTTAAGACAAATGTTATCTCCTATCTGGTGAGTTCTCCCTTTTATTTTTAATTTTAAAAAACGAGTTATCTTTTATAGTAAAAATAAGATAGGGAAATTAAATTCCAACAAGCTCTCAAGTAGAAGCTGAAACAAAATTAAGTAAAAATTCTAGGCTGGAAATTAAATTAAATTAATCATATAGTACAAATATAGTTACAATAAGCAGAAGTAATTATAATGATAAATTGTGTTTACATTGGATTTAAATTTCTTAAGTGTTTGCTTATAATATTTCAGTTTATTCCTATAGCAATTTTTCAAGGTGGGCCAGCATAGAGAATATGACTTCTATTTCACAAAAGTATCTGAAATTCCAAAAAGTAGCCTGACAAAGCTCTAATTAACATTGCTCCTTTATTTCATTTTTTTAAAAATGTGACTTAGGAAACTTTTTTAACATTAGGAATAAGTGGGAGAGCAGGAAATTGCACCCAGAGAACTGACAGTTTAACATAAAAATATAGGATTGGAATCAGAAGCCCTGACATAAATAAGCTTTTGACTTTGGTCAAGTCACTTCATTTTTTTCAGGATTTTTAAAATATGATTTAATTTATTAGATATACATGTGGCATTTAAAGATATCTGCCCTATGATTAGAGAAAATAAGAATTTAGCATCTGTAGTTTGAATATGAGATGCCAAAATGATGCTCTAAATATTTCCATGGAGTGGTAAATATTCTTTTTGCTTTTTATTATAAGCATATAGCTAAGATATATTATTTCTTTCTCTTTTAAAGAGATACCTTTAAGATTCTTGAATTAACTGCTTCCACTTGATTATGGTAAGTATCTTTAGGCTTATAATTTAAACAATAAATAGTATTTTTGTATGAAGAATGCATAATGTTAATAGAGTTTCAACTTTAATTAAGTCATACTTGGTTTATGAAATATTTTAAATTTTGCTTATACCTTTTTGATTCACAAACGTAAGTGATCTGTGTATTTGCATGCATTTTATAAATATTTTGAAAATAAATTATAGGAAAGTTTCTCTATAGCTGATAAGACATTCAGCCAGAAGCAACAGCTCTCGGTGGAAATTGTCACAAGCATAATGGTCACAGGGATGTTAACTTATCACCTTCGAGATCAGACTCAGAATTTCAGTTTGGTGGAAGAGAGTTTTCCTACACAAGCTAGTTTAAAACAAATTCTCTGCATTATTTTCTCTGGAAAAATCACCACTGTTTTAAATACACAAAACCTACTTTTCTTAGTGGCTCTCTTTGACATTTTAACCATTGCTTTAAAGCCATGATGAAGGTCCAAGGAAACGAATATACATCAGTGTTGCTTTTTTATGCAGTCACCTTTTCTTTTTCTTACATTGCCCTTGCAGTATATAGGTCATCTCTAATATTGGAATTCTGTCTCACTCAAGTTATCTTCTTGTTCCTTTTATATGTCCTGAAATGAGACAAAGTAGGTTTCAGAGAAATGAGTAATAACAGTGGTAGTAATTTATTGAGGTCTTACAATGCTAGTCACAATTCTAAGCCCTTTGACTATATTAACAAATTTCATATTCACAAAAAATCGAGGAGGTGGTTAATATTATCAGCCAATTTGAGATAAGGAAACTGAGGCCCATGGAAGTTAAAAAAACTTGTTCATAATCACCCTGCAAAAGTGGAAGAGCCAAGACTCTAACACAGATTTCCAGCTCTAGGACTCCAACACACCACTATTGATGCCAAACGACACCTAAAGTCCAGCTAGGGGATTTTTTGGCTTTAAGTACATTGTCACAAACATGATTTGCTTTGTCATGTCATTTTGGCTCTCCAAATGATGAAAAGGGATCAGACAACTTCAAAAAATAATTTTATGTGAGAAAAACAATAACTATTATGAATAAGAGCTGAAATCACAGCTGTATTTTATAAATAGCAATATTTCCATGGCTATAGTTATTTATACATTTATTTTACACTTTTAAAAAGCTGATCATGTGTTCTAAACTGTGAGAGACATGAGGGAGAGAGAAATAAGCTACCAAACTTATCCTCATTAAGCTCTATTCTAGACAAAGATACGGGAATGCCAATACGGGGTGCCAGATGCTAAATTAGAGGCATGAGAAATAGCTGGTAGTACAAAAAGGTCGTGATGCATCAGACTTAAGTCATAAACTAAGTATTTCAGATAATTAGAACTAGACTAAGCAAAGCAATGGCAGAGAAAAAAAGTCAAAAGGTATCAAATTGGCAGAAAAATTACAAAAGAAATAGAAAAACCAAAAAATGCACTATAGATTTTAAAGATTTTAATAATTTTAAGCAATTTCTTAAAGTATCAACCCAAGGTCATTTTGCATAATGAATTTTTTCCCTAAAACCTAGATTTCAATTAGATAAAAGCGTTTTAAATGTAGAAAGCATTTTATGTCTAATAAACTATTTAGAAAATAAGAATAAATTTTCCTTCAAAATTGGCTGAAAATGTAAATAATTACCACTTAATGAATAAATATAAATATTACTTTTATATGCTGGATTGAAGAACCTGGCTATCAGTTTTCACTCATTCATTAAGTTGTTCCACAAATAGTTATTAAAACCTTACTATGGGGCTTCCCTGGTGGTGCAGTGGTTGAGAGTCTGCCTGCCGATGAAGGGGACATGGGTTCGTGCTACGGTCCGGGAAGATCCCACATGCCGCGGAGCGGCTGGGCCCGTGAGCCATGGCCGCTGAGTCTGCGCATCTGGAGCCTGTGCTCCGCAACGGGAGAGGCCACAACAGTGAGAGGCCCGCGTACCGCAAAAAACAAAACAAAACAAAACAAAACAAAAAACAAACAAAAAAACCCGAAACAAACAAACAAAAACAAACAACCAACCAAAAACCTTACTATGTGCTAGGTATCATGTTGGGCACTAAAAAATATTAAATAATAATCATTATAAATAACAACATTCTGCTAGAATAGGATGGATGGGTATGTGTGTGTTCTGTATACAAGCATACATTGTTTCTTGAATGTAAATCTAATAGATAATATAGTATTATCTTTTTTTCTTTTTAGGCTTGACTGGAAAATCTACCTTCTACATTTTCTTATCTACCACTTTACTTCATACTACCAACATGTTTGGAGAGGCCCACTAATAAGACAGAAATGTTGAGGGAAAGGAAGACTGTGCAGAATATTTCCTGAATTATTTATGTTCTCCCTGTTACTTCATGTTGAATATACTGGGTTTGTATGGTGGTTTCATAAAACTTAGCTGATGATTATTTAAAATGCTTTCCCTACTCTTTCTGAGTTGCAGAACTACATTTCTTTTCCTCTGAAAATAAAATTTCAAGTGCATTCTTTGGTGTGTAATCATCATTTCCATTGTTTATACTGGCCCACTAGGCTATTGATGATAATATAAACTGTCCTTTAACAATCACTTTAAACCAGCTTGGCTAACACCAAAATAACTGTACACTTTCTGGGTAATGCAATTTTACTTCTCATAATGGATAACCTTGAACTCTAC
This sequence comes from Hyperoodon ampullatus, assembly GCF_949752795.1. NCBI lineage: Eukaryota > Metazoa > Chordata > Mammalia > Artiodactyla > Ziphiidae > Hyperoodon > Hyperoodon ampullatus. The sequence goes on from NC_136914.1 coordinate 106,696,318, forward strand.
AAATTATATTCTCCAAACACAGCTAGGTTTATAATACAACTCAACCATTGTTTTACCAAGTTTTGATTTATTTGTGCTCATAATCTGCCACAGCATTAATCCCAAAACTTCATCAGAACCCTCAATCCTCCTCTCCCAGGTCACATTGTCACACTAAAGTAGGGAGTCAGGCATTGAGAACATAAACCTTCCAAGGCCCCCCCATGAATGGTATCAACAAATGGAGGAACAGGAAAAGCAAATAAATGGATTCATGCATGGAATGTAAGGGAAAACTGTAAGGGGGTGACATGTCCAAGAAGACAAAGGGATAGGGAAAAATAAAGGAAAGTGGATTTAGGAGGAAGGGATAATTATGAATATTATTTGAGCTTAGAAATTTGTGTTAAGCGTCTGTTTATGATGGGAAGACATTGGAGGAGTTTTCACAGGGGAATGACATTATATGCTATGTACCTTTGGTGAAAAGATTTGAAAATTGGAGACTTTTTCTTTGACATGGTAGAATACTCCAATCCTTTAACCCTCTCATTGTATTCCATTCTATACAAGCCCTCTTAGGGTCACTTCTTATTCAAGCTGAACGCTGAAGGGTTTTTCAGAAGGAGGTAACATATGCCATATATTTTGAAAGGGTAAGAGGTAGAAGCTAAGAGAATTTTTCTTTGTCTTTGTAGAACACTCCATCCCTTAACACTCTGATTACATTCTATTCTCTCTATTTCTTATTCGCCTTACTTCCTTTCTTGCACAGCTCAGAATTCACCCTTGATTTTTTAAAATATCATCTTGATAACTCATGTAACCCTTTGCACCTCTGCATTTAATCTTACTGGAAAACATCCAACCAGGAACTAAATTTCTATTGCCACTCCATGCAAGGAGCTGAGCACTAAAGTAAGTTTGTTTTTTAACATTTTTGGTCACCAAAGACTACTTATCAAACTTTGTCTTTTTGGCATTAGAGTTAGCTGCCTTCTTCAACACTCCCTAAACTTCCAATTATCTCACTGGAAAAAAAAAAAAAAACATTTGCTTTTCTATTTTATTGACAAATATTGTGTCCATCAAGCCTAAACACTATCCACCTCCCTAGTATGACACTTCAATAACTTGATCTAACTCTGAACGTAACGTTAACTGTCTCCTTCAAGTCTCAAGGGGTGTGGTGATCTTCCTCTAGTTCAAAGCTAACAGCTCTTTTGGTGCTTTTTTAAAATTTCCTCTGTAATCTATCCTTATCAATAATGTTCAGTGGAGCAAAGTAATAATGATGATTATCATATCTAAAACCAATTGAACAGCTATGTGTAGGGTAATTTATATATTTGTCTCAATTATCCTTACAATTATTAATATTACTCTTATATTTCTAATAGCTATTAATATTATACCTTGTAGATGAGGAAATTTTAGTAGAAAAAGAATAAGTTGCCCCCAGGGGCATCATTCTATTTTGACCTGTTGATATTTACTTCCTGGTAATTCTTATAATGGTCTTTATCTAGCTACTTTTTATAGGTATTTTGCAGGACTTCTTTTCTTTTTCCTGCACAAACATTGATGTTCTCTACGGCTCTGACTTCAGCCACTTCTTTTCAAATTCAACATATTTTTTCCTAAATGATCTTATCCACTTTAAACATTTTAATTGCCACATACAATCAGCTGATTAAAATCAACTCCTAATTTTCTAGATAACTTCAGCTCTAAATTTCTATCCCCCAATATTAGACAGACATACCTAACTGACTTCTGAAACTCTCTCTATATGGTTAGCTTCCCAAATTAAAATATAAGCAATATTAGGGGTAACGTGTAAGCAGAGCTTCACTTGAGTCCCCAGTGTTAAAACATTATCTGGTATTTGGATGAATTCCATATATTTCGGACCTAATATTTTATTACAGTAAATTAAACTGGAACATAGCATTTATCATAGCTCCTAAAATTTTATGCCATAGCACATGGTGAAAAAACCTTTAGGATCTGAAATGTTTCCCAGTAGGTGATACCAATCTCCCAGTGAATCTATAAAAAGAAAATCTCAATAAAGCACCCATACAATGGCTACTTTTCAGCAATTTTATTTCCTGGTAAGCCCTCCAAGACAAATTAATTGCAAAGTGTATCCCTAGGTAAGTAAATGAGGTGACTTCCACTTAAGGAAGTTTAGCCAGAAGCCAATTAGTTGTTGAAAGACATCTGCCAAAAAACATAGTTTGGGCTTTGATGTCATTTATGTTAGGTAATGCTGACAGTAGTTAAATAGCAGGGCCAGATTTTATGTGAAGGGTCTTCCTAGTCAGACTAATAAAGCCATACATTCTTTTGTCACTCTCTAGAAGAGAAGTACAAAATATATTGTATGTTTTCTGAAACAACCAATTTATAATATTAATGTTCATAGGGTCAATCAAAATGAAGTTTTTATTTTGGGCCTGCATTGTGTGTGTCACTTCTGCAAGGGTGAGTAAATGGACTTTTTAAATTACAGCAATAATATACCTATCAAGTAATTATAGACAGGGATTCGTGTTAATGATATAAATTATTATAGTGCTGATAATGATGCAGCAGAGAGATATGTTAATGGGCATGTAGTTTGCTGTGCCAAACTTTTCAAAAGAAATTTTTAAAAATCTGAAATAAAAAAGTTGTGTAATCTGAAAATGAATAAACAGCAAGGAGAAGAAATGAATTCAGAAATACAGTGGGCTGGAGAAAGAAAAAATTAAAGGGAACCAGAATTCCATGTAGATGATCTTCACTGGTTATGTCTTCAAATTATAGAAAACTGGATTAGGCTTCCTCTGGCAGTGAATTCCAACTGCTGGAGGTATTTATGTAGAGTCACAAGGAATACTTGATGAAGTTAAAGTAAATGGACATAATGACTACCAGTGTATTATAAATAGATGAGACTCTAATGTAAGGAATAGCTGATGGAAAATTCTTAATCCTAGCCAACAAGTGAGCTAAATATCCTCTTTTGGAAAAAGAGAAAATTATGACATCTACTCCATAGGATGGCTTTGAAGATTAAATATGATAATTATGTAAATTACTTAACAGAGCACCTAGGATATAGTAAGGGCTAAAGTGCTACTTGATATTATTAACTATTATTATCTGATTATTGACTGATACTACTAATTATCACCCTGTGCAAATTTCAAGATATTTTCCAATCTCCTAAAATCACCCGAAATAAACTCTAATTGTTAAAATAGTAAATGATGAGTTTCCTACACTATCTTGTCATTCTTTTCTCATGCTCTGTTGTATAATCTGTGAGAAATTCATAAAAGATATTGAAACTTAACTGGAAAACAACTGGACATAGGTCCTTCTGCAACTGTTAAGAGGTGGCTACAAAACACATACATACACACAAACACACACACAAAGGCAAACAAAACCTGAGAGGTAAAAGAGAACAGCAAAACAAGGTATATGAAAAAGACAATGATTTTTCAGATGGTAAGATTTATGTACATGTAGAAAATTACAAACCAAAATCTATCAGCCAACATAAAATTTCCTGAGACAATGGTCTATGTTAAAAACATATAATGATGATAACAATAATAAACAAATAATTTACACTAGTGATTTATATTTCAAGAAGAAATTAACTATATTAATAATACAGTTGTACAAATTCTTCAGTAATAAAATCTGGGTACAGATGTTTGCAAATAAATAACCATAGTGAATTAATTTTTTTTCCTTTTGTTTTAGAAGTGTCTCTACTTCTTTGATGAGGTAAAACTTTTTTCATCTGTGTATAAATGTATTTGTTTTTACCTTAAAGTATATTTTATATTTTAAAACTCTCTGAATTTTACAAGGCAATTTTGTGACAACTATTGCTGTTAAAATATTAATGCTATTAATCTCTTCTTATTTGATAGAAAAATATTTGTGGAGTATAAATATATTTGTGTTAAACATATTTACTCTAAGGTCTTTATTTCTTTTAAATGAGCAGAAGCGTTAAGTAAGTGTACTCCCTTTAGAGTGTGATAAAATTTTTGCTATACCCAGGTTTCCTCCTTATGCCTCTATAAAATTTTATGACAATACTGTACTAAGTTTACTTCAGCAAACTAAGTGATTAATCTGGGAAGACTTTGCCTGTATGAAAGATTAGAGCAGAAGAAAGCATGTCCTAGGAACTAAAAGCCGGAGGAGTATGTCCCAAAATGTTAAATGACTTCTGTGCAGCAAATACTCATAAATTATCACTACACAGGACACCAAAACATTCATCACTTGACTGATATTAGAATTTTTTTTACTTCTTTGTCATTTTTGCCTCAATTCTGATGACAGGAGCCTGCTAAGAAAATGATACCGGTATCTATCCACAAGCATGCAGTAGATAAACATGACAATCTAGCAAGGAAAGGCCAAGAGATATGATCTGGATGTGCACAGTTTGAACCAAATACCATTAGATATATGGAGAAGAAGTAGAAAGGTTTTGAAAATAATTTTTTAAATGAAAACAATGTACTACTTTGAATTTCTTATAAGAGTTAAGATTTTAATCATACGAATCTAAGGCTCTCTGGTCACAGTATGAATCATTGACATTTGTCTCTGTGAACACTCTGGAACATCTATCACTTGTGTATTATGCATCATACCTTCAGGTGACAATATGATCCAGGAGCAAATATTTTATCTCAGTAATTCAGGAAACCAACCTAAAATAGGAAAGAATATGATACACAATATTAAATTTTAATGAAAAAGCTTGATAGCTGCGAAACAGTAACCCAGACACAAGCAAAGAAACCTTGTCTGTTCTTTCCAATACCTAAGATCTAGCATGTGGACAGCACAGAGGAGGCACTCATTTAAAAAAAGAAATCTTGAAAATCTATCAAGAAAAACAAAATATCCCAAAGCTACTGAGGAAAAATCTACATTCATTGAGAAGTTATATTGCAAAGCCTTGTTTAGTCCCTAGGGATTTTGTGATAAACCTAAATGATGATCTAATGTAAATATCTGGTGTAAATAAGTCACTAGCCACAGAATTAATCAAAACACTTGGTTCCCTGTACATAAGTATTTGTAAATAGTTATGAACAAGAAAATTTAAAGAGAGTGTAGAAACACTGGAACCAGTAGGACATTAAAATTGGTCATTGCCGATCTGCTTTGTAATAAGGTATTTAGAATAACAGGACTGGGTCTACACAGTCTTGGAAAGCAAGGCAAACAACTATATTGTTTAAGAAAGAAAATTCCAGGTTACTCAGAGAGTTTTGGCAGTTATAGTCACTCTGAATGCCAGTAGAGATCTAAAGAAAGATTTTTTTCAGGGGCCTGAAACTTAAAACCAACTTTGTTTTCTTTGTTGTTTTAGAATTTTGTCTCATCCAGTGAAGAGGTAAAATATATCTATATTTGTTTATATTTTAAGAAATATAAATATATTTTAAGAAATATATTTTATATTAATAATTTTCTTTTTAAAATAGCATTTCTGTCTAATAACATTAAATAATTCAGTATTATTAAGTTTTTCCCTGAAAAGCTAAATAATTTCATAACATGTTATCTTTTCTTGCTGTGATGGTCTCATTTAAAAATGCATCTATAAGGATGAGCATATTTATATTTACACATACTGTAATTTTTTATTCATATTGATATCCTGCCCAATTTCACTGCCACTTCATTAGGTAAATACTTTTAAATGAAAATTATGTAAATAAAGTTTTATATCATAGAAATGTATTGCTGATTAAAAAAAGGAAGTATTTTCCAACAAATATGAAAATTGGGTCTACGTTTATCAATAGTGCATGTTACTGACAGGTTAACTTGGAATACATGAAAAGAAAATAGCTCCATCAACCAGTTACCATTAAAATAAACATATGATAAGAAATATGAAATATGGCTTATTATATTTTAAATGATATTTATGTTATATAAATTTTTACTTTCTTGAATTATAATTGGGCTATGCAATGAATCAAATAATCTAGAGTCTTAATATATAAACAAATACGTACCAAATTTGCTCAGAAAACTGACAAATTTATAGTAGGAAATAAAACTTCATGTGTGTGAGACTAAGAAATGTCTTAATTTTCTGTAAATTCTTACATAAGCTTGTGACCTTGGAGCTCACTGACAATTTTACATACATGTAATTGACAAAGCTAGAGAAACTAAAGGAAAATGAGGAGGTCCTTCTACCAAAAAATAATGTGAAATGTAATAGTAAATGCATTAGTAATATTTAGAATTTTCTCATTTAAAACACAAACACTATCGGGAAAATTAAATATGAAAAGCCCATAGTATATATTGTGAGATGATCATAACAATTAGTTAACATCCATCACCACGTATAGTTACACTTTTCTCTCGTGATGAAAACTTTTAAGATCTGCTCTCTTAGCAGCTGTTAAGCACACAATACGGTATGGTCAACCATAGCCAATTATATCTCAATTGCAAAAAAAAAAAAAAAAGCCAGCAGTCATCATCCACATCCAGTCTGCTTTACTTCTTAATAACAATTTAAGATGCCTAGCGGGTTTCACTGGTGGCGCAGTGGTTGAGAGTCCACCTGCCGATGCAGGGGACGCGGGTTCGTGCCCCGGTCCTGGAGGATCCCACATGCCGCGGAGCGGCTGGGCCCGTGAGCCATGGCCGCTGAGCCTGCGCGTCCGGAGCCTGTGCTCCGCAACGGGAGGGGCCACAACAGTGAGAGGCCCGTGTACCGCAAAAAAAAAAAAAAAAAAAAAAAAAAAAAAAAGATACGTAGCCTTGAAGGAGTAGAAGCTTTGAGGAAGGGTGGGAGGAATTCAGAAGGACAGCTAGAAAAGGTATAACTAAGTGAATACACCCCTGGGGGCACTTTAGAGACTCAGCGGGTCCTGAGGGCATCCAGCTAGGCATGCTGTGCAGATAAGGAGGCTTGGAAGGACTGATCCTATACTGTGCATCTTCTTTTCTTCTATTGTTGTCCTGGCCTAGCTGGCATATTGTGCAGTTTATAACACTCCAATTCACCGACACAAAATATTTCCTTCTACATTGAGGTTTATTCCATTTTCTTCAGAAATGATTAGTTCATATTTTGTAAGTGATGCAAGGACATTAGCCTTGAGAATGAGACTAAATTGGAATTCTTTAAAAAATAACCTTTACTCATTGTACATCATCACAGTCATAACATAAGTAATGTAGAGATAAGATAGAGGTAATAACTTTAACTGACTTCTTTGCTCTTGTTTAGGATTACAGCGGCAATCCTGGCAGTCATTACCCAGTTAACCCAACTCTGAATATTCCTTATCCCATACCAGACAGTGATTTCACTCCTCCTGTCTATCCTACAAGGAATAAGTTCCCCAATTACCCTGGGAATCCTGACCGTGATGCTGGGGTACCCTCATATCCCTGGGTTCTCATTGCTCCTGGAGCCCCCTTCTATCACATTCCTAGTTTTCCCATACCTTCTTGGTTGTCTCGTCATCCTCCCTCTCTTTGGGCTTTCTGCCTTCTTACTCTCTCAAAAAGACCTATGGGACCTTATTTCCCACCTGATACAGCTACACCTACTGCAGCCGATCCATATGTACCTAAGCCTCTTGCCCCACCTACTACAAACCCACCTACTATCCCAGAGACTGAGCCATCTGCTGTGACAGAGTCTGATGAAGCAGAAACTGCAGCAGCTGCCCCAGGACCTCAGCCCTCTACTTCTCTTGACCAGGTGGGTTGCCTCAGTCTTACTCCTGTGATGCGTGAGAGGTGTAGGTGCAGGAAAGAAAGAGTCTCTCCACAAGCAAACATATACTGTATCAGCTGAAATATTTTGTACAGCTTTACTGAGATACAATGACATACAGCAAACTACCAATACTGAAAGTGTATACTTTGGTAAGTTTTGACATATATATATACACCCATGAAAAAAATCACCAGGATAATGAATATATCCACCACAGCCAGAAGATTCCTCCTGTTTTTTTTTTTAATATTCCCACTCTCCCCTTTTTTCCTGTCCTTGATATATTTTCTGTCAGTACAGATTGGTTTGCATTTTCCAGAATTTTATATAGGTAGAATCACACTGTGTATACTTTTTCGTGTCTGGCTTCTTTCACTCAGCACAATTATTTTGAGATTTATCCATGTAGTTATGCATATCAATAGTTCAGTCTTTTTATTTTTATTTTTTTGGAAAGTAGTATTAGATTATATGGATGTATCATAAATTTTTACCCATTCATTTGCTGATGCACACTTTAATTTCCAAACTTGATGCCATTTATTTATATCCAATTATATATTGAATAATGTACTGGCTTAAATTGCGCAGTTCAATATTCAATAAAAGGGATTAGATGGACAGCCCTGCCTTGTTTGTGACATTAGGGGAAAGTTTTTTTTTCTAGAATACCATTAGGTTACTGTGATTTTCACCTTTAGTAAATAGGAACAGAGAAACATTTTGATCTAAGGCTAATTTTTCCCATTGCAGAGATCAAACTATTCTGAGTTCCCTGTGAAATCTGAGCTTTTTTTTACTCTGGCTTGTGTGATCAAAAACTTTTTCCTGCCCTGTGTGAGCACTAGATATTGTTCAATTTTGTCCTTTCAGGTGGTTCTTTACCTGACCTGAGGTAGTATCTTCATATGAATAATATATACTTGGTTGAAAACCTTAGGATAACCTATTTATTTATTTATTTATTTATTTATTTATTTATTTATTATTTAATTTATTTATATTAAAGTATAGTTGATTTATGATATGTTAGTTTTACGTATACATCATAGTGATTTGATATTTTTATAGATTATACTCCATATACACTAATATGTATAAAATATATAACTAATAAGAAAAAAAAAGTTGAAAAAAAAAGTTATTACAAAACAGTGGCTATATTTCCCTGTGCTGTACAATATATTTTTGTTGCTTATTTATTTTATACATAGGAGTTTTTAGCTCCAAATCCCATACCCCTATCTTGCCCCTCCTCCCTTCCTTCCCCCCATTGATAACCACTAGTTTGTTCTCTACAATTGTAAGTCTTTTTTCTGTTTTGTTATATACATTCATTGTTTTAATTTTTAGATCCCATATATAAGTGATAACATAGAGTATTTGTCTTTCTCTGTCTGACATTTCACTAAGCATAATACTCCTACAACCATTCACGTTGTTGCAGATGGGAGAATTTCATTCTTGATTATGGCTGAGTAATATTCAGTTGTGTGTGTGTGTGTGTATATATATATATATGTATATGTATATATATATATATATACACATATATATATATATCACATCTTTATCCATTCATCTATTTATGGACACGTGCATTGTTTCCATATCTTAGCTATTGTAAATAATGTTGCTATGAACATAGGCCAACATTTTTAGATCTTTGTATCTATGTCTTTGTCCCCCTTTTTCCTTCAGATTCTCTGCCCTGTGAATTTCAGCTATCTTTGTCTTCCTGGGCACCCAGGTCCATCTCCCTTCACTAAGTCCTGGAAACAATCCAGGCAGTAAGATAGGACAATCATAGGGTTCATCTCCTTTGCTTCCTGTCTCTTAGGGATTGCTGTTTTTCATAACTTGATATTTAGATCTTGAGAAACTGTTGCTTCTCATATTTTTGTTATTTTTAAAATTTGTTTCAAGCAGTTTCTGTTACTCATATTGACCTAAAGAATAGTTCTCTAAACTTTTTAAAAACAATGATTTTTTGAAAAATATTTAGAAGCACTTTGTCCCCAAGTTGTAGTAAATGTGCCTATTTTATAAAAGGGAAAGTGGTATTCCAAAGTACTTCGAAGACACTTTGAACCCTGGGCACAGACTGAAAACAAATGAGAGCTTAAATCCAACAGTGAATAATTTCTAAATTATATTGTTGCTAATTGAATACTCCTAGTAGTTTTTTCCTAGAAGGCGGTACCAACTTTTCTTCTTGTTCCCTTGTTCTGATAGGGATCAGAATCAAGTTAAATGGTTGTTTGGAACTGCTCCAGAGAAGTCTGAAGAGCCATCCTTATTCTCCAATACTCCACACATTAACATGTTTATTCAGTAGGCTTCTTTGACACAAAGCACTCTCCTTCTACCAGTATATACATACCTGTAGTTCATGACTGACATGAAGGTAGAGAGAAATTTAAGAAAGTATGGATAAAAAGAAATTGATAAAAGAGGGCATTGAAAACACTGCTAAATATTTTAGACTGTTTCCTGTAGCCAAAGGAATTTATAAAGGACCTTCATTGAGTAATTTGACCAGTTCTTTGTTTCCAAAAGCTAAGTCTGATGGCTTAGAGTATTCTAAATATGAGTTATGAAGAAATCACCAGGACACAACTTCTTAAGGAATAAAGATTACCCAGAAAAGATAGGTCAAATACTAGGAAATGAAGTACATTTTATCATTTTGTTGTTGTTGTTTGTTTTGTTTTGTTTTTTAGGTAAAGAAATGAAATTTTCAAGAGAAGAGAGTACCATGCATCTGTTTCTATGAGTCATATGTGATCACGAGATTTTAAAATCATGAATTATTAGATGTCATCTTCTGAACCCACTTTTGAATATATTTTTACTATATGACATTCAGAATGTGGGGTATGGAGAGATACTGCCAGTCTATGCCTAAGATCTTTGAAATTAGGAACACATACCCTGTGTAAGAAACTCAGGCAACTTTTGGACAGTTTTTCCTGACATTGATCCAAATGGATTATGACTTGAATATCCTAAAATAATAGAGGTCAATATAGGGAAGAAACTTCCATAGGGGGAAGGGGGTTGAGTTATGGGTGAAAGAAACCATTGTTAAAGTTCTCACAGATCATTTTGTATGTTATTTATTCAACTGCTATTCTTACCCCACACTGAGAACCACTGTTTTAGAAAACAAATAAACAAAGAGACAATTTAGATCTCAAATCTCCTGTCCCTACCTCCTCCCCTGCATCAGCCTTGCCTCCCACTTTTCATTACACACTGTCCTGAGAAGAAAGGCACTGGTGAACTAGCTCACTGGTTACACTCATTCCAAGCTCTTATTCCTTTATCCCTTTGTAAAACTGTTCCAATTTTACTGTTATAAACATTCACTGGACAGGAAAATGGCAAGGCTTTATTTGACTGTCAGCCAAATCAGAATTTCTACTGAGGTGACATCAGTACTTAAAGTAGAATTGAAGACCAAACTTGATAGTCTTTAGTATTGTTGATGATGCCTCTTAACAGCAGCTTTGTCAAGGAAATTAAAAGGCTTAAATGTTGAGTTAAACACTGCCTACTGCTATATTCTTTGGGGGTTTTATTTGTTTTACTCTTATATAAGGTAAAGGGATATTGATTAGGAAATTAATTCAAGATATTATGTAAATTTAACAATTTCATATTTTCAATAAACATTCGCATTTCATTCCTTATTATATTAATTACTTAATTCACAACAGATAAAGGAAAGAGTACTACTTTTCTGGAAGAGTCTCTTAAGGCAGAGAAGGAATTCTACTTCAATCATTCAGTATTAGGAGACTATTGATCTGAACCCAATACTCATACACAAAAAAGTTCTGTATAATATATACATACATGCAAATAAATCATAGCATTGAATTAACATTTCATTTTTAAATTGTTACAAGAATGCATAATATCTACAAGAAGACATCGGAAAACAAGCTTGATTCTCTTAAATGTGTCATTGAATTGTAGAATGAATTTGTATATGACCATTCAATATAGTCCCTGAACTTTAAAATCATAAAGTAGCAAAAGCAATTCTCTATAATACAAGTCATTTGGTACGTTTTGCACAAAACTAATATGTTTTTTTTTTTCCCTTTTCAGGAATAACTGGTGGAGAAATCAGTGAAAGCTAGAAAAAGTTATTTCCCTTTCTAAAGACTACCGTTCTGTTATATTAAAAATATACTTCAATAAAAAAATAAAATTAAAAAAAATCAGTCTGACCGTATTGGTTGGTTTGTGATATTTTTTCATTGGACTGAATTCATATAGAAATGATGTTTATGGTGTATTATTTTTCAAATTCACAATATTAAAAGGTTACTTCCTAAATATCTACATAATAATTGTCAGAGATTTAAACATGTGATGGCAATATACGCCTTTCTTTTGAACAAACCCTGTCTAAAAAATACAACACAGAAGAGCTTCAAGATGGCGGAAGAGTAAGGTACGGAGATCACCTTCCTCCCCACAAATACATCAGAAATACATCTACACGTGGAACAACTACTACAGAACACCTACTGAACACTGGCAGAAGACCTCAGACCTCCCAAAACGCAAGAAACTCCCCACGTACCTGGGTAGGGCAAAAGAAAAAAGAAAAATAAAAAGAAAAAAAAAAAAGAGAAAGAAGAATAGGGACGGGACCTGCACCAGGGGGAGGGAGCCATGAAGGAGGAAAGGTTTCCACACACTAGAAGCCCCTTCGCGGGCGGAGATTGTGGGTGGCGGAGGGGGGAGTTTCGAAGCCACGGAGGAGAGCACAGCAACAAGGGTGCGGAGGGCAAAGCGGAGAGATTTCTGCACAGAGGATCGGTGCTCACCGGCACTCACCAGCCCGAGAGGCTTGTCTGCTCACCCGCCCGGGGGTGGCTAGGCTGGGAGCTGAGGCTCGGGCTTCGGTCAGAACGCAGGGAGAGGACTGGGGTTGGCGGCGTGAACACAGCCTGCAGGGGGTTAGCGCACCACGGCTAGCCGGGAGGGAGTCCGGGGAAATGTCTGGACCTGCCGAAGAGGCAAGAGACTTTTTCTTCCCTCTTTGATTCCTGGTGCGCGAGAAGAGGGAATTAAAAGCGCTGCTTAAAGGAGCTCTGGAGACGGGCGCGAGCCGCGGCTATCAGCGAGGACCCCAGAGACGGGCATGAGACGCTAAGGTTGCTGCTACAGCCACCAAGAAGCCTGTGTGCAAGCACAGGTCACTATCCACATCTATCCTCCCGGGAGCTTGTGCAGCGCGCCACTGCCAGGTTCCCGAGATCCAGGGACAACTTCCCCAGGAGAACGCACGGTGTGCCACAGGCTGGTGCAACGTCACTCCGGCCTCTTTCACCGCAGGTTCACCCCACACTCCGTACCCCTCCCTCCCCCTGGCCTGAGTGAGCCAGAGCCCCTGAATCAGCGGCTCCTTTAAACCCGTCCTGTCTGAGCAAAGAACAGACGCCCTCAGGCGACCTACATGCAGAGGCGGGGCCAAATCCAAAGCTAAACCCCAGGAGCTGTGCAAACAAGAAGAGAAAGGGAAATCTTGCCCAGCAGCCTCGGGAGAAGCGGATTAAATCTCCAAAGTCAACTTGATGTACCCTGCATCTATGGAATACCTGAATAGACAAGGACTCATCCCAAATTGAGGAGGTGGACTTTGGGAGGAACAATATATATATATATATATTTCACTTTTTCTCTTTTTGTTAGTGTGTATGTGTATGCTTCTGTGTGTGATTTTCTCTGTATAGCTTTGCTTTTACCATTTGTCCTAGGGTTCTGTCTGTCCGTTTCTTTTTTTTTTTTTTTCTTTATTCCTTAAAAAAATTGTTTTCTTAATAATTATTTTTTTATTTTAAACTTTATTTTATTTTATTTCACTTTATTTTATTTTATCTTCTTTCTCTCTTTCTTTCTTCCTTTTCTCCCTTTTATTCTGAGCTGTGCGGAGGACAGGCTGTAGGTGCTCCAGCCAGGTGTCAGGGCTGTGCCACTGAGGTGGGAGAGCCAAGTTCAGGACACTGGTCCACAAGAGACCTCTCAGATCCACATAATATCAAATGGCGAAAATCTCCCAGAGATCTCCATCTCATGGCCAAGACCCGTCTCCAATCAATGATCAGCAAGCTACAATACTGGACACCCTATGCCAAACAACTAGCAAGACAGGAACACAGCCCCATCCATTAGCACAGAGTCTGCCTAAAATCATAATAAGGCCACAGACACACCAAAACACACCACCAGATGTGGACTTGCCCACCAGAAAGAAAAGATCCAGCCTCATCCACCAGAACACAGGCACTAGTCCCCTCCACCAGGAAACCTATACAACAGACTGAACCATCCTTAGCCACTGGTGACAGACACCAAAAACAACAGAAACTACGAACCTGCAGCCTGCGAAAAGGAGACCCCAAATACAGTAAGTGAAGCAAAATGAGAAGACAGAGAAACACACAGCAGATGAATGAGCAAGGTAAAAACCCACCAGACCTAAAAAATAAAGGAAATAGGCAGTCTACCTGAAAAAGAATTGAGAATAATGATAGTAAAGATGATCCAAAATCTTGAAAACAGAATGGAGAAAATACATGAAAAGTTTAACAAGAACCTAGAAGAACTAAAGAGCAAACAAACAGTGATGAACAACTCAATAAATGAAATTAAAAATTCTCTAGAAGGGATCAATAGCAGAATAACTGAGGCAGAAGAATGGATAAGTGACCTGGAAGATAAAATAGTGGAAGTAACTACTGCAGAGCAGAATAAAGAAAAAAGAATGAACATATTTGAGGACAGTCTCAGAGACCTCTGGGACAACAGTCAATGTACCAACATTCGAATTATAGGAGTCCCAGAAGAAGAAGAGAAAAAGAAAGGGACTGAGAAAATATTTGAAGAGATTATAGTTGAAAACTTCCCTAATATGGGAAAGGAAATAGTTAATCAAGTCCAAGAAGCACAGAGAGTCCCATACAGGATAAATTCAAAGAGAAACACACCAAGACACATATTAATCAAGCTATCAAAAATTAAATACAAAGAACAACTATTAAAAGCAGCAAGGGAAAAACAAGTAACACTAAGGAAATCCCCATAAGGTTAATAGCTGATCTTTCAGCAGAAACTCTGCAAGCCAGAAGGGAGTGGCAGGGCATATTTAAAGTGATGAAGGAGAAAAACCTACAACCAAGATTAATCTACCCAGCAAGGATCTCATTCAGATTTGACAGAGAGATTAAATGCTTTATAGACAAGCAAAAGCTAAGAGAATTCAGCACCACCAAACCAGATTTACAACAAATGCTAAAGGAACTTCTCTAGGCAGGAAACACAAGAGAAGGAAAAGACCTACAATAATAAACCCAAAACAATTAAGAAAATGGTAATAGGAACATACATATCGATAATTACCTTAAATGTAAATGGATTAAATGCTTCCACCAAAAGACACAGACTGGCTGAATGGATACAAAAACAAGACCTCATATATGCTGTCTACAAGAGACCCACATAAGACATAGGGAAACATACAGAGTGAAAGTGAGGGGATGGAAAAAGATATTCCAGGCAAATAGAAATCAAAAGAAAGCTGGAGTAGCAATTCTCTTAACAGATAAAATAGACTTTAAAACAAAGACGATTACTATTATATATATATATATATATATTTATATATATATATATATATATTATATATATATATATATAAATATATATATATATATATAATATATATATATATATATATAAATATATATATATATATATATGTCTAGATTTTAACTGATTCTCACTGCAAGGGATACCACTAGGTTGCCTTATCTTTCGAATGGCCCTATATATTGGCATGACTTAATATACAGTAAAAGTCAAACAAATGGCACCTGTCCATCACGTATTGGATTTCAACAGATACAGAACTCTTCTGACAGAATCAGTCTGATTTTTTTCTGATTTTTACACCTCCATACTTTACATACAGAAAAATACCAAATATACAGCTACATTTATGATTACCAGTGAGCTCCATAACTGCATATCCATCAAGCAAAATTTGGCCCTTAGCCTTAGCCTCCATAACCTCATATTCATCATATATCTGGCTGGCTAAAATTAAATTTGAGTTACCTATAGTTATTTGGAATGCATTTTATACGGTATGGATCCTGCATGACTCAAAAATATAGGATGTAGAATGATTAATTATATGTTCTGTTAAGAAAGAACAAATTATACTGAAGGAAAAAAAATCTGTTGTGTATACCTGATGAAGAGAGCGCCCTCGAGTGGTGACATGCGGATACTGCAGGCATTAAGACCTAACCTATAAAAACCTAACCTGCTTTATAGCTTTATCAAGTCATGGGTCCATCCTGTGCCCACTGCAGCCATTACTAGTTGAGTTAGCCTTAAAATCTATCTCAGTACAACTTGTTGAGTAGCTATATGCAGTCATTTGTGACTGGCACTTAAGATCTAATTTTTGTTCCTTTAATTAGCCACAGAATCATTTAGATTAAATACCCAAAGGTAATCAGATTCACCAGGAACTTACTAGTAAGACTCATGTATTCAGGTTTCTGATTTTATATTTCATTCAGTAATTTTCTTTACATTTTAATAATTCTATGTTAGCGATTTGAATGTCCGAAAACAAACAGAAAGGAAGAAAATCTTAATTCTGCAACTAAACCACATAACCATTGTGTATTTTCTCTCTCCTCTCTCTCTCTCTGTATCTCTCTCTCTCACACACACACACACACACACGCACACACACACCATGTTTCAGCATCATTTCATTTAGGGATCTCTTAGCCTAATAGCTGTAGTTTATTCTTAACAAGACAATCGAATGATTTTTATCCTATCATCACCCATCTATATACAAATAGAGTCACAATTTGTAACATTGCTAGTTCTATGCATAGTTCATAGATACTAAGGACTCGCATTCTAAAGTAAAATTATTGACAAAAAATATAAAAGTATACATTCATGAATGGGAACACTTAACTAGCTGTTAGTATTTCAAGAGTGAAGTTATAACTAGAAATCTTAGAGAACTGAGAGCGTCAAGACCATCATTAGATCAGTGGAACTCAAAAATTGCTGAGACATCAATAACAGAATTATAGAACTTAAAGTTCAATGGAAAAAAAAAAGTTCAATGGGAGACTGTGAATGGTCATTGAGTTGATTGTTACAGAAATTGAGCGCCAAGAGTTGAGAGGTTGAGATGAGTGAAGTGGAAATATTAGCAACATTAATAATGGTGGTTACAGCATCTATTTAATGAGTAACCATTACATGGGTATCAGACAATGATAAAGTACTTCCTGTTGATGAAGGGCAAGGAGGACCGACGAAAGAGGCAGAACATTCTAGATTGGTAGATGGCAGTTTTAATAGGAGAGAGAGCTTACATGCAAGGCTTGTCTTGGGTGCCACAAAACCAGTAATCTCTGCACCTGCCCACCAGAATCTTAAAAGTCTATATAAAGGTCTTTAATTGCGTTCAGTCATGTATACTGTTCAGATTGTCTTGACAACACATTTCTCTCTCAAGGCTGCATCTTTGAAAACAGTTCTGGTTGTGGGGACAGTGAGAAAAAGGTACATTCCAAGGACAGGGGAGAGGACGAGAAGCCTCTGATTGCCTGGGCCCAGCTTGCTGGTCAGTCATCACATCCTTTTGATGACTTCCTCCAACACAATAGCTCCACAAGGCAAATATTATTAGCCTTATTTTACAGATCATAAAACTAAGGTCTGGAAAGATTACGTAGTTCTCTTGGAGTCACTTAGGTAACATATCACAGAGCCAGGATGGTCTATGGCCAATGCAGTTCACATGGCAGTGAAATAATAAAGACAAGCTAACTTATGCTGCAGTAACAAACAACCCCCAAAACTTGGTGGCTTGAAACTCTAGGATTTGTTGCTCGCTTACACTACATATTTACTGTGGATCAGTTTAAGATCTGCTACATATTGTTCTCACGGGGGGAGTCAGGTTGAAGAAACACATATTAACAGAAAAGTTACAATCTATGACATTGCCAGTGGCCACAGCAGAGAGAGTGGTGAATTATCTAAAAGCTTCCAGCCAGAAGTGACACGTGCTATTTCTTGCTCATATTTAACTGGCCAAAGCAAGTCACTAAATTTAAGGGCTGGAAAGTAGAACTTCACATATAACCAGGAGGAGGAATGGAAATATTTTGTAGACACTACTAATGTCTAACACATATACACTTTGCTTAATGGATAGATGCCAGATGGCAACAGGATGGAATCCAAGCATGTTTATTTGTCTTAGAAAACCCAGTATGATTTGGCCTCTGATTATCTGCCATACATCATCCCATCAATTTCCCACAGGAATCCTATATTCTAGTGATATCAAACCGGTAATTATGCCCCCAAACTATCAGGCTATGTCATGCCCCATGCATTTGCACATAAGGTACACTTTGGGATTTTCATTCCACTTATATCTGCCTGATGAATTTCTCCTCTTCTTTCAGGACCCAGCTCAGGGTTTTCCTGTGCTATGAAGGTTTATCAGCACATTCCATCCCTGACCCACATGTGCCAGAGCCATACCTCTATTCTATCCTCATCAAACAGTATCACACTCATTTGTTTACAAGTTATTCTCATCTATTAGACTGTAAGTGTTCTGAGTACAATATCTCTGGATCATTGCTAGTACTCAATAAATAATGTCTGGATGAAGGAATCTGTATTTTAATAGGGGATACTAACATTTAGCAAAGAAAATATATCATAAGTATTAAACTGTCATTAATAAACCAGGGAAGGTTTGAAAAAAATATAGGATGGTAGGAGATAGGCATATCAGCAGTAGCTTTTTATTCTTTACTGTTAAAACTAACAATTTTTTCAAAGGAACCATTTTTTTAAATGCAACCTGATTTCATACTGGAGTGAAAGGTCACATATATATGAGTAGTTTGTGAGGTTTTTTCAAATGATTGTTATCTCTTAGAGACTTCTCCCTGGAAAATCAGATGTTTCAAGTTTCCCCTAAAATGATTTATTGAGAATTATTACCATGGCGAGCAATGAATTTCCTCATCTAGTGACATTTATTTTCTGTAGATATGCTGGAGATAAGTATATAATTTTTCCCATTTTACAGAAAAGGGAACAAGTTCAGAGAAGTTAGTTAGCTTACCCAAATTACAAGGCTGGTAAATGCCTGAAATGGGGTTCAAACTCATGACTTTTTGATGATGAAGCCATGTTATTAATAATTCCATTTGTACTATAAATGCAGTAGATGTAGTAAATAAATTTATCATACTCATGCATTTATGATGTTCTAATAAATCACCCTATGCTGTGTTTTATCAGAGGGTTTTCCTTTCCCAATGTTTTTATCCAAAGAGCATTGATAAGGTATAAACTTCAAGTTTTATCACTTATATAGGTGATAGTTTGGGACTTACAAATTTTTCTGGAATTGTAATAGCTGTGTTTTTTGCCAAATTCTAGGGCCTCTTTTGGGTCTGGTGTTGTATGGTGGTTACACATCTAGAAATCTTATGACCATCCTACCTACCCCAGCTGTCACATGTCGTTGGGTAGACTATGCCCTTGAAATCTTTGGTACTTTTGACATTTAAAGGAAGAAAGCAATGCATTTGTTTTCCAAGAACTTCTCCTACCAAGAATTTCCTAATAGCACAATGTGACGCCAAGGTTTCTAAAACACATTCTCCTAAATGCACACAGTTAGCCCCAGGCCAGATTTCCACAATTATTCATCTGTGGACTCGAACTGTATTCATCTGCGAACAAAAAAGAAATTCTATCTGAAGGCACATCTAATCTTTGAATCTAAATCAGTTCTCTGAAGTACCTATGAAATATAGAACTAGGATCTTTTTTCTACCATCCAACATAAAGAAATTCTATATTCCTCTACAGACAATTTTTTTCAAAATTCTACTTAGAGATTGCACTTGTTTATTCTAGCTTTCAGTGATTTCCTAGGCTTAGAATTTGCGTGAAGGCCCCCAGCAAATGCAAATTGCTAATTTCAACAAGTCTTCTTCACTGGGGCAAATAAATAACATGACTGCTCAGTGAATTTTACCTTACAGAGAAATCAGGATGAGCAATTACTGAAGAAGGAGTGTCCAATTCCTGCTGTCTTTGCAACCAACAGACCACGCCACCTCAAAATTATTTCCCACAAATCATTTCATTCACACTCGTTTTTAGAAGAGTCATTTCAACCCAACCTAACACTTATTCAAAGCCCAGGCTTAGACAGATAACCCATACTCAGACGTTTTGCAAATCGTTACATAATGTTTATTCATGGACTACTTTAGTCTTCTTTATAGAGATTAACTGCCAGTTTCGTGAAGGTTTCTTGGTAATACTTTTTCATCCATTCATACCTTCAGAGTTAGAACTTATTTTGTAGCATTTTTATTGTAATTACGTGTCTTAAAGACGTTATTTTTTAACCTTTGCCTGGTAAGTGACAGCCTAAGAAAATGATACTTTCCACAATAATGTAAAATAGGCATCACAACAGAAAAGAACATATTAATAATGAGTTATCAGTGAAGGTTAAACTTCTTCAACTCTTATGTATGCATGGATGTTACAATAGGATACAAAAGAAGACAAATACATTTGTGGAAATGTAGGTTCATAATCATCAGACCCATGGCAAAACACTGTTCAATTCACTAAGTGAGATTTTTTAAAATGTGTACATATATGAAACTGTAAACATTAAGGTTATGGAATAAGTCTTTAATAAATTTCCTGCCTTAGTGTAGTATGGTTGTTAACAAGAGTATTTTGGAGTTGCATAGGTCTTAGTTCAGATCTTGACCCTGGAACTCATCAGTCACATACCCTTGGGAAGATTTCAGAATCTCAGTGATCAATATTTTATCCAACTTTAAATGAGAGTATCAATATCTACAGCTCAAGATTGTGGGATGATTAATACAATTTTGATGTATGTAAATAAAACACTTAGTATAACACCTTGCACAATATACATGTTAGTAAGCAATATTTTTGTTCTAATTAACATCATCATTCAGAAATAGGGGCTGGATGCAATGCTTTACAGGAGTTTGCAAGTAAATGTCTGAATGTATGGTATACGTATTTATATATGGCAAAAGAGAGAATACAAGAGGAAGAGTATGCTCTGGAAGGTTATAGCACATATGTTCACAAATTTGATAAGTTATCCAGCATAGTAATAAATTTAATTTCAGAAAGAAATTAGAACTCTATGTAAATAATATTACTAAAACATCCAGTTAAGCAGATATCTCATGAAAACACAATATTGGTGTTTCCACAGAGTTTCTATATTTCTGAAGGCCATCCTGATGAGGAAAGTTGTCTGTGGCACTGGTTTATTAGTTCTTGGCTTATGCTGCCTTAAATAATTGTTTTTTCAGGTGGAAGATCTTCTTGGAAAAAGAATAGGGAAAATCAAACTTCCTTCACTGAAATGTGACCAGAACAATAAGTAATGTTATTAGGTGACCTTCCCGGTTCGTAATCTCAGCTGAGAGCACTTAAGCTGTATACTGGAACAATAATCTTGGATATATTTCCTCATGTCAGAATGAGTCTCTTAAGACTACTGAAGAAGCAGAAATAAGTTGTCTGACTTAGTATCTCTTCCTTAGAAAACACCCAAATGATCTAAGGCAAGCCTCTGAAAATTCAGAAATCAAGACATATTAATTATAACAGGATATATGTCAGGGATTATATTATTCAAGACATGTGGGGCATATTCAACAAATAATGAAAAGGAAATTTTAATCAAGAAAACCGTGATGTTTATTGAATGTATCTCAAAAGTACATGAGAAAAAAACTATCCAATGTCTTCATCCTGAGTAAACACATAAAAAATGGTTTAGAAATAAGTATTTACTTTAGAAAGAGATCTGGATTAAAATTTAACTCTATCACTAACAAGCTATGCCACCTTGGGCAAATTACTTAATATCTCTGAGTCTCAGTTTCCTTGCAAGTATAATGATGATAATGATACTTTGTAGATTCTTATGAGGGTCAGTTGAAAAAATGTACTCAGAAAACACAGCTGAGAACCTGATGCAGGGTACCAAACAAATGTTAGTTTCACATATCTCTAAATACCTGTATCCTCAGCATAAATTGACAGTTATGTGGGATACGTCACGTAAAATACTACTACCAGGGCAACGAAGCTAGATTATTTGGGCGATTCAAGCACTATCCATTATGTGAAGTCATTATTTTGCTGGAGCTGACTCTTACTGCCTCTTGAGATTCAATCTTTAATAATTAGGTGTTTGAAAAGTCAGCTGTTAAACAGTTGGTAACTTGAAATGGGCCTGGTGTGAGTTTTACACTATGGAAATTGGGAGATACTAAAAATGAGGGTTTTGTTTTGTTTTGTTTTGTTTTGTTGTCAGAGACCTGGTTAATTGAATTTTAGCACACCACTGTCTAAAAGAAAGGTTAGAATTTGAGAGAAAGAGGAATGGTAGAACCAAGTGAATTTTTCTTAATAAAATGTTGAAATCAATATTTCAAAAAAATTTCAAAATTATTTTTAATTAACAGACTAATTGATCAATAATATATATCCTTAGTTTTGGTTCAGTGACTTCCCTCTATCCAAGTGCTCTGTGGATCTTCTATTTCTAACATCACACTGGCTACTTGCTGTTCACTTTTTTTCTCCTGCACCAAGTTCCATTCAATTTACTAAGCTGGTCTTTGTAATAAAATATATTTCTCTGTATTATGTTTCATTCTTTCATTCATTCAACAAAAATTCTGTGTCAATTTTGTGCCAGGCCCTGGGGATGTTCAAGGTCCCTATTGTCTAATGAAGAATCTAACATTGGGTGCTTTTTATATGAATAGAGCATTAATTATCTCAACAACCCTATGATGTTATCCCCATGTTACAGAAAGGTAAACCGGCCATAATTTAAAGGCTTGTAGCTGACAGAGTTAGAGCCAGGAAAAATAACTTGAGTCCATGTTCTTAATCTCAATCCTTATATAGCCCCTCTTTGAGATGGAGACAAGTTAAAAAATGGTAACAAATGAATGCAATAAACTGTGAGGTTTTGTAAGGGATTTTGGAAATTAAATGTCTATAGCCCTGGATTATTCTGGTACTTCACAATGCTAACATTTCTGGTGTATGCTCAGCAAAACTGCCAGGTGCTTTTTACCCTAGTGAGATCTCTGTTCTCTCTCTCTCTCTGAAACTGGGTCAGAAATGCATTGCAATGATGTAGTGGGCGGCAAGTTTTATCAACCATTCTATGAAAAGAATAACCAGCAATAATTTTCCAGCATGGACTCTATATGTAGGGCCTTAGGGTTTTCTTGTTTAGTCATTTCATGACCCATTATATAAGATAATATTGGTTCTTATTCAATATACCTCTAATTGCTAACGTATATAATAGTAGCAAGTCTAATGAGAAGTTTAGTTCTGGGTATTAGACTATGGCCTAAGGCATAGAAAGAGCATTCGCAATTCAACACACGATAAATAAGACTAGTGTTTTAGAGGTTATTTCTCAGAAGTAATCATTTTCTGTAATGATTCAGAGCTGACTAACTAATGAGAAATAACACTTGGTGAACAGGCAAAGGGAGAAGTCAAGCTGCTGTACAGTCAACAAAGGCTTTAGTCAATCCCATAAGGAATTCTGGAGCTAGGATGGCGAGAGGCCTGGCCACTAGTGGATTAGTTAGATGCTGTTTATTTGCCAGGGAAGGGAGAATACCTTTGAGGGAGGGAGGTAAGGCAAACCCTGAAGAGGCTGTTGTCTGGCAGCACTGCCAGCAGCTGGGATAAAAAGTCCTTCATTTTAATTGTTATATTAAACAATATAATGTCTTATCATCCTTAGTGGGACTCTGGTTGGGGCATTACAGCATCCCTAACAGAGACTAATAAAGAATTCTGAAAAATAAGTTTGAAACTAAAGATGACTTTTTTTCCCCATCACTAACTCCAGAGGACAGGCTAATGTGAATATGGGTGACCAAATGAACGACACTGGTAATTTGGACAGAATTATTCCCAAGGTGAAGCAGGAGACAAACTAGAGTCTGTAGCACTTTTACTCATATTTGGCTCCATAATCTAAGCTTGTAATATTGTGTGACCTCCAGCATACAGTTCCCATTCACAGCATTGTTTTTCATAAATTCATACTGATTTTTTTCTTATTTCTGATCATTCTGTCTGCCAATTTACTCCCATTTCCGGTCTTGACTCCATAATCAGATTTGACAGTCAGCCTTATTTTCCAAGCAACAAATATAAGTTCCCCTTTCATTGTTCAAATAGCAAGCAGAAAAAAAATAGCTATTTCTAAGATCGCTAAAGTGTGGATTAAGATATTACAAATAGAGAAACACATAATTACAAATGACTTCTCCTTTCTACTAAATTCTTCATATATATATGTAAGTTCACCAGAAATGAGGTAACAGATTCTATCATACAGAAGTATTTAAACCAAACTAGATGTATACTTTTTGTTTGGACTATAAAAGACATTGCATTAACAAATTTGTTGTATCATAATACTCCTATACTACAGAATGAGTTTTTAGAAAGCTTTTTATATTAAACAATATAATATCTTATCATCAAACATGTCAATGACTTTTTTTTTAACATCTTTATTGGAGTATAATTGCTTTACAATGGTGTGTTAGTTTCTGCTTTATAACAAAGTGAATCAGTTATATATATACATATGTCCCCATATCTCTTCCCTCTTTCAATGACTTTTATTATTTGTTAGTGCTCTAAAAAGCATTAAATCTCTTTATGTTCAAGTGTGTCTTTCGAATTTCTTCAGAACAATCATCATGCAATTGTTCAACAAATATTTGAATATCTGATATGGGCGAGGCACCATTCTAGGCACTGAGGATAAAGAAGTGAACAAAACAAAGATTCTGCTCTAATGAAGTTATACTCTAGTGATGGAAGGTAAAAAATAAAAACAAATATTTATGAGTAACACTAAAAATAATAAATAATCAAATAAGTAAATAAATATATCAGTTATGAGACACTGACACATGCTTTGCAGGGAATTTAAGTAGGGTGATATGACAGAGGTGACTTCTCTAGATTGGGTAAGAGTCTGGGAACATCCGTTTGTGGGGTGATTCCTTAATTGAATGACAAGAAGGCATCAGCCCCTCAGTGGTCAGAGAAAGGGCATCCCAGGCTTAAAGAACAAATACAAAGTCCTCAAGGCAGGAATAAATTTAACGTGTTCAATATTCAGAAGGAAAGCTGGCATGGTTGGAGCTTAGCGAACAAGGACCCAAGTGAGAAGCAACAAAGTAAGAGAATATAACAAGGGTTGTATAATTGAGGACTTTATAAACCAGGTTAGGTGGAAGAAGAAAAAAGAAATAGAGTAGGAGATGAAGGAAGAAAAAGAGTAAATAGATGGAAGAAGGCAAGGGGAAAAGAGAAGAAAAAAGGAAGACAAGCTAACAAATATTTTGAGCAATAAAATATTGCTGCTGTTAGAAGGCATAAAATCTTGTTGCAGTAATCTTTTAATGTAACAAAATTAAAAACAAGACAATCCACAGAATTTTGAGGGAGACTAAAGCATACTGGCCTGGGCTACTAGGCTCCCTTGACAGGACATTCATAGGAGAGTGAATGACCACAGCAAGGGCTCGGCTAGATGTCTGAAAAGGAGAAAGCAAGAAATCAGCCAAAAACACTAATCTTAAATCAAGTTACTAGAACTACAAGATTTTGATTAAAATGGATGTATTTGTTCCTGGGAGGTTATAGTACAGAAAAGAGGTTGGGGTCAAACTCTGATGACAGGTCCAAAAAGAAGAAATTGATACAGGATTCTGTATTCATAAAGAGCAAGGGACAGAAATAAATAATCTAGAGGTACAGTAGAAAAAGAAACCAGTTCAGGTCAGGGGACAAAAGAAGTGATTTTCTGAGAAGGCGGATGATGATTATTCCCAGGCTGTATTGGAGAGGTGTGCTTCCACTGCACACTCCACAGGCTGCACTGCATGGCATCGCAGGCAGTTGCCATCTTATAGCCCGAGATTCGTTGTGGGCTGGCTTCTCAGTTACTCTGCACTCATGGGTCTTTTTGTGAAAGGAAGAGGTGGAGATTATTTTTCTTACTACCTCTATTCCTGAACAAACTACTCCTAGAAATTGTACTTTATAGTCATAATTTACACGCACATAACTACCAATCTTAAATATAATAAAATTAGACTCATATTATCAAGTCAGCGCCATAGTGGACATGAGATCATTAATATCAAGTAATGTACACTATTAAACAGAGGGATCACTTTAGTAAATTAACAGTGAACATTATGTAACAGAAGAAATTTGATTAAGAGCTTGCTTATTCTCTGTATTTACTACACAGGCTACTCTTGAAATAATTGTTAGCATCACAAAACCTATTGCCTTCATTGAGATGAGATTTATTGTTCAACTCTGGCAATATATGAAAATACCCACTTTTACCATTTATTATTTTTATCTGCTAATTATCTTTGGAATTGTGCTATGTATCTCTCCTCTCTGGTTAGGTAGCTTGGTGCTTTAGAAAAGCTACTTGGTTAAGAATCAAAAGACCTGCATACTGGGCACCTTTGTGGTACCTTTTTGACAGTGGAAGGAACAGCAATTTCCATGAAGGCAGAAACCATGTCTGTTTTATTAACACTAATTTCTCAGTGCCCAGAAAGGACATGAACTATAGAAGCTGCACAATAAGTATTTGTCGTGTGAATAAATGAAAGGAGGAAGTCACTGAACTTTCCGTACCTCAGATTTCTCATTGAAATGTGGCTGGCAGTGTTATATCTGTCCTGCCTAACTTGGTGTGTAATTAGAATTCCTGGAAAAGTATAACTCATAAGCAAGAAATTTATTTTTATTATAAGCAGTGCTAAAATTCAAATTCAATTCTCTTAATCCAAAGAATCTACTTCACAATGGTTCTCTGTAAACCTTTTAATTGATTTTCAGGTTAGATGAACAACAACATAAAAAGCAGAGATAACATTTTGAAAGGACTAACCTATAACCCATTGTTGTTTCTGCTTCATCATTTATGTTATTGGAACAGAGAAAAGATACAGATAATTTCAAGGGTACATAATCCAACAGTCAGATGTACAATACTTGGCATTGTTAGGTGTTTTTGTACTTTTATTTGAATAAAGAGATGTCTGGTGTTCTGGTAATTGAACTAAAAAAAAATAATGAAGTCACAGTGACAATACCTGGTTCAGGATTTCCTTATCTTCAGGTTCCTCTGTTTAATGTCCCTGCCTCTTGATCCATACAGAATGACATTGCTCTGGGCCTGGATGACCTTTTTCTCCCCTGAATGAAAGAGCCCATTTATTTAACAAAAGCCAATGGAATACCTACTGGGTGACTGACGTGGGATAGAAAAATTGAGTTCTCCTACACAGTTGAGTAGGAGAAACAGACACAGACACTATTCACACTACAATGTGATAAGAATTAAACTAGAGCCCTTTGCTATTTTCCTTCTTACTCAGAGGAAGGAAACTTTGCCTCCAGAACTTTGCCTCCAGTGACTTAGGAGATTTAAAGCGATCACATAGGAAAGCATAGCCTACCTTTTTTCCACTTTAACTTGTTGCATAACTGGAGAGCTTCAACTGCTTTTCTTTAGAATATTCAAGTAATGGAAAATAAAAACAAAGCAAAAACAATGACAGAAATCTACTCCCAACTACATTCAGATTTGAGGAATGCAGCTAGGTGAAACTGTTCATCATCAGGGTAATAATGTTCACATTGACTCTATTTTGGCTCTGTGATAGAGGTGCTAAAATTTTCAGTGCTTGGCCCTGACAACTTTCTTGCTCAGTCGTGGGGTTAGCTGCCTAAGACCCTGCACAGTGCAGTAGCAAATCTCAGGAGACTGAGAGCTTATGGTTTGCTAAATTTAATTTGACAGTATTCAGGATAAACTAAGGTCAGTCACTGAAAACATATCATCAGGCAATTTAGAGCCATCACCCATTCAACAGACCTACTGGATTTTCCAGGTAACAATTGGTTAGATTAACCAACAACCTGGTTCTAGTAAATCTGCATTAATATCTGGGGTGGTCTAACTACTTAACTAATCTAAAAAGACAACTTTTCTAAATCTTGGGATGGTTCCTTTCTTCCATCCTTGTAGTAGCTTCTCTGCTTTAGTAAAGAAAAGGGTCTTGTTATCTTAAGTATTTTTTTGTCCCTGTAGGGTTTTTTTTGGCTAGATAGCAAATGGTATCATCATTTTAGTATTAATGAGTTATTCAAGTTCTAAGAGTCTCATTCTACTAAGAAAGACAAATTTATTATAACTTTGTTTCCCTGCATGATAAGGCTACCGTTAGTTGTACAAGATTAAATTAACCAAAGAACTTTTGAACAATGGAAATTCACTGTTAATACATTATCACAAAATTTGTGATCTTTGACTATTTATCAGAGTCGGGTGAGTAGTAACAATAAAGGAAAACAAGACAAATGCAAAACTCACTTTATGAAGAAAATTTAAATAACAATAATGGGCAAATAGTAATACTTAAGTTGTATTTTGAATGCTAAAATCATACTTAGCAAAATAGAATTTTTTTTTTTTTTTTTTTTTTTTTTTTGCGGTATGTGGGCCTCTCACTGTTGCGGCCTCTCCCATTGCGGAGCACAGGCTTCGGACGCGCAGGCTCAGCGGCCATGGCTCACAGGCCCAGCCGCTCCGCGGCATGTGGGATTCTCCCAGACCGGGGCAGGAAGCCACGTCCCCTGCACCGGCAGGCGGACTCTCAACCACTGCACCACCAGGGAAGCCCAAGAATTTTTTAAAACACAAAGTATTCACTCTCCATTGTTTTTAAAATGTATGCCATCATGCTTCATATTTATTAAATTATTTATTCCAAGCAACATGATCACCTGGAAACATGTGTCATAGACACATAGAGATTTAACAATATTTTAAGGATTTAATTCCTAGGTAAAAGGAGATATACTGGTGTTTTTACGGTTGAACCTAAATGAAATTTGTTCATATTTAGTCAGTCCAGCACTGAAGAACCAAAGAATCTTCACTGCCCCTAAAGAGGTTTTGAATTTTTGTCTTTTAGATCCATGCCTTATGTATTGTATTTTACTCTTAAGATAAAAATAATCACCCATTAATCCTTGAATAAAGTCTTTTAAAGTTGCTCTATTAAGGTATCCATTTTAAGGAGCATAAAAGAAGGAGCAGAGAAAAATTATTATTCTAGAAGAATTAGTCATAACCAAAGCAGAAGCCAGGAATGATCACAGGGAAACATTTCTGAGGATAATTTAATGACATTACTAAAACTGTGGGAATCCATATACAACCTAGATGATTAGGAAAGGGGTTATTAGCTAAGCCATTGTCTAAAGCCCTCTGAATCACTGGTCCCTTTGAAAAATGATTGGTCCTCCTCTTCTAAAGATGGGGTTTTAAAATTTAAGAGAAGCTCCAAGCAGCAGAGTCAAAAGATAAAAAGGACACAGACCTTGAATGAGTCTAGATTTCTCTTCATAGGTAAAAGAGTGAGGTAAGATATCAAATCTTTGCTTTCATAATTTTAAGAACACAAATCAGTCAACTCTGCAGCATAAACTACCAAAGTCACCCTAAATGCTTGTGTAGGTCAATGATTTGAACTAGGGCAGGATTTTTCAAATCTGGAGGACAAGAAATAATATATTTCCACAGGTTAGACTGTAAATCAGTATTACAATTTAATTTTATAGACTATTTCCTTGAATTAAAAAAATTTTGACTCCGTCGCTTAGTTTTAACATATTTTAATGTTATTAGACTTTTAAATAGACACTACCTGGTACTGAACTGCTATTGTCAGACCTTTATTGTGGTATTCTTACCATCACATTAAATAGACAATAAAATTGTTTAAAATTTTATAAAAATAAAGACCTAGTTCATTGACCCCAGTCATGGGCCTCCCATGGTCCAAAGGACCCACTACCTACAATGTAGAACAGCACAGGGAATGAGGCCATCTTGTTAATAAATTCATTCAACTACATCATATGCCACCAAATGAGTTATTTGGGGCATGCTAAAAGGAAAAGCAAACAATTTTGGTTTTTATAAAAAGCTGCTCTGAGAAAAAGAATGAGTTCTGTTACAGATATTTATAAATGTACCTTTTTCATTTTAAATCCTAATATATAAGTAAATACTGTAAAATTCCCCCAACTACCCTTCTGATTGAACAATACCAGCTAATTTACTGTTATCATGATTTTTACATAGAAAATCTTTTTTAAAGCTAAGCTTCACAACGTGTTTTCTAGATATTTCATCTGAAAATGAAAACTATAATTTTTCTTGGGATACTGGGAGCCACAATGTCAGCCCCGGTAAGTGATGTCATGGTACAATTGAAATCATTGTGTGAAACCCATAACAAGACTTCTTTTACCATTTCTGTTTTTTTTGGTTTTTTTGTTTAGCTTATTCCACAGCGCCTTATGTCTGCAAGCAACAGCAATGAGGTTAGTTTAAATACTTAAAACAATGTCCCCTGTTTTTTTATTTCTTTGTTTTATAGAAACACAGTGGGGAAGAGATAAAAAGCTTTCTGTTGATTTATCCTGCAATTCTACCCACTAGCTCTTTATATCCAAATGCGTTTCCAATGTTTATGTTTGTTTTGTATACCAAGTTGTTTCTAGAATATTACTTTGCCTCCCATGTTTGATTGCAAATTCTTTAAAAACAGAGACAGATTCTTGTATACCTTTTTGTTCTAATAACACCTGATATGGTGTAAATAGGAGTTTAAGAGCATAAAATGACTAACTAGATCACTGGAATGGGCTAAAGTTGTGCAATCTCATATACAGCAGGAGAGAGGTAGTTAAATCCTAACCTCTAATCACTGCCATTTATTTTAAGCTTAGTGAGAAAACATCTCACCTTTAACAGGAAATTATGATCAGCTAGCTCTGACTTGTGCTATATTTGTAGTAAACATTCTTAATAGTTTTAGCATGTTTAGTAATCTTGTTTTCATATTATCTTTCCTTCTCTAGTTACTTCTGAATCTTAATAATGCTCAGCTTCAGTCACTATGGCTTCAGGTACCCCTACCTCAATAATTATTTCAAGATACATTTCTGCCGCTCATTTCTTGGGTACTTGGTACGAGAACAAAATGTTTTCTGATTCTATTTCTAAAATCTTAATATTTTAAATTATGAATTTGTCCTATATATTCTAACTACCATTTGTTTGAAGACTAAAGTAAAAACTATAATCGGGTGAACACTTATTTATTGAGAACTTGTTATATGCCAGGCACAAAGTCTCATAACTATGAGATATTTAAATTAACCATTTTACACAAAATCATACACAGCTATGTGGTAAAAAAAAAAAAAAAAAAAAAAAAAAGAGAGATTTGAAACCAGTCTGGCAACTGCAAAAACTGTAGCCTTTATCTACCTAATTCTGCCCCATATGTCACATTATGAACACTGGGGATTTAGCATTGTTCCTGCTGCTTGCATGGCTCACAATGTGCCAGGATCTACCCTTTTTTAATAATGGAGCAATGGAAATATAGAAATTGTTTACATTTTGTCTCTTTTTGCTCAGGAGTAATTGTAAATTCTTTTTGAAATGAAAGAGAAATGCTTCCTTTCTTTTGTGTCTTCCCAGGGTCCATTTAATTCATGGATTCCTACTTTCCCTGAGATTCTACAACAGCAGCAGCAGGCTCAAATTCCAGGACTCTCCCGATTCTCTTTATCAACTCTCGACCGGTTTGCTGGACTGGTCCCAAATCAGATACCCTTCCCAGGACAGGTCAGTTTTGCCCAAGAAACCCAGGCAGGACGGCTGGACTCCTCACAGCCTCAAACACCACCACAGACTCAACAGGGCTCTAATAACGTAAGTCGGGCCTCTTCCATCTTGTTACCCAGAAGAGAGATAATGCACATGGAATGTGAAAAAGAATATGAACCAGCTTTGAAATAAGACAGGAGTTATTGAGCAAGAATTCTTTCTCATAATATGTTTCTACCATCACTGGAAGTAATTCCTTATCTTTCTGATTTCTGCCATAAAA
Organism: Hyperoodon ampullatus; assembly: GCF_949752795.1. Taxonomy (NCBI): domain Eukaryota; kingdom Metazoa; phylum Chordata; class Mammalia; order Artiodactyla; family Ziphiidae; genus Hyperoodon; species Hyperoodon ampullatus. Next base: position 106,728,337 of record NC_136914.1, read on the forward strand.
AATGTTATTTAAGTCAGCAGTCTAGGACAAATCAAAAGTGTTAAAACATGTCTTGGAAAGGATAGCTAGGGAAATATCATCTTTAAAAAAAGGGCAATTTGCATTAATGATGGTACACACAATAGATGACCTTTTGTCATCATAGAAGTCTGCTAATACAAATTATACATTTATATGGCTAGGTCTAAAGAAAACAGCTCTGGAATTTTAAATTAAAAAGTCAAGTATAACTTTTTTATAACTCCTTTTTTGGCAGGTTATGCCCTCTGTGTTCTCCTTCAAAATGCCTCATGAGCAAGCACAGGTAAATGAAAGGAATGCCATCACTCCTATACAGAGATTGCTGTATACCCTCTCCATTGAATGCTTCTTCTATATTTATAGCTCTGATTCCTATAGCAGGGCTAAAAACATGTACAGTACTATCACGATCTAGATACCACCACTGCTGGGCTGGTAACAGTTTGTTAATATTAGGCTCACTTAAGAGCTCCAAAAGAAAGACCAGCTGAGACTCTTCAGGACCCCTGAGTTTCCAGAACATTACTGTGTTGGGAATTAAATAGCTCACTAAGCCTTAGGTTATGTCCTCTCTGCACCTAGAATGCTGGCATTTGGTAAAAACTCTGGAGAAATACCATGGGCTGACTTTGCCCAACCCTAAATTTTGGTTCAGAGAAAGATGCATTAATCTGTTAAAATACCATATGATACAGAGAGAGTTTTTCTGAGTTATGCTCAAAATATTTCCAGGTTGTTGTATATTTTCAGTTTAACTCCAATATTACAGTCAAATGGTGGTGATTTCCATTAAATAACAGAATCTTTAAAAAATGAATGCAAACTAGTAGAATCATTAAAGTAATATAGAAAACCCTCTTAATGTTTGGCTAGTTAATTTTATAATATCCTGGGCTCAAAGAAATAGGGACATGGATAAATTATATTATTCACCAGCAGAATATTGACCGTTTTGTAAAACATTACACCACTTGGCTTTAGTGTAATCATAATTATGTAATTTTGTCCACCCCTATTATAAAACAAAAGTTACCTCTAGACATTATCTCATTCTATGCCACAGCATTTAGAGAGTTAGATACCTGACAAGTGGAATTACTTCATTTTAAGGATCAAGAAACTAAGTCTTTATTAGATTAAGTTCCGAATCCTAATGAAAATAAATAGCTGAGTTAGAATATAATTCTTCACCCTTCCTTTAACCACCTAACCAGTGGCTCTCCAGCCTGGCTTTGCATTAGAATCTCTAGTGTTGATTTTGAAAATTACAAATGCCTGTACCCTGCCCCACACCTAATGAATGAAAACCCCATGAGTAGATCAAAACTGATTATCTGTTAAAATGTTCAATTAGTGTTTTTGATTGTTAGCCAGGGTGAAGAACCACTGTACAAAATATACCTCTTCTCAAACCACAGTTATCGTTTTTTTAGCTCTTATATCCAATAGGTCTCATTTAATTACACAAGGAAAGAAAATAACACACAAAACCCCATGTATGTACAATGATCCTCATTTTCTATAAACACATATGCATATACAGACATAAGTGCAAGCCAATACATGATAATGTGGGTGGTGAAATTGCAGGTGATTTTATTTGTTCCTTGTCTATTTCTGGATTTTTGAAGTATTCTACAATACTTATGGACTGTTTTAATAAAATGGCAATTATTAAAGGAAATACATTCCTGAGAATTCATTCATTATGGTAGAATTTCTAATACCATGTTCTGCAGAATATACAGTCTCAGAAAAATATATGGAGGGCTTCCCTGGTGGAGCAGTGGTTGAGAGTCCGCCTGCCGATGCAGGGGACGTGGGTTCGTGCCCCAGTCCAGGAAGATCCTACATGCTGTGGAGAGGCTGGGCCTGTGAGCCATGGCCGCTGAGCCTGCGTGTCCGGAGCCTGTGCTCCACAACGGGAGAGGCCACAGCAGTGAGAGGCCCGCGTACCACAATATATATATATATATGGAAAATGATGCACAGGCTGTCTTCTTAGATATTTGCAAAGTAATTTATATATAAAGTCCAAGGTGCCCATTTTAAAAAGCCTGTTATAAGTTGAATTCACTACTTCCTAATGTGTCTGACCAAGCAACATTGAAACAAAGTCCAGTGTCACTTGCAATACAAGTTTACTCTAAAGTTTGGGAAGGACTGCTTTATGTGTTCTTTTGTTCATAAAATTGCTAAATACAAATCAGCTTTAATACAATATCGATATTAGAGAGTATTTTGTTTTAAGTCTTGCACTAAAGGAAGCTCTTCTGTACTTTTCTGTTTACAAATAGATGCTTCTGTACTACCCAGTTTACATGCTCCTACCCTGGGAACAGCCTCAACAAACAGTCGCACAGGCATCTCCACAAACCGGACAGCTGCTGTTTGAGGAGCAGGTACTACAGGTGTTTGATTTTAGTTTGACTAGTTCCACCTGAGAATAAAGAAGATAAGGTAAATTTTCAGAGAAGAGAATATCTAATTATACTTAGTGCAAGAACTCAACAGCTTGAACTGGTGGTCATAAAAGGATATAGTGCTTTCTTTTAACATGTCACTAATTTGGAAATACACTCCAAGGCTGAATTTTGAAAGAATAAAGTCAGTGAATGGACTTCAGTCAAATCAGAGGCCAAAATCTGAATCATATTGGAAAATGAAGTTTTCTAACTTTTAAAAATCTACCAGCATCCCTTTTCTCATATACATGTGGCTATTATTTTTTTAAACAGCTACCATGATAAAAAGCACTTATGATCACCAGATCTTGAGGTAAAATTAGGTAACATTATTTTGAGTTTTGTGGACCTGCAATAAATTGGTAGAATTCTAATATAAATTCAGGTGTCTCATACATAACTAGATTTTAATTAGAATGGAAATTAGTTTGTTTTTTTAATTTATCATCATTTAAATCTTGCCTAACCAATTAGAGAAAACTGAAAATTATGCTTTAAATGACTGGTAGTAGTACTTCCAACGAAGTCATATTAATTTAAAGAGAAAGGGAGAGTTTTAACCTAGAAATCATATGGTGGTAAAAGGATGCTTGGTAATTTAACAATTTTTACCACCTAGAACATATACACTTTCAAAAAAGTCTTTACTATAGTATAAGATATATATATATACATATATATGTATATTTCAGTAATCATTTACCACCACATTATGACACAAATCATCAGAGCAAACCTAATGCATTTTTCTAAATTCTGACAGATGCCATTCTATACTGAATTTGGATATATTCCACAAAAAGCAGAACCTGCAAGTAAATGTATACCTTTCACTAAAAAAAAAAAAAAAAAAAAAAAAAAAAAACTTTTGAAACTACTTGCTTCACAAACTATTAAATCTATCAGTGCCCTTTAGCCAAAAACCACCAGGAACACACCCCTAGTTGGACAAAATTGGATTTATCCACTCATTGTAACAAGGGAGAACACACACCATGGAGAACTGTGGGGTGTCTTAACAGGAAGGTATTATAATGACTTCTTACAGGGTCTGGTCTTGTGCCAGGTGATTTTGGGAAGAGTTAAAGGAGTGATGGTTCACCTTGGATTGGGTGTTCTCAAGTAGTGGGGAGAGTTCTGTGATTGGGTAACTTTCTAATTCTTACCTAGAAGGTAAGAACAATGGAGAGAGGCAAAGGCTGTGACTGGTAAAGAAACAGGAATTATTCAGATTAGCCAGGACCTAAGGATGCCTGGTGTTTCATGCCTTGCACAGGGACCTTGCTTTGGACAAGATTACAAAGTGGTGTTGTTTTGATTGTACTTCATCATGTTCAGAGGCGACCTTGTCTGATGTTGGTGTTCTGTAGGATTGTTAATGTACAACAGGAGAACATGAAGGTCCAGAATAGAATGTCAGGACAGCTCCTGAAAACACTGCAGCAGAGTTATTGTGTCAGTCCATTTTCTCAGAGTCAGGAGCTGCTTTTCTCTTTCTCAAATCTAAATTATTTTGTTTGTTTTTAAGAAGCTAATTGAAGAAGTTGGGAAGGGTTTAACTGTCTTGGGTGCAAAACAATATATTTTATCAATTAATAATTTAGACTTTTTTAAGCTTTACGGTTTTTCAGGTTATGCCGAGAGGACAGCAGCAACCAGCCTTTGATCCCTTCCTAGGCACAGCTCCTGAAATTGCTGTGATGGTAAGTTTCCTTACCACACTTTGCTAGCTACTGTAAATCAGCAACTGACAACTTACAGGTCCCTGCAGTACTGTTCATTTTAATGAAAATGTTATTATTCCACACAATTATTACTCCTTCCCCCTGTAATCTTTTTCCAAGCAAGATTCAATTCACTCAGTTCATCAAATATTTATTGAGGATTACTATATGCCAGATACTCTCCTTGGGTACACTCATTTAAAGTCAGGTATTAAGACACATCCATGTTTGCTGGCATATATTCATAGTCTTTCTAAAGGATAGATTATAATCTAGAAAATTAATAAAGGTATTTACTTCTCAAATAAAATCCTTGCTTTGCATCTCAATCCTATTGCTTTATATTCTTCCCAATTTTGACCTTGTCCTTGAACCTGTAACCACTTTTTTTGTCACCCTTATAGCCAGCAGGAGGAGTGTCACCATATTTACAAAAAGAAATGATAAATTTTAAGCACGCCAATACAGGAATTTTCATTCCTTCAACTTCACAAAAACCCAGCACAACAATTTTTTTTACTTCTGCTATGGACACATCTATTACCCCAGAACTCATGGAAAAGAAGGTAGAGTAATCAAAGATTCATTTTATGTAAGAAATTGATGTCTAATAGAAAGTATAAAGTTAGTGTTTAATTTATAGGACTTAGTCATGGAAATAATGACAGTTAAGATATAGTAGAATATATGGTCTTAACCTTGAATAGGTTAATAATAATTGCTTACAGATAATCAATTAATCAGAATATAATTTAATTTTGATTTAATAAGAGCTTCTTATGCATATCATTTTTTCACTAGGCCAAGAGCAATAGCCTAAAGGAACCATAAGATGTTGTCCTAATCATTCAGAATTGTGGTAGGTATTTGCTAAGAGACATGCCTTAAGTACCCTGACATGTTGTAAATTAAAAGAAAAAAATTATAAGGAGAACTAATGAAAAGGTGTACAAAAAAATAAAAAAAATACAAAGCTACTAATAATTAAGATATTTTAGCAATTTTTTAAAAATAAAAATAAATTTTTGAGGATCATGTCTGCCTATGCCATAAATTTGCATAAACTCTGAAAACACAAATAGTAAATATACTAGGTCCATGTAAAAGACATTCAACAGATACTATATACAAAGTCAGTTCTCCCAAATCAACACTTCACTTTGCAAGCTAAAAGTTGTAATAATGCCAATACATCTGTATTAGTTTGGAATGAAATAAAGTCTCAAAGTGATAAAAAATTTGTATAATCACATGGAAATTTTAAATTCCATGATTTTTATTTTAAATATAATTTTAATTAATTACCTGTCTTAATGGGCTTGGTTGGCTATGAGGGTAGTGTGTGTTTGATAGAAGGGCAGATTGGGATGACTCCAAGAAGTAAAAAATGCACACTAAAAAGCAAACAAAAAACAATTAAAAAAAAAAAAGAAGAAGAAGCTAACAATTTGGCATGAAATGGAAAAGTAAAAGGCAAAGATTTTTGAAACCTCCTCCCTGCTGCCTATGAGTCTCTTCTGATTTTTCCTTCTGTGAAAATGAATACTTAACATTCTTCAGATTTAAAAAAAACCTATGAAATTACAGCCAGAAGTGAATAGTGTGAGCACCTCTTTAGAAGTCTCTTCTGTAATGTAACATTTCATTCAATGCAAGTTTCAAGCTTTTTAATCAGAAATACTAAAGGGATTTCAGTAGAGTGTGACCTTCTGCACCAATGCCAGAAAAGTATTTTATTTCTTTTTAAGCAATTTAGAAAAATCTAGGAAATTTTACAGAAGACAGTCTAATGGTATTAAAATGCTCTTTTATTTTATTTTTCAGAAAAAAGATGTGGTAGTGCCTTGGATATCATTTTAGGCTATTTACTTCCTCAATGTTAACATCAGGTCTTTGAAAAATATAAAATATTTTGTCTCTTCTCCTGAACTTCCTTTTACTTATAAATAGTATTATACTCTTTAAATGTCACAGAAAAGTAATGCAATCACTTAATAAGCCTTAGCTTTACAAAATTGTATTTCTTTTCAAATATCCTGTCATTGCATAATCTGGAAAGTAACAACAATGAGAATAAAACAAATATCACTGAATGAATTGTATAATTGCATTAATAAAGGAAGGCTCTGGAAAATGGTGGCATCAATGAGAATAAAGACATCCTGTCGGGCTTCCCTGGTGGCCCAGTGGTTGGGAGTCCGCCTGCCGATGCAGGGAACGCGGGTTCATGCCCCGGTCCGGGAAGATCCCACATGCCGCGGAGCGACTGGGCCCGTGAGCCATGGCCGTTGAGCCTGCGCCTCCAGGGCCTGTGCTCCACAGTGGGAGAGGCCACAACAGTTAGAGGCACACATACTGAAAAAAAAAAAAAAGACATCCTGTCATTGGATTTACGAGTGTGGTGATTGACACTAATGAACTAAAGTATGTACTTAACTTTCACATATCATGTCATTATTCCTCCCAGGTCCCTTCAGCTAGATTCCTTCTGATGCACTCCTTATTAAAATCAAAATTATTTGGTGGCAGATGTCATTAAGTGCACACTCCCAATATGACACAGATACATGGAAGGATGGCTGTCATCACCCAAAAAGATAGCTCCCCAGGAAGATGTATACTGGTTTGGAGAAGCAACATCTAGTACAAAATAGGGCACAGATTCTGGATTTCATCAGATGTGGCTTTCATTATGGCTTTCAACCTTCAGCAAGTCACCTAACCTGAGTCTCAGTTTTCTGGTGTAAAACAGAGATAACAATATTTACCTTTTCAAACTTTCTGAAAGGACTACATGAAATAACACATGTAAGATATCTGGTTCATACGAAGTATGGCTGTCCCTTGAGCAACACAGGTTTGAACTGCGGGGATACAGTTATACGTGGATTTTTTTCAATAAATACCTCCAACCATACTATACGATCTGCAGTTGGTTGAATCCTCGGATGAGGAACCACAGATGTGGAGTGCCAGCTGTAAATTTATACATGGATCTTTGACTGTGTGCGGGTCGTTGTTCCTAACTCCCACTTTGTTCAAGAGTCAACTGTACTCAGAAAATGTTAATTTTCTCCCTTTACTTGCGATTATGGAAGTACTTCTTAGTTATTTTCTCAGCTTTGAACTTTCAGGTGAAATTCTGAGAAAACAAAAATTGACATTCAATATACTTCACGTATTTGTATGTAGATGTGTATTGATGTGTGTGAAACTATGTGTATGACAAGGAAAATGAATGAATGAGTGAATAAATAAATGAATGAACATGTATTAGGTGGTTTCAAGCAAATTTGGTTAATATTTTACTTTAAAGTTGATCACAATTCCTAGAATCATATCTTTTTCCAGCACTTAGTAATGTTATGACCCTGGAATATGTTACTTACCCTATAGAATAGTAACCCAATAATCACCTATTCTACCTTCATCTTATACATTGTCTTTTTTTCCCCTAAATTGGTGAGTTGAAAGTAATTCTGAGTAATTGACAGACCTCTTAATGTTGGACATGACATGGGGAGTCAAACAATGAGATGTCTGTTCAAACACACGTTTGGCACTTAGGAACATGGTAATTCATGCTGAATGTTTAGAAAACATTCTGGAACATAGCAAGTATTCCACCTCTCTTTTTAAGGAGGAGGAGAAAGGGGATGGTCAGAGACTAAAGAAGAGAAATGAGCACAACATAGCTCTTCTATTTGAAGGTACAGTGAAGAGAAGCAGAACTCAGGAAAAACCACAAAGCTCAAAGCATCATGCTATAATTGTCAAGAACTTGGCAGTATTAGGGGTTACAATAATAAATGCTTTGAAAATTACACAAGTTATATAAACACAATATTAACATATAAAAGCATAAAATAGATAAGTTCTACATAAATAAAATAATGCAAAGATAAACATTGAGAAGTTCCTTCAAGAATACATATTTTGATAAAAACATTAATATTAAGTTAAGCATGCCAAATTTCTTTCTTTATTCTAGGCAATATTAAAAGGACCTTATTACTCTGGATGGTTTTTAAAAATCCAATTTAGTGACTCAGCTTAAAAACTTTCTGTATCTCAGACTGTTCGGTATCTAATCTGTTTCAGGAAGATGTTAAGTCTTAGTAAGGTATTCTTGAGCAACAACTATGTTTGAAAACATGAATACTGTAATCACTATCAGTGAAATATTCTATATTTTCACACTACTTTATATAAGAGCTTTAAACTCTATCATTTTTGTTAATAAGTTTAGGAAGACAAGAGTGTACAGTTAATGGAAATATCGCCAGGAAACGTGCAAAGAACTATGTTTTATGTTTCTGTTTGTTTTAACCCTGGCATCCAAATCTCTCCATCCCATGCCAGTGTAAGAAAGGCAAAGCAGAAAAAGCAGTTCAGTTTTGAACAGATCTAACCAGAAAAACTTTATGTAGAATAATTTCTCTAGAATCAGCATTGCTTATAGTTGATAATCCACACTTTAGCCTCAAAACTTTCCCTACCAACCTTCACCACTGGCTGCTTCATATCTAAATATATTATAACAGCATTAGTTCAAGACTGATGTACATAACCCATGCGTGTTCTCACCTCCAATAATGCTTACACAACCAATCCATCATCAGAGTCTCGTCATACTTTTAAATGTATAGTTTAAGTTTGATGAGTTTGATTTACATATACACATGTACATACATATACATATAAATGTGTATACTTTGGAACTATCACCCCATCAAGTTGCAGAACATTTCCACCACTCCACCTTCCTTCTCTTTTCTGGTTAATCTAGTCTCCCCATTCTCATGCCAAGCTACTACTTTCAAAAATAAAATTTCTATCACCATGTATTAATTTTGCTTGTTCTGGAACTTTATATAAATTAAATCATACACTATGTATTCTTTTGTTTGTTTTTTTGTTTTGTTTTGTATGTTCAAATTGCTTTTTTTTTTTTTTTAGTATAGTTTTTAGCACTTGTTATCATGGGTGAATTTGTTTTTTTTGGTTTGGTTTCTCTCTTCTTTCTTTTTTCTAATTTTTTAAATATTTTTATTACTTTATACACTTTGTATTCCTTTGTGGCAGCTTCTTTCACTCAGTATAATGCTTTTGTGATTCATTCACGTTATTGCTTAAATTGTATGTTACATTATATGAATATACTACAGTTTATTTATTCTCGTACTGAAGAACATTTGGGTTGTTTCTAATTATTTACCATTAGGAATAACAATGCTATGAACATTCCTGTACAAGTCCTTTTGTAAACATATGGTTTCATTTCTCTTGAGTAAATACCACAAAGTGGAGATAAATCATAGGGTAAGTTTTTTATAAGTAACTGCTAAGTAGTTTCCAATGTGGCTGTAACATTTTATACTCTGGTTAGCAATGTGTCACAATTCTAATTCCTACACCTTCTGGCCAACATTTAGAATTGTATTTTTAAATCATTTCCATGAGTTCCTCTTCTATCAAACATCCCTTCAAAATTAACTTTCACAAAGTTTGACCTCTACCCTCTCTTCTCTCTCAGAAACCACTGCATGAACATTTCTATTGCTGTGACTTCAATAAACATATATAAGTTATCCCTGACTCCTAAATCTGTTCCTCAACCTAATATATTAAGCTGTTCAGTCTATATCTACTCTAATATATTACATATTTTGCAGCTTTAATTTGCATTTGCCTGATGACTAATAATATGTTGTTTTTCTATGCTTACTGACAATTAGTATATTTATTTATTTATTTATTTAATTATTATTATTTTTTTGCAGTACGCAGGCCTCTCACTGTTGTGGCCTCTCCTGTTGCGGAGCACAGGCTCCGGACGCGCGGGCTCAGCGGCCATGGCTCACGAGCTTAGCCGCTCTGTGGCATGTGGGCTCTTCCCGGACCGGGGCACGAACCTGTGTCCCCTGAATCGGCAGGTGGATTCTCAACCACTGAGCCACCAGGGAAACCCTATTTTTTGAATCAGTTTTTCAATCATATTCTTATGATTGATTTGTAAGAGCTTTTTACATATTCTGGATAACATACTTGTCCCAATAAATGTTATTGTGAATACTTTTTCCAGTCTGTAGCTTGTCTTTTCATTTATTTCTTAGCATGGTTTTTGAGGATTGGATTGTTTTTTGATTTTTTTTTTTGGCATAGTTAAATTCGTTAGTTTTTGAACGTTAGTGTCTCGTGTCCTAATAAAGGAGTCTTCACCTACCTCAAAGTAATGAATATATTCTCCTATATTTTCTTACAGAATTTTTAATGGTTTAGCTTTTACATTTAAATCTGTAGCCATTGATTTTTGTGTAGAGTGTGAAGATAGGGGTCAAGGAAAATTCTTTCCATAAAGATACCTAATCATTCCAGGATAATTTGTTTAAAAGGTTATCCTTTCCTTACTGAATTGCCTTTATACCTTTATTGAAAATCAATGGACTTTATGTACCTGCATCTATTTTTGACTATTTTATTTCATTTAACTGCTTTTCTGTCTTTGCATCAACACTAAACGGTCTTGATTACTATAACTTTATGTCTTTCGCATTTCCATATAAATTTTAGAGGTGGATTGTCAATTTCTACCCTGCTAAGTTTTAATGGATAGTGTTGAATCTCAAGATCAAACAGGAAATGCTCGGCATCTTAACCATATTGAGTATTCCAGTTCATGAACATGGTATATACTTATTCAGGCAATAATAAGAAAGAATTTTTTGGCTTTAGAATGCTTATATAAAAATAGAAGAAATGCTTAGAATCAATTATCTAAGCCAGGGGTTGGCAAATTACAGGCTGAGGGTCAAATCCGGCCCACATCAGTTTTTTTGTAAATAAAGTTTTATTGGAAGACAGCCATATCCATTCTTTGACATATTATCTATGGATACTTTCACCCTACAATGTGTGAGTTGCGTAGTTGCAACAGACTGTTTGGACCACAAAGCCAAAAATATTTACTATCTGGGCATTTCAAAAAAAAAAAAAAAGGTCAGATAGTAAATTTATATTTTATATAAATTTTTATATTTATCTCTGAAATGTTCTGTGGTTCTCAGTGTAGAAGTCTTGCACTATTTGTTAATTATTTTTCTAAATATTTTTATGTTTTTAAATTTTATTTTCTATTTTTAGCATATAGCAATGCAGTTGATTTATTTTTAATATACAGAAGTTTCTTATTAGTCATCCATTTTATACATATCAGTGTAAACATGTCAATCCCAATCTCCCAATTCATCACACCCCCAGCCCCACCCACCACTGCTTTCCCCCCTTGGTGTCCATACATTTCTTCTCTACATCTGTGTCTCAATTTCTGCCCTGCAAACCGGTTCATCTGTACCATTTTTCTAGGTTCCACATATATGTGTTAATATGCTATATTTGTTTTTCTCTTTCTGACTTACTTCACTTTGTTTGACAGTCTCTAGATGCATCCACGTCTCTACAAATGACCAATTTCATTCTTTTTTATGGCTGAGTAATATTCCATTGTATATATGTACCACTTCTTCTTTATCCATCCATCTGTTGATGGACCTTTAGGTTGCTTCCATGACCTGGCTACTGTAAATAGTGCTGCAATGAACATTGGGGTACATGTGTCTTTTTGAATTATAGTTTTCTCTGCGTATATGCCCAGTAGTGGGATTGCTGGATCATATGGTAGTTCTATTTTTAGTTTTCTAAGGAACCTCCATACTCCTTTCCATAGTGGCTGTATCAATTTACATTCCCACCAACAGTGCAAGAGAGTTCCCTTTTCTCCACACCCTTTCCAGCATTTGTTGTTTGTATATTTTCTGATAATGCCCATTCTAACTGGTGTGAGGTGATACCTCATTGTAGTTTTGATTTGCATTTCTCTAATAATTAGTGACATTGAGCAGCTTTTCATGTGCTTCTTGGTCAACTGTATGTCCTCTTTGGAGAAATGTCTATTTAGGTCTTCTGCCCATTTTTTTTATTAGGTTGTTTGTTTTTTAATATTGAGCAGCATGAGCTGTTTATATATTTTGGAGATTAATCTTTTGTCTGTTGATTCATTTACAAATGTTTTTCCCATTCTGAGGGTTGTCTTTCATCTTGTTTGTAGTTTCCTTTGCTTTGCAAAAGCTTTTAAGTTTCAATAGGTCCCATTTGTTTATTTTTGTTTTTATTTCCATTGCTCTAGGAGATGGATCCAAAAAGATCTTGCTGTGATTTATGTCAAAGAGTGTTCTTCCTATGTTTTCCTCTAAGAGTTGCAGTTGATTTTTGTACATTGAGCTTGTGTGCAATGATCTTGCTAAATACACTTATCAGTTTCCACAGTTGCTTTGTAGGTTCCATATTATTTTCCACCAAAAAAAAAAAAAAAAGGTTTTCTGGAAATAAAAATAATTTCATTTGTTTCTATTACTCTGTACGTTTTTAATTCCTTTTCCCACTTTGTTACACTGACTAGGGTATCCAGTGTAATGGTGATTAGAAAGAATAAAAGTGTATATACTTGCATTGTTCCTGGTATTAGGAGGAAATCATTCATTATTTCACAATTAAGTATGATGTCAGCTGTACATTTCCCATAAATTACCTTTAAGGATTGTGGAATTTCCCTTTTGGTGAGAATTCCTAATTTGGTGAGAATTTTTATTATGAATGAGTGTTGACTTTTGTTAAATGACTTCTCTGCATTTACTGAAATAAAAATATGAATTTTCTCTTTGATTTGGTTAATGTAATAAATTACATTGTTTCACTTTTCAACGTTCAATCAACATTTCACTCCTGGAGAAAAAATGCTAATTTGTTATAATGTGGTATCTTTTAAAAATATTGCTGTATCTTATTCACTAACATTCCATGAATGATTTTTGCGTCTGTGTTTGTGAACACTATTAGTCGACAATTTTCTTTTCTTATAATGTCCCTGGCAGTTTTATATTGGGGTTTGGTTTCATAAAATGAGTTGGGAAATGTTCTATTTATCTATATTTTAAGAGAGTTTGTGTATTACTGGTATTATTTCTTCTTTAAATGTTTGACAGACCTCACTGGTGAAACCATTTGAAAGTAGAGCATTCTTTGGGGGAATATTTTTCATTATAATTCAATTATTTTAATAAATATAGGATTGCCTCAATGCTTAATTTCTTATGTGGTTTTAGCAAGCATGTTTTTCAAAAACTTGTCCCTTTCTCTAAGTTGTCAAATTAATAGGAAAGTAGATGTTAATCAGGCAACTTTATTTTCCTTTGAATGTCTGTCAAATCTGTAGTTATGGTCTCATTCCATAATCTCTACTTCCTCTCCTTTTTAAATTTATCTATCTAGTTAGGAGTTCATAAGTTCTGTATTAAATTTAAAAAAATGTTTTGACTTCATTGAATTGTTTGATTGCTCAGTTTTCATTTAATAGATTTTTGTTTCTTCTTGTTTTCTTTATTCTATTTGCTTCTTAAGACAAACGCTTGTAACAGGTGTCAGTGAACTTTTATTTGAAAGTAAATATTTTTGGCTTTGTGGTCCAAACAGTCTGTTGCAACTACCCAACTCACACATTGTAAGGTGAAAGTATCCATAGATAATATGCCAAAGAATGGATATGGCTGTCTTCCAATAAAACTTTATTTACAAAAAAACAGATGTGGGCCGGATTTGACCCTCAGCCTGTAATTTGCCAATCCCTGGCTTCGATCATTGATTCTAAACATTTCTTCTCTTTTTATATAAACATTGTAAAGCCAAAAAATTCTTTCTTATTATTGCCCTGCTTTTTAACTCATGAGTTAGGAAGAAATATGTTGATAAATCTCTAAATGTTTAGGGATTTTCAACATATGTTATTGATTTGTAATTGAACCCATTTAAATCATAATCTGTATCATATGGTAACATATTTTATACACTTTTATTCCTTTGAAAGTTATTGATCCTAGTCAATGACTCAGACTTTTGTCTGTCTTTGTGACTATTTCCTGTGCACTTTAAAAACAATGTATATTCTGAAGTTGCTGATCCTCGTGTTCTAGAAATATTGATTAGATCAATTTGATTAATTGTGTCATTCAAATTTCCCCTATTTTGTCAGTTAAAAATAAAAGTGAAAGTCTGAAACTGCAATTGTTGATTCATTTATTGTGCCTGCTTCTGTCCATTTTTGTTTCATATATTTCGAAGCCCTGATTTTACGTACACATCTGGGACTAATATGTTCTTGAGGAACTGATTTTTTAATCATTATGACATGACCCTAACTTATCTCCAATGATATAATTCGTTTTGAACCGTATTTTCTCTAATATTAATTGTGACATGCAAGCTTCTTCTGATTAGTGTTTACATAATATATCTTTACCATCCTTTTCTTTCAGTTTGTCTTTATATTTAAAGTGTGTGTCTTATAAACAGCATATAGTTGGTTCTTGTTTTTTTATCCAGCCTCAACATTTGTCTTTTAATTGAAATGTTTAGTCTATATAAATTTGGTGTAATTATTGGTATGATTGGGTTTAAGAGCACCCATTTGCTTTTTGTTCTCTATTTGTTACCTGTGCTTTTGTTTCCCTGTTTCTTTTTTGAGTTAAACATGTATTGTTATTTTTCCTATCCATCTCCTTTATAGGATACTTAGCTAATAGATATGTATCATTTAGTGTTTCTATGAAAATTATACTATATATCCTTAACTTATCATGATCCATCTGGAATTAATATCCTACCTCTTTACAGGTAACAAAATTATTTTACAATAATAAAATATCATTTACATCTCTATTGTCCTTTGTGCTAATGTTTTCATGTATTTCACTTTACATCCATCAATTTTTAAAGATTTTAGAAAAAAGAAAAAGTATGCTTACATTTACTGACATATTTACTAACTTCAGTGCTATTCCTTACTTCCCATAGGTATGAATTTTTATCAGTATAATTTCACTTTAACCTCAAGAACTTTCTTTAAAGTTTACTTAGTTTGTGTCTGATGACTGTTAATTTCCTCCAGTTTTATTTCTCTTAAAATTCTTTTATTAAGCCCACATTTTTATAGATTATCTTTCTGAATGTAGAATTCTAAACTTTCATATTTATTTTTTTTTACACTTTGAAGATGTAATTACATTATCCTCTGGCCTCCACTGGTTCAGATAAAAAGTCAACCATCAGTCATACTGATGTTTTCCCATATGAAATTGCTTTTTTTCTTGAGCTACTTTTGAGACTTTCTCTATATCTTTGGTATTAGGTGGTTGACTATAATAGGCAAAAGTGTGGTTATCTTTATATTAATCCAAATTGCTGTGCACTGACTTTCCTGAATTTGGCATTGGTTTTTGACCAAATCTGGAAAAAATTTTCTCAGTTCCATTTTGACTATTTTTCTGCTCCATTTTCTCTCTTATCTCATTCTAGGACTTCAATAATGTGTACATTAGATTACTTGATATTATCCCTCAGATCATTGATCCTTTGTTATTTTTTTTTTTCTGAGTGGTTCAGTTTGGAAAATTTCTATTGACCTTCTTCAAATTCACTGCTCTTTTCATCTATTATATCCAATCTTTTCTACTATTAATATCTTGCAATGAATTTTTCATATCAGGATTTAAGTCCTGGGATTTTCTTTTAATTCTTCAACAATTTTATTATCTTTTCAGAAAATTTCTAACATTTCACTCAATATATTAATCATATTTCTATAAATCCTTCAACATGTTTAATCCAATTTACTTTAACATTCTTATATGTTGATTTCAATAGATTGTGGGTCTGTTTCTATTGACTGATTTTACTTTAGAGTATGCATAACATTCCCTTGTATGATGGCTAGTTTTATCTGTCAACTTGACTTGCAGCAGAGTATCTAGATTAAATATTGTTTCTGAGTGTATCTGTGAAACTTTTTCTGAACGAGATTAGCATTCAACTCAGTGGACACAGTAGAGCAGATTGCCCTCTCCAAAATGGGTGGGCAGCATTCAATCTGCTGACACCCTGAATAGAACAAAAGGCAGAAGAAGGATACTTTGTGGCTAGTCTAAACCTTCTCTTACCCAAATAAAAATGTATTATCTTTTTAATATATAGTTGTTTAAAGTATATAAAACTAAAAGACTATCTTTTTTATATTTATAGCCTTTTGTCTAAACAGGTTGGAATATAACCCCTTTTGATATAAAAACAAATTTTAAAATAACAGATTATATAACTATTTAAAATCTCTATGGCTCCCTTATGATTCACTAAGTAGATTTTTCCCTAATTCATTTCCTATTACTTGTGGTTAGGAACTGACTAATTCTGTATTCCAGTTACACAGTTTATTAGATTTTTGATCTTAGATATTTAACTTCTAAGCCCCTTTTTCCTCATCTGTAAAATAAGAATAATTGCATAGCTTATCCCATAGGGCTATGGTGAATATATACAATGTATTTCATGTAAAGCATTTGTCAGCTTCTAGCACATAATCTTTTTGACAATGGTAATAGTGAATAATGTAAAGCTAACAGAACATTTTCTAATTATGTGGATCCTTTAGGATTTAGTATAATTATAATATTTATTATATACAGAAAACTTTTTATATTTTGATAATTCAAGAATAAAAATAAGGGGGGAAAACTTAAAATTCTGGACCATGAACATGGAAAATATCAGATACGTATCTGAAGGAGACCCACAGTTCAACTTTTGATTGTAACACACTGTCATATAGAAAACAGCATTTTTATTTAAATTGTTAAAGCTATGAGGCAAAGAGGAAACATATGTTGTCATTGTTATTTAATGCTGAATAAATGTGTGGTTATAAAAGATTAAGAGACTTGTCCAAGTTAAGTGGAGGAGCATGATTCAGATCCTGGATGCAAGACTTTGTAGGCCACTTTCTTAACCTTTACATGAGAAGCACCATCGGCAGAAAATGTCTACTTAAGAGGAACCACAGGAAATGTCTACAGAGCTCTGCATAACACAGACAGGTTAGCAGTACTGTAAACCATGTTTTATATCAAAATATTTAGGTTCTGCTTAAATGGTTTAGAGAAAAGTGTAATAGTTCATAGAAGGAAGTCATTGATTTTTTAAGGTTTCTTATTTAACAATTACTAGGTTGAATTTGAGAAAAGAAATTATTTATTTTACAGAGGGAAAGGGAAATTTTTGGAATGGGCTACATAAGCTGTTTGTAATATAGGTCAAATACAGCAATGTGGGCTTTGTAAGCTGTTTATTACATATATCAAATATGAGGATTTCCATCATTTGATCCACATAAAAATAACAAATTACTAATAGAACTTGGTATGAAATTCAAATTATCCTGATAAAATTATGTCTCATGAATATAAGGCAAAGTAAATAAACAGAGATTTTCAGCAGTCGGCCTTTGGGCTTCAAACTATGGTGTAATTGATAAAGAACACCAGGAAATAGCCAAAGCAATTTCTGAAAAACCTAACTTGTTCTCTCAGTAAGTATTTATTAAGCACATACTGGGTGCTAGTGTAAGCCAGGCTCATTCCAGGGAACAGCACGGTGGACATGGGACTGTCCAGCCATGACTGTGCCACTTGCTGGTGCTGACTCCAGGCATGAGAACTCTAGGACCACTTTCCTTTTTAACAGCTGGGGGTCAGGTGTGCCATAAAGACTGGGGAATTGACAACCATTCAATTCTACAACATTGTCACATAGATTCTGATTCTATTGCAGTAATCCACAGTCACTAAAGTCACTTTTAGTTAGATGTATAACATTTACAGAGGTTTTGAAGAGAATTCAGATTTGTTTGCATCCATTCTCTTAGAGGGAAGACATCCCAGACTTTTTAAAATAAAATTCCTCTTGAGCATTGATATGTATGCAAGCCTATTAATAGTTAGCTCATTTCTCATGGCTTTCAAGTCTATCTTTCTTTAGAGAGATAATGCCTAAAGAAAGTATATGTACTAAATTTTTACAAACTATTTCTAATATATATCAAATTTGTATATATTACACGATGTGGAAAATAAGATGTGGAACAAGATATTTTTGCTCTCTTATTGAAGTAATAGTGAGTTAATCCACTGCTAAGCCTTCCCATAGTGTGGCTTACAATGTGCATTTCCTTACCACTAATTCTAAACCTTTGATGAGAATACACCTATGGGATTTTTTATCTTATTAATTGCTAAACTTGTTCTAGCAGGAATTTTCATCTCTGTTTAACACCCAGTCTGAGAGTAATATAACTGAAAGAGTACAGAGAGGTCATCTAACCAATTCCATTGGCTATGCAAAAATCCCCTCTGCTACATCTCAGCTTGTGGTCACTCAGCGTTTCCTTGAATATCTGCAGAGATAGGTGGGTTTAACTTAAAATTTTTTTCTTATACGTTATTTTTAATACCTTGATATATTAATGTTTCACTTCTGTCCTCTGAGTTCCCCACAATGGACCTAAAGTCTCTTTCCTACAATAGACTGTTCGGCTTCTGAAGGCCACTCAATGGACAAACATTCATGTTGCTCTTCCTTGAGTTATCCTTCCCTTTGAAAGACAGCCAGGTGCTGAAGACTTTGCAGAGGAGATTTTTGTATCTATAATTTTTGTTCTGTTAGGCAAGGGTGATTTCTGTTTATTAGATTAGAGGCATTTGAATTCAGATTAACACGAGAAAGGAACGGCAGCTTCAATTGCCTGAATTCAGCCAGCGTTACAGCTTGTTAATACGTGGTGGGTTGCTGTGTAGAGAGTAGTTAGAGGACCAACCAGAAAGAATAAAATTCCCTCCTGATACTGCTTGACTTCAAAATTCCCTACTTATTTTCAGATTTAACTAATGTATCAAGCCCCTATCTGGTTCTGATTACTACATAAGGTGCTTCCATATGCCTTGATATTAGCCAAAAAACCTAATCATCTGAGGAAACCTAGGATGTGTGGCAGGAGTCTGATTTACTCAAAACTTCAGTTGTGATGCTGATGAGCCATCATTTATGAAGTCAGACTGCATGGTGAGTGCTTTTATTCATTTCATTTCAATTAATTCCCAATTCCAGAGATAATTATCTTTATCTTCACTTTAAAGATAATAAAACTGAGACTCAGAGAGTATGACTTTCCCACTCATAGCCAATAAGGAAGCTCTAAAAATATAAACACCAGTCTCAAATCTAGAGCTCTTCCTACCTCATGCAGCTTGGGGGTATCCATGGTTGACATTTTCATTATTCCTGCCGCATAGTAGTAGCTAGAATTTCAAGAACAGGATAACCATGGCCTTATGCAACTTGCTAGCTTAATCAGGACTATTTGTGGGCTTACACAAATGGAAATCAAAGATTAGGAAAGAAAAAAGTGCTCATTAGAAAGGCAAATACTTCATTATCTTGCTTATATGTGAAAACTGAACAACAACAACAAAACTCACAGAAACAGGACTATCAGGGTTTGGGGAGTAGAGGAAATGGGCAATGGTGGTCAAAGGGTACTTTCAGTCATAAGATGAATAAGTTCTGGGGATCTAATGTACACCATGGTGACTACAGTTAACAATACTCTCTTGTATACTTGAAAGTTGGTGAGAGAGTTATATCTTAAATGTTCTCACAACACAAACACACAAAGCTAACCATGTGAGGTGATCCATGTGTTAACTAACCATATTATGGTAATCATTTCATAACATATACATATATAAACCATTACATTGTACACCTTAAACTTACCCAATGTCACATATCAAATATATCTCAACAAAGCTGGAAAAAATATTATGTATTTTAAAATATTTATGAATGAAATTATTTTTTAAAACACTTTTTCAGTTGTGTGTGTGAGTGTGTATACTCAGTTATGACATATCATGCATTTTTTCCTATGAATTTCATTTTAAAAGGTTTAAAAGCCACTTTGAGAGAATATGATGAAGATGTGTTGGAGAGAGGAGAATATTGGAGACAGAGAATCTAATTAAGAGGCTATAGTAACAATCCAAAAGAGAATGAAGGACTAAAATAAGGAAATGGCAATAGAATGGAAGAGACTGAGTCCTGGAATACACAAAAAGGAAAAACTTAATTACCTTTATGCCAAAGGAAAGGGACAAGGAAAGGAAAGGATAGAGTGAGTCTTAGATTTCTGGAATGGATGGATGATTGACTAATGACCATCAGCTGCGGAATTAAATAAAAGTGAGGAGAGATTTGGAGGCGAAAATAATAGGTTCAGTTTGAATTATACCCATCAGACATTTAAATGGAATATCCAGTTAGATAAAGACTTCAAGTTGAAGACATAGTTTAGGGAGTCAGAAGTAGATTACATTATGAAGAGCACATGTAGACTAAATAAATAAGTGGTCATGTACAATGAACTGAGGAAAAAGAATCAGCAAAGTCTTAAGGGTGTTATCAAAAAAGCTGAAAAGGAACAAGAGAAGTGGTTTTAAGAAACCCGGGGAGAGAAAACTAGTTTACTGAGAGGGAATATTCATCACTATTAAATACCAAAAAAATGTCCATAACGTGAGGTCAGAAAAGCATTTATTATTTCCACAATTAAGAGGCAGCTGGCAGCTTTGGTCAGAACAATTTCAGATAGGTGTAAGAAATTGAAACACAGTCATAAGATAAGGAAGTGAATAGTATATTATACACACGTGTATACAAATACATACATACACTTGCATGTGCACACACACACGCACACACACACAACCTGTTATCCTAGTCCTGGGGAAACTGACTCTAACCCCAGCTTGTTTAAAATGAAAAATGATATCCAACAACATACTAGCTTTAATAAATTAGGTTTCTAACAGAAGCAGTTTTCTTTAAATCGGTGAGATTAGATTGAATGTTCAATTATAGGCAAAGAAAGTTTAATGTTTCTCTGGTTTTGCACTGATTTTTCTAATCTTCTGCTACAGTGACAGTACAAAGCACTAATTAAGAGTGTGGGTTTTAGAACCAAATTGCTGGTATTCAATACCATCTCTGCCAGAGTACTAGTTATGATACCTTAGACCTGTTATTACTGCTCAGTCTCTTTATCTGTAAAATGGGGATGATGTTGTTAACAGTACTTTGCTTTTGGAGTTGGTTATTTTGAGGATTAAGTGTTATAATACATACAAAGTGCTTAGATTTGTGCTTGAGCACTTAAAGTCCTCAAGGAATGTTAGCTGTTACTATTTTTCTGAATTCTCTTGAGAACTAATTCTAGAAAGAATAAAAGGAAAAGAAGGGACATTGATGCATTGCTACAATTTGGTTCATATAAAACTCTGCTGAAATAGAAATTGAATGCAAGTGTGCAATATTTTTGAGGGCTCTTAAATAAATGTGATAAAAAGCCTAAGTTTTATGCATACACATTAAAAGTGATTCTTGAATTTTTTGAGGGATCTAGTTTTTAGTCCTACGTTTGATGGTTGTACACCTTCTGTTGTGTTAAGTGCATCTTTAATTGAAAACCAGAGTATCATGTTTCATAAGGTAACCAAGATGCTTTGATGCTTCCAAATATAGTCCATGAAACTCTAACCTTATTCAATAAAATCAAAGAGCTGAAAGTAGAATCATGCAAAAGGTTTCAAACCCATACTTAACATTTTTAAGATTATTTCCTTTCTTAAAATTACAACACTACCAAAAAACTTTCCAATAGATTATAACCAATACCAATAGGATGCTGAGAAAATAATTTTTTAAGCATAAAAGTTAAAGAAAAAAAATTAAATAAGAGCACAGAGCAACATTACATGAAGTGACAAGCTTTGCATACACAAATCATACAAATTTGAAAAGAAACCACAAATATTTGCATTTGGTAGTCACTCAGCCAAGGTTTCAATGAAACGGTAAATGTCAATTATTCCCCAATTTCAACACATTGTGAGAGTTGATGATTCAACAAATAACTGATCCCAGGGAGAGGCCCTCAAACCACAGACTTCTTCATTCCATTCACTTCTGAGTATATAAAATAGCTGTGATATTCCAGGGCCAGTCACTTTCCAATTCTTATAACAGCATCCAAGAGAAGGAACTGACTGGGAAGTTTGAGGTAAGAGAGATCTTAAGTATCATTCATCTTAATATATCAAGATAAATTATATACCTTTATATAATATATATTATCTAGATAGATAGAGATATATACATGTATCCAGGAAACTGTCAAAATTAAAATTATCGAGACTGTCATGTAAAGGTTGCTTGAATTTGTAAACTTTAAGTAATTAAACAATCATTTGGGGTATACTTATTTGATTTTTCTTAAAATCACCACCCAGCTATAGTAAGTGAATATTTTAGAAGGACCATAAATAAATCTTTGCAGGGCTGGAGTGCTGGTGGCACACTGAGGCTGTAAACAAGAGTCTCAGGCTCATCAGTTTTAATTTTATGGGTCTAAGTCAGCAAATAAAGGGAAAATGCACTACCAGATATTCTTTAAAGTATGAACAGGTGCCAAATTATTGGTAGCCTCCTGTTTTATCTTTAAAATTTGCTATATTTACATTCCATTCTATAATATATCATGTTGACTTTAACATAAAAATTATTTGGGTTTTCCTATAAATCCTTGAATGAAACTGATGCTCCAGGAAGATGCATCTAATTTATGCAGAGACATAGTATGTATTCCCCAGCATATGGCAATATACTGCTATGGGTACCACAGCTTGAGAAGTAGAAAAATAAAATGTGGTAGTTGGCAATTATGCTAGGTCCTGACTAAAGGATATGGTCTGGAAGGGTCTGTGATATGGTTTATTTACCTCATTGTTTAAGGTGGTTTTAAATAATCCTTGAAATCAGTTTATAGTCTCCCTATTGCATATGTTCAGCTTGAATTTTACCCCTTGAAAACTGTTTCCTTGATTTATCTCTGTTTTATTCTATATGTTCTCAGTATTTTGTAATTTCTAGGTATAGTATTTATCACAACTTGCCTTACATTATAAAAATTATCTGTCTTTGCTTACTAGCTGCCAGAGAGCAGAAATTATGTCCCTGAAAAGCAGTTAGCACAATGCTTTGCACTTAGAAGTTATACTATGTGTGTGTATGTGTGTTTGTGAGAAGTATGTGTGTGTGTGTGTAAATCTTTTACTGTTAGTTACCTATACTACCCATCTTCCTATAGAATTCTGAACTTGACTGGAATTTTAAATTCCTGTCTTTTCACAATAGTAATAACATCTGGTATTTTTTTAAACCCATTTTGAATTTTGATTAATATGACAAAAAGTAAAGACAAAGTTCAAAACTTGAGTATATTTTTTCTTTTACACTTTATTTTTCTGTCTCATAGATATTTAGAAAATATCAAGAGGTGGTGAAATCCTCCTAGAATCTCCATTAATCACCTCAAAGCCACCCTCAAATAATAATAATGATATGGGCAATTGGCATTTTCCTCAATGTAAAATTAATTAAATAATCTTTGTAATGTATTGACCTATAATATTGTGCTTAGTAAGGTCCATGAAAGCAGGGACTTTCTCAACTGCCATCTATACCCAATACCTAGAATAGTGTTTGACAATCAGTCATCAAGTAATACTTTATGAATAAATAACTGAATAAATATGAGGGCAACGTGAAGAAAAGTCCCCTAGCCAACCCCACTTTCCAATCTGATTGCCTTTCCCAGACCCCTCCTATGTTCTCTAGTGTTGCCTGCATCTACACCATGACAAAGAAGAGAACTAACAACTAATGATACCATCCCATAGGGAAAACTGCCCATTCGTGTTTGAAGTCAAATATTATACACATGTATATTGTATTCATGACAAAATATTTTTAAATTCAAGTTTCTATGTTTTATTGTTTACTTCTCTATTATATAATATGATCATTAGTTAAATATTTAATTTAGCTAAGATTTCTCAAACATTTATTAACAATTATACCTGACATACTATAACAATGTGTATCAAAAGATAAGGAGCCTACAATAGATATTAAAGTAGAACAAAATGCTTTGGAAATGCCCTTTACCAAATGTCAAAAATAGATCCCTTCAAACAGCATGGAATTTTGGGGAGCTGCTTGGGAACCAATGCAAATAATCTGTCACCTAAATTAATTTCATGGTCATTATTATATGGAATGTTGTTTTGAACTTATTGAGATCACTAAGTAACTGCTTATCCCCACACTAATAGTCTCTGTATACCAAGGCCATATTTATTTCCAGAAGCTGCTCTTATTACCATGTACAGAGAAGTATTATTCTTAAATAATATGTGAATATTTGCTTTTAAAAGAATTGATGCAACATCAAAATTGCAAAATACATTTGATTCTACATAAAAAATAATGTTCTCCAAATAGGTTGATGCCCTAAGATTGTTAAGTAACTGGTCCAAGGTCAAAGAGCTATTAGTAACATAATTTATACTACAACTAGATCTTCTGAATTTGTGTTAGCAAATAGGTCTTTCTACTACTCCGAGAAAACTTCTGGATACAATGAAAGTTCTCCTTCTGCTCACAGCCATCTTGGCAGTAACCATTGGTTTCCCAGTGAGTAGTTCTACATTCCAGAGTATTTATTGTTTTGTTTTTTGTTTTTTGGGTTTTTTTGTTTTTTGTGGTGGGAGGTTGGTTCATGTTGATTCATGAATCCTAGAAATTTTTTCTATTTTAAGCATGTCTAATATTTGGCTTTTTAGCATTGTATTCTATACAATTTATAAATCATATACTGTTCAGTGTGTAGATTAATTCCACATAGCCTTGGTGCAGTGGTGAATTTGAGGTATTTAGAATAAATATTAACACTTTGCAGAAAAATAATTTCTACAATATTTTCTGGAAGATCAAATTCTAGATTTAAAAAAAGGATACTATGAAACAATATTAGGTAGTGGATAGTCAAATTCTTTCTTTCATGCATATGTATGTTTTTCAGTTTGTGTGTTTTATTAGCATGAGATGAATTACCTTCACTATTTGATCTTTAGGTCTCTCAAGACAAGGAAAGAGAAGAACGAAGTGTAAGTTACACTTTCTCTTTTTAACATGTAAGATTTCCATGTGAAATACCCATAACTGTGGTTAA
The DNA here is from genome assembly GCF_949752795.1 of Hyperoodon ampullatus. Classification (NCBI taxonomy): domain Eukaryota; kingdom Metazoa; phylum Chordata; class Mammalia; order Artiodactyla; family Ziphiidae; genus Hyperoodon; species Hyperoodon ampullatus. The sequence goes on from NC_136914.1 coordinate 106,753,611, forward strand.
AGATATTTCTTTACCCAAGCTTCAAACTCTAGAGAAATCCTTAAAGCGTTTGGGTATTAGACTCAACAGAGGTTAAGCCTTCAGGTATTTGACCCCTGCTTGTTAGAAAGAGAATTATCTCAGCACCTTAAAAAGTGGGACCAAATTGAAACTTGAATCATTTTATGATGAATTGGATTATAATATTTTTTACTAAAATTATCTAGCCTATTAAAGGTACATAATCACTCATGCCTTCACTCTACTTTAACTCTACAAAACCCAGTCCAGAGAAGGTAACAATAATAATAATAACAAAATCTTCAGGGCATCCTTGGTGGTGCAGTGGTTGAGAATCTGCCTGCTAATGTAGGGGACACGGGTTCGAGCCCTGGTCTGGGAAGATCCCACATGCCGCGGAGCAACTAGGCCCGTGAGCCACAACTACTGAGCCTGCGCGTCTGGAGCCTGTGCTCCACAACAAGAGAGGCCACGACAGTGAGAGGCCCGCACACCACGATGAAGAGTGGCCCCTGCTTGCCACAACTAGAGAAAGTCCTCGCACAGAAACGAAGACCCAACACAGCCAAAAATAAAAATAAATAAATTAAAAGAAGGCTCAACATTAATAATAATAATAATAATAATAATAATAATAATAATAATAATAACAAAATCTTTAGAATTAGGAGATATGGGACTGCTTTGATGACCCCAACAGTGGTAATTCACTAAAGGCTTATTTTTGCCTAAACAGTTAATAAAAAAATGTTTAAGAAAATAAAATTTGAAATAGGAATGTCTTGTTTAGGAACTCGTTTATACTCAGATAAATCTTATTATCTGAAAAGAAGCATGATTTTGAGGCCAAAACTACAGAGTATTAAGGATACAGAAATTGATAGGAATATGGATGGAAGGTAGAGAGGGAAAGAGGGAAGGAATAAAAGAAATAGGAGAGATTATGTCTAAAAGTTTTTGGGTAAAGACTTTGTATAAATGTAAAGAGAGAAATCTGATGCCTCCTCATCAAAACCCTCCCCTTGACCTTATATTTACAGAAGCAATTATCAGGAAAATTTGGCTATGAGTAGAAGGGTACAAGAACATTGTTATCTCTAAGTAATTTTCTAAAATTTTCTAAAATTATGCAAATTAATCAAATCCCTCTTCATAGTTTACACAGAAATTGTAAATGGTTTCACAGATTCTATAACATCTACTTAAAATTAAGACCTACATGTTCATTTAATTTCTTTCTCTCAACAGGTCAGTGGGAGTGATGAACTACCTTCACAGTTTTTTTTACCCCCTTACCAACATCCATTTCACCCATATCCACCATTCCTATATCCATGGTGGGCCTATTTTTATCCTCCTATTCCAGTACCTGCGTCTGTCTCTACAACTACCCCTCTTAATAAGCATTAAACAAGAAAGTCCCAGTGCAAGTTAAGATGAAATAGGTGGTAAGTATACAGAGTACAAAGCATGTTTTTTTTTTTGTTTGTTTGTTTTTTGGGGGGGTTTGGCTTGCAGGATCCTAGTTACCCCCCTGCACTGGTAGCACAGGGTCTTAACCACTGGACTGCTAGGGAAGTCCCCAGCATGTGCTTTTTAACTTTGTTGTCTGTGGATCGGAATACATCATTCCATGAAAAAACTGTTACAGTGTTTTCACTTAGCCCCATTAAGTTACAATTTATTTCAATATTTTTCTCTGGTAGAAATTGTTAGCGTCTCTATTCAGAGGTACAAATGTGTTTACTTCCATGATCCAACCAACACAGCAGGTTAAATCCCTCACTTGCCATAATGTAATAAAAATAAACTCTTTCTTATTAAAACATTTTTACAAAATATTTTTTAACATTTCTACTATCATCAACAAGGGTGCTTATGTATATGTATAGCTGATTCACTTTGTTATAAAGCAGAAACTAACACACCATTGTAAAGCAATTATACTCCAATAAGATATTAAAAAAATAAAATAAAATAAAAACAATGGTGCATTTAAGTACTGAATCAGAGCACTAAAGAAGACAAAACTTTAACCAAAGTAAAGAACATAATTGATGAACTTGTGGATCTAGTGTCTAAGGTAGACTTCAACCTATTCCTTAGAAAATCATCCATTTTTCTAATTAGTATTAAAACCCCAAACTTAACTTCTAATTATCACTTTGAAATAAAATCCTAAAGGCTGAATGCTCCGTCTAAAATAGAGGTCCCTATCATCTCATCATCTCGAAAACAAATGGATAGTCTGATAATTACCAATGAATTGAGGAAATGTAGACTATACTAAAGACTATATTAGGACCCAGAGGACAAAAATTTTCATCTAATACCAGCCACTAAAAGCCTCTGCTTTCTTTCCTGCATCTACTCAGTCTTCTTGAGCAGAATGTTTCCCAGTCCTTGAACTAGATATACTTTTCAGGCAATATTTATAATTAAAAACAAAAAGCTTACATGTTCACAAGCAAATGACCCATTGAGATTGATAACTTTATGCCTGTGATTTATTTCAGGTCACTGTAAAATTGAACGTAAGCCACTTCTTTGAAGAATCAATATTCTTGTTAAGCAAAGAAAAATAAATGTGATTGAAGTAGCATTCAGTGTTTTCTGGTTAATATCTTTTGCCGTCCTCTTTAGTAAACATGAAAGAGAAGATCTTGGTTTCCCATTTTCTAAATTTGCATTGTCAGTAGGAATACAATATACATTTTAACAGATTTTAATATACACTTCCTGATGACTAACTATTCTAGGGTAAGTACTGGAATGGAAGTAACCAAAATCCACTAGCCCTGGAATTACCTTGACTGAAAATCTATTCAGTAACTTTTGCTGTGTGGTTCCACTGCTTGTATCAGTGAGACTAGAAGATGACTTAATTTAATTCAAAAACATGTTTAATTGAGTCTGAATTACTCAATTACTCATTTGAGTCTGAAATTTATATGCTGTTATATGCTATTATGCTTGATGTATTGGTAAAGGATAACAAAACAAACCAAGTACAGTCTCTAACTTCGAAAAAAAAATGGATAGTGGATGGGATCCTAAAAAAATCGTTTATATCATGCTTATAGGTTAGAGTTCTTTTTCAAATCATTCTATCACCAAATATCCACATAATCTCAGTACAATAATCACATTTTTTATGTGGGGAAATTGAAGATCATGAAAGTCCTATGTCCTACATGGTCATAGACCTAGTATGTGGCAGAAAAGAAGTAAAACCCAGTGTCCAACTCTTATGCGTTTGTTTCAGCAGTATATCTAGTAAAATAAATTCTGTGTCCAGGACTCCACAATGACAATACCAAAGACTAGTTAAGTCCATCTCTTTTCACTTTGTTTCAGGAAGAAAAATTAAATTCATGCTAATAAGGGTAAGTGACCCCAGCCCCTCCTGTGTTAATCTAGCTGCCAAACTGCCACTAGACTTAGCTTCAAAAAACATACAATGATCTATATTTCTGTTTTGCTCAAATGCCTGTAAGGCTTCTTATTGCCTACAATAAGAAGTCCATCTTCCCGCACATGGAATTCAAGGCCTCTACATACTAACCTCCAGCTTCTTTTCAAATCCCCCAGGGCACACACCCCCCCCCACCAGACTCCCTTGCATCCTCTACTGTCACACCAGGCCACTGCCATTCCCCACCAATGGATGTCACACTCAACTGTGACTTTGTTTATTATGCTCTGTCTTCATGGAATGTCCATTCCTCTGTATCACTGTTTAATCCCAATTTATCTCTCAAGGTCCAAATCCAATATTATAACCTGCCTGAAAACTTTCTCCTGTCTCTCCAAACAGAATGAATCACTTACCATTTTGACCCCTCTCCCACTGCATTTTTTCCACTTTTTTATGAATCTTATTATACTTTGCCCTCTAATAAAATAAATCATTTCCACTTCTTTTCCTTCTTGAAGAGATTGTAAGTTCCTGGAGTACCACAATAATATAACTATTCCCCAGTACTTAACATAGTAGAGAGTACTCATTGAATGTTTGATAAATGGAATATGTTAATAAAAGTTTCAAAATTCCTGTTTCAAAAAAAGAGCTTTTTCATATCTCTGACCTATATCACCATCTAAGTTAGCAAAAGATTCCTTCTTGTGAGAGGAAAATAAACTTCTTAAAATCAATATTTAAATGATAATAGTTCTCTCTTAATTACAACATTAGCACAACAAATTGGGTAACATTGGGCCTTCACATACTTTGCTAATGAGATTTGTAGGGCCCATAAAATGTCAAGTCATGAATAAAAATATCTGTCACAAGAAAATACAAGCATCACACACACACACACATACACACAATGTCTTAAAGCATTTAACATTTCATCAACTATGGGAAAACCAAGCTCAGAGGCTTTCAGTTTATCAAATATATCTTCTCTTCCATACAAAGTAAGTGCATATAGCAAAGGTTTGTGACTTTTATTGAGGAACAACTTGTCCTAATCATCAGTTCCCATAAATCCCATGATGAAAACTCTAGAAACAAACCCCTGAAGGAAAAAAAAAGTAGCAGTTGGCAAGGAAAAGAAACTTTCCTTCAGTATAAGACAGAAGTCATCCAACAAGATTCTACTTGCACAATAAGCCTTTCATTGTGTCACAGTGGCAGCCTTTGTCCCACAGGTAAATTATCAGGAAATCAGAAGAATTCTCATTGAGCAAAGATTACATCTCTCCACCGCAAGTTTAAATCATCACTGAGACCCTTAGCATCAGTGTGTGAAATTCTGCTATGATCCATAAGCTGGCTACAGATCAAGGTCAGCCTAATGAGCCTCTTGGCATGGCTTGAGCAGGGAAACTGCTCTCTCCCTTGGGCATTTTCAGGGATTAGAAGTTCATCAAACATTAAACATTCATTCTTTGGTATTAAAGTCAGTGTTCCCAGTTAAAACTATGTGAGTGACAGAGGACCAAACAGTCCTCAGTATAATTGGGTAAATTAACTTTATAGGAATTGTTTCCAAACCTTATAGCTGAAAGATTGTATGCCATTGAATGACTTATAAAAGGTAGTCATGGGAAAGAAAGATGGAGGGACATAAAGAAGGTAGGAATTCAGAGCCCTGAAGAGGGACCAAAGGCTGCTCTGAAGGTTAGGAGGGCCAGCTCTACAAATAATTCACTATCTTCCCTCCTTTTTTTAAGTCTTTGATATAGTCCTTAACTCTTGGGATAGAATTTTTACTTTATTCACCTCAAATTACATTACTGTAACCTTCTGGGAAAAATACATTGCCATCTACTTTTAACTACTAGGTTTGTGATGCAAATATATTCTATTAAAATGAATCAGTTATTCTCGCAGTGGATTTGGGCAACATCATTCCTGGTCCTGATAGTTTTGATTATTGTAGTTGGTGGGATAATTTCCCAGAAAACCTGTCAATCAAACCCCCACTTTCTTTTGTAATCCAATGTTGGTTAATGGAGAGAGGATCCACTAAAACACTGTTTACCTATGTGTATTTCTTGAAGCATTAATCTCACTAGATGGCCCCCCAAATAAATATTTATCCTCAAAATATCTCTTGCAAATTTATGGTATACATACACACAGCAATATTCTTAAAAATGTCAGTTTAAAAAATCATTTTGCTTAACTACATTTTCCAAAGTATATTGACCATAGAATGATCCTCATCTCATCTAAAACAGTTGGCAAATTCAGTGTGTCCCTGAATACACTATATCATTTTAAAATGTAATCAACTATAGAGACACTTGGTACCACATTCATGTGGAGTTAACATACTAATTATTGAAGGAGTCTTCCCTGCAAAAGTAAAGAAAGAGGTAAATTCAACTGCACTATCCTGTTACTTCCTTAGGGAGAGGACTCATATCCCCCATCTAATCTTTCAAATTTCATTCATTCACTAAAAAACTAAATATATTTTTACATCAGTTGTTGTGCTAAATGCTGGGATTTGTACAAAGGATTTTTTTTTCACATTTAAGGATCTTACAGACTAGTGAGGGGGAAATACACATGCACACAATTTCAATAAATGTAATAAGTGTTCCAATAAGGTATTCATAGAGTTTTGTTTGTTTGTTCATTTCCTTGTTTTAAGCAAAGGGGAAATTAGTTCTGCCTACAGAAATTAGGAAAGGTCCCACTGGTGGCTTTGAGCTGAACCTTAATGGATAAATAGGTTATTGACAATTAGATAAGCACAAATCAGATTCTCAACAGATGATTAACAGATGGACAAATTCAATACTCAAATTGGTATTTTTAACAACATTTAGCTTCAACCAGCAAAATAAAAAAGGGAAAAATTAGAAATAAAATAATTTAGAAGCTATTTTTAACAAATATACAAATGAGTATATAAAGTTCTCTTAATCTTAGAAATAAACACTGGAGGGGCTTCAAGATGGCAGAAGAGTAAGAAATGGAGATCACCTTCCTTCCCACAAATACATCAGAAATACATCTACATGTGGAACAACCCCTACAGAACACCTACTGAACGCTGGAAGAAGAACTCAGACCTCCCAAAAGGAACAGATGCCCTCAGATGACCTTCATGCAGAGGCGGAGCCAAATCCAAAGCTGAACCCCAGGAGCTGTGAGAACAAAGAAGAGAAAGGGAAATCTTTCCCAGAAGACTCAGGAGCAGCAGATTAAATCTCCACAGTCAACTTGATGTAACTTGCATCTGTGGAATAACTTAATAGGCAATGAATCATCCCAAATTGAGGCAGTGGACGTTGGGAGCAACAATATATATATTTTTTCCCTTTTTCTCTTCTTGTGAGTGTGTATGTGTATGCTTCTGGGTGTGATTTTGTCTGTATAGCTTGGCTTTTACCATTAGTCCTGGGTTCCCTCTGTCCTTTTTTTTTTTTTTTTTTTTTTTAGTATAGTATAGTATTTAGCACTTGTTATCACTGGTGGATTTGTGTTTTTTTTTTTTTTTTTGGTTTGGTTGCTCTCTTCTTTCTTTCTTTTTTTATTACTCTAAACAAACTTTTTTATTGTTAATAATTATTTTTTATTTTAAAAAAATTATTTTCTTTCTTTCTTTCTTTTTTTCTCTATTTTATTCTGAGCCGTGTGGATGACAGGGTCTTGGTGCTCTGGCTGGGCATCAGACCTCTGCCTATGAAGAGGGAGAGCCGAGTTCAGGACATTGGGCCACAAGAGACCTCCCAGCTCCACATAATATCAAACAGCAAAAATCTCCCAGAGATCTCCATCTCAACACCAAGACCCAGCTCCATTCAATGACCAGCAAGTTACAGTGGTGAGCACCCTTTGCCAAACAACTAGCAAGACAGGAACACAACACCATCCATTAGCAGAGAGGCTGCCTAAAATCATAATAAGGTCACAGACACCCCAAAACACACCACCAGAGGTGGACCTGCCCACCAGAAAGACAAAATCCAGCCTCATCCAACAGAACACAGGCACTAGTCCCCTCCACCAGGAAGCCAACAAAACCCTCTAAACCAATCTTAGACACTAGGGGCAGACACCAAAAAAAAAAGGGAACTACAAACCTGCAGGCTGTGAAAAGGAGACCCCAAAACACAGTAAGTTAAGCAAACTGAGAAGACAAAGAAACACACAGCAGATGAAGGAGCAAGGCAAAAACCCACCAGACCAAATAAAAGAAGAGGAAATAGGCAGTCTACCTGAAAAAATATTCAGAGTAATGATAGTGAAGATGATTCAAAATGTTGGAAATGGAATGCAGAAAATATATAAAACTTTTAACAGGGACCTAGAAGAACTAAAGAGCAAACAAAAAAATGATGAACAACAAAATAAATGAAATTTAAAATTTTCTAGAAGGAATCAATAACAGAATAACTGAGGCAGAAGAATGGATAAGTGACCTGGAAGATAAAATAGTGGAAATACTAATACTGCAGAGAAGAATAAAGAAAAAAGAACAAAAAGAATTGACGACTGTCTCAGAGACTTCTGGGGTAACATTAAACACACCAACAGTCGAATTATAAGGGTTCCAGAAGAAGAAGAGAAAAAGAAAGGGACTGAGAAAATATTTGAAGAGTTTATAGTTCAAAATTTCCCTAATATGGGAAAGGACAGAGTTAATCAAGTCCAGGAAGCACAGAGAGTCCCATACAGGATAAATCCAAGGAGAAACATGCCAAGACACACATTAATAAAACTATCAAAATTTAATGCGAAGAAAAAATTTTAAAGAAAGCAAGTGAAAAACAACAAATAACATACAAGGGAATCCCCATAAGGTTAACAGCTGATCTTTCAGCAGAAACTCTGCAAGCAAGAAAGGAGTGGCAGGACATATTTAAAGGGATGAAAGGGAAAAACCTACAAACAAGACTAATCTACCCAGCAAGGATCTCATGCAGATTAAACAGAGAAATTAAAACCTTTACAGACAACCAAAAGCTAAGAAAATTGAGCAACACCAAACCAACTTTACAACAAATGCTAAAGGAACTTCTCTAAGCAGGAAGCACACGAGAAGGAAAAGACCTACAATAACAAAACCAAAACAATTAAGAAAATGGTAATAGGAACATACATATTGATAATTACCTTAAATGTAAATGGATTAAATGCTCAAACAAAAGACATAGACTGGCTGAATGGATACAAAAACAAGACCCATATATATGCTGTCTACAAGAGACCCACTTCAGACCTAGAGACACATACAGACTGAAAGTGAAGGGATGAAAAAAGATATTCCAGGAAAATGGAAATCAAAAGAAAGCTGGAGTAGCAATTCTCATATCAGACAAAATAGATTTTAAAACAAAGACTATTACAAGAGACAAAGAAGGACACTACATAATGATCAAGGGATCAATCTGAGGAGAAGACATAACAATTGTAAATATTTATGCACCCAACCTAGGAGCACCTCAATACATAAGGTAAATTCTAACAGCAATAAAAGGGGAAATCAATGGTAACAAAATCATAGTAGGGGAATTTAACACCCAGCTTTCACCAATGGACAGATCATCCAAAGTGAAAATAAATAAGGAAAGACAAGCTTTAAATGATACATTAAACAAGATGGACTTAATTGATATATAGAATATTCTATCCAAAAAGAACAGAATACACATTCTTCTCAAGTGCTCATGGAAAATTCTCCAGGATAAATCATATCTTGGGTCACAAATCAAACCTTGATAAATTTAAGAAAATTGAAATTGTATCAAGTATCTTTTCTGACCTCAACACTATGAGACTAGATATCAATCACAGGAAAAAATCTATAAAAAATAAAAACACATGGAAGCTAAACAATGTACTACTTAATAACCAAGTGATCACTGAAGAAATCAAAGAGGAAATCAAAAAATACCTACAAAAAAATGACAATGGAAACACGATGACCAAAAACCTATGGGATGCAGAAAAAGCAGTTCTAAGAGGGAAGTTTATAGCAATACAATCCTAACTTTAGAAACAAGAAACATCTCAAATAAACAACCTAACTTTACACCTACAGCAATTCGAGAAAGAAGAAAAAAAATGTTAGCAGAAGGAAAGAAATCATAAAGATCAGATCAGAAATAAATAAAAAAGAAATGAAGGAAACAATAGCAAAGATCAATAAAACTAAAAGCCGGTTCCTTGAGAAGATAAACAAAATTGATAAACCATTAGCAAGACTTATCCAGAAAAAAAGGGAGAAGACTCAAATCAATAGAATTAGAAATGAAAAAGGAGTAATAAAAACTGACACTGCAGCAATACTCAGGATCATGAGAGATTAATACAAGCAACTATATGCCAGTAAAATGGACAACCTGGAAGAAGTGGACAAAATCTTAGAAAAGCACAACCTTCCAAGACTGAACCAGGAAGAAATAGAATATAAAAACAGACCAATCACAAGCACTGAAATTGAAACTGTGATTTAAAATCTTCCAACAAATAAAAGCCCAGGACCAGATGGCTTCACAGGTGAATTCTATCAAACATTTAGAGAAGAGTTAACACCTATCCTTCTCAAACCCTTCCAAAATATAACAGAGGGAGGAACACTCCCACACTCATTCTATGAGTCCACCATCACTCTGAAACCAAAATCAGACAAAGATGTCACAAAGGAAGAAAACTACAGGCCAATATCACTGATAAACATGGATGCAAAAATCCTCAACAAAATACTACCAAACAGAATCCAACAACACATTAAAAGGATCATACACCATGGTCAAGTGGCATTTATTGCAGGAATGCAAGGATTCTTAAATATACGCAAATCAATCAATATGATACATCACATTAACAAATTGAAGACTAAAAACCATATGATCCTCTCAATAGTTGCAGAAAAAGCTCTCAACAAAATTCAACACTCATTTATTATAAAAACTTTCTAGAAAGTATACATAAAGGGAAGTTACCTGAACATAATAAAGGCCATATGTGACAAGCCCACAGCCAACATCAACCTCAATGGTGAAAAACTGAAACCATTTCCACTAAGATCAGGAACAAGACAAGGTTGCCCACTCTCACCACTGTTATTTAACAAAGTATTGGAAGTTTTAGCCACAGTAATCAGAGAAGAAAAATAAATAAAAGGAATCCAAAGTAGAAAAGAAGTAAAGCTGTCACTGTTTGCAGATGACATGATACTATACGTAGAGAATCCTAAAGATGCTACCAGAAAACTACTAGAACTAATCAATGAATTTGGTAAAGTAGCAGGATAAAAAATTAATTCACAGAAATCTCTTGCATTCCTATACACTAATGATGAAATATCAGAAAGAGAAATTAAGGAAACTCTCCCATTTACCATTGTAACACAAAGAATAAAATACCTAGAAATAAACCTACCAAAAGAAACAAAACACCTGTATGCAGAAAACTACAGTGCACTGATAAAAGAAATTAAAGACGTACCAACAGATGGAGAGATATACCATGTTCTTGGATTGGAATCATCAACATTGTGAAAATGAATATACTACCCAAAGTAATCTACAGATTCAGTGCAATCCCTGTAAAGCTATGACTGGCAATTTTCACAGAACTAGAACAAACAACTTCACAATTTGTATGGAAACACAAAAGACCCCAAATAGCCAAAGCAATCTTGAGAAAGAAAAATGTAGCTACAGGAATCAGGCTCCCAGTCTTCAGACTATACTACAAAGCTACAGTAATCATGACTGTATGGTACTGGCACAAAAACAGAAATACAGATCAATGGAAAAGTATAGAAAGCCCAGTGATAAACTCATGCACATATGGTCACCTTATGTTTGATAAAGGAGGCAAGAATATACAATGGAGAAAAGACAGCATCTTCAATAAATGGTGCTGAGAAAACTGGACAGCTACATGTAAAAAAAATGAAATTAGAACACTCCCTAACACCATACACAAAAATAAACTCAAAATGGATTAAAGACCTAAATGTAAGGCCAGACACCATCAAACTCTTAGAGGAAAACATAGACAGAACACTCTATGACATAAATCACAGCAAGATCCTTTTTGATGACCCTCCTAGAGAAATGGAAATAAAAACAAAAATAAACAAATGGGACCTAATGAAACTTCAAAGCTTTTGCACAGCAAAGGAAAGCATAAACAAGACGAAAAGACAACCCTCAGAATGGGAGAAAATATTTGCAGATGAAGCAACTGACAAAGTATTTATCTCCAAAACTTACAAGTGGCTCATGCATCTCAATATCAAAAAAACAACAAACCCAATACAAATATGGGTGGAAGAACTAAATAGACCTTTCTCCAAAGAATATATACATATTGTTGATAAACACATGAAAGAATGTTCAACATCATTAATCATTAGAGAAATGCAAATTAAAACTACAATGAGATATCTCAAACCATTCAGAATGGCCATCATCAAGAAAACTACAAAGAATAAATGCTGGAGAGGGTGTGGAGAAAAGGGAACCCTGTTCCACTGTCGGTGGCAATGTAAATTGATACAGCCACTATGGAGAACAATATGGATGTTCCTTAAAAAACTAAAAATAGAAGTACCATACGACCCAGCAACCCCACTACTCGGCATATACCCTGCGAAAAGAAAAAGAGTCATGTACCACAATTTTCATTGCAGCTCTATTTCCAAAAGCCAGGACATGGAATCCACCTAAGTGTCCATCAACAGATGAATGGATAAAGAAGATGTGGCACATATATACAATGGAATATTACTCAGCCATAAAAGAAACAAAGTTGAGTTATTTGTAGTGAAGTGGATGGACTTAGAGTTTGTCATACAGAGTGAACTAAGTCAGAAAGAGAAAAACAAATACTGTATTATAACACATATATATGGAATCTAAAAAGAAAAAGAAAATAAATGGTTTTGAAGAACGTAGGGGCAGGACAGGAAAAAAGACCCAGACATTGAGAATGGACTTGAGGACATGGGGAGTGGGAAAGGTCAACTGGGACAAAGTGAGAGAGTGGCATGGACATATATACACTACCAAATGTAAAATAGTTAGCTAGTGGGAAGCAGCCCCATAGCACAGGGAGATCAGCTCGGTGCTTTGTGACCACCTAGAAGGGTGGGATAGGGAGGATGGGAGGGAGACGCAAGAGGTAGGTGATATGGGGACATATGTATATGTATAGCTGATTCACTTTGTTATAAAGCAGAAATTAACACACCACTGTAAAGCAATTATACTCCAATAAAGATGTTAAAAAAAAAGGAAGAAACTCTGACCTGAGAAAGAAAAGGAAAGGTAATAAATATCTTAGTAATATTCTTGTTTAGTATATAACATTTCTGTTATACAAATATAGAAAACAAATATCACCTGATGCATTATTTTCATATACAATTAGCTAAGATATCTGAAAGTTAGTATTTTCCCAGATTTCTATGTCAGTTTATTCATACCCAGGCAGAGTTGAAACTTCCTGCCAAAGTTGCATCAAATCAAGGTAGCTGAAGGCAGTTAACAGCAACAAAACAAGGTGGAAAGTGAGGCATTGACAACTGAAGTGCCTGTCCCTCCCATAGCTTAAGAAAGCCTCCAGTTTCCCTGAACAATCCAAGACGTTGGTACTGGAATGAAAAAATCTAGAGGGCCAAACTGAAATCCAGCTGCAGTCACTCCAAATGAGAGTCCAGCTTGAGCCCAGCTTCCCCAGCAGTCGAGAGAAGTCAGTTCTAATGCTCTCACAGAAAAATTAATCCCAGAAAAATCCATTACTTAACTGCATATACTAGCTCTTCAGTTAAATAAATTAGAATTCCAGGGGAAACAGATAATATGCTTGTCCACTTTAGAAGTTCTTCATGACCAGATTCGACTTCCTCAAGAAGAAAGTAGTGATTTCCAATTTCCATCTGAACAAAAAATTATTTGGACTCTTACTAACTGTGCAGATTTCCAGGGACATTTCTCCACTTAAAAATTCTTACTCAGGGCTTCCCTGGTGGCGCAGTGGTTGAGAGTCCGCCTGCCGATGCAGGGGACACAGGTTCGTTCCCTGGTCTGGGAAGATCCCACGTGCCACGGAGTGGCTGGGCCCGTGAGCCATGGCCACTGAGCCTGCGCATCCGGAGCCTGTGCTCCGCAATGGGAGAGGCCACAACAGTGAGAGGCCCGCGTACCGCAAAAAAAAAAAAAAAAAAAAATTCTTACTCAGTAGTGTGGAGTGAGGCCAAAATTTGCAAATTAAACAAATAGTCTATGTAATTAATCATTTCTGCAACAAATATTTGAGTGTCACATATGTGCCCGACAAAGGTCTATGCACTGGGAAAGCTATACCCTAGCTTTCCTTTTAGTCATTTCTTTTTCTTCTCTGTGGAAGAAGACAGAGAATAGTAAACAAACATATACAAATTTTTCAAATCATTTCTTTTTGTGATAAGTTATGAAGAAAATTATAAAGTAAAATAATAGAGTGATGAAGAAAAGGAAATGACTACTCAGAAAAAGTGCCAAGGAAAGCATCTCTGAGAAGAAGATAATTCAATCTGAAACCTGAATAATATATGGGAGACAGTAGTGAGAAAAACTGGGGTAAGAACATTTCTGAGACTATGAACACAAGTGAAAAGTTCCTGATTTTCCCAGAAATCCCAGTGTTTGGTATTTTCTAGGAACGGAAAGGTTGTTGAAGCTGGCATGTACTGAGAGAAAGATTAGTAGAAGATAAGATAAGAGGAATAAAGAGAGACTAGTAGGCTCTGATAAAAGGTTTAGAACTTATTCTAAGTGCTATAGGAAGCCATTGAAAATTTTAAGCAGGAGAATAATCATATTAGATATATGTCCAAAAATAACATTTTTATGGCTATGTAAATAATGATTGTAAGATGACAAGAGTGAAAGTAGTGAGATCAGACAGGGAACTGTCAGGGTAGTCAGGTGTGCAATGTCAGTAGCTGGGCCTCACTAGGTAAGACTAAAAGTGGTGGCAGATTCAGCATATATTATTAAGACAGGGCTTATCATTGTAATGGATCATAAGGGAGGTGGGCAAAAAGATGACCCATAGGGCTTTCTCTTGAGCCACTGGGTATCATATCACCATTTATTAAAAAGGAAAAGACTGGGCTTCCCTGGTGGTGCAGTGGTTGGGAGTCCGCCTGCCGATGCAGGGGACACGGGTTCATGACCCGGTCCGGGAAGATCCCACATGCCACGGAGCGGCTGGGCCCTTGAGCCATGGCCGCTGAGCCTGCGCGTCTGGAGCCTGTGCTCCGCAATGGGAGAGGCCACAACAGTGAGAGGCCCGCGTACTGCAAAAAAAAAAGAAAAAAAAAAAGAAAAAAAAGGAAAAGACTAGTGGAGGACTTATTTGAGACAGGGATATGTTTGCAGATCAAATATTAGGTTTTGTTCATGGTAACTTTGGATTGTCTAATTCAAATACAAACAGAGGTGTTACAAAACTCTTAGATACTTAAATCTGTAGTTCATTAAGTCAACTGCATGTAGATGATATTTAAGGCTATAGGAATGGAGTAGGTCAACTAGAATGATATTAAAGATAGAGACTAGGGGGAAAGGTAGAGGAGTGGTGAACTCAGGAAGAATCTTTGAAAGTTTTCCCAACTTTAAAGTTTGAAGAAAATAAAAGGAACCAAGAAAGAAAATAAGAGCAGCCAGTGATTTGAGAGGAAAAAAAAAAAAAACAGAAAAAGAAATCTTACAAGTCAGAAAGACCAGTCACCATTCGAAAGCCTGCTGAGATTGACTAAGCAGAGGATCTAAATGTTAGCAATGGATTTGGCCTCATGGAGGTCAGAGTTGACCTATCTGTTTTGAATGGCCAAAAAGGAATAAAAGACCTATGGGAGTAAATGTAGGACAGAATTATTGAGAGCCCTAACACCACATTGGCTAATTAACACTTTACAGAAATGAAAAGTTAATTCTTTTTTTTTTTTTTTTTTTTTTTTTTGCGGTACGCGGGTCTCTCACTGTTGTGCCCTCTCCCATTGCAGAGCACAGGCTCTGGACACGCAGGCCCAGCGGCCATGGCTCACGGGCCCAGCCACTCCGCAGCATGTGAGATCTTTCTGGACCAGGGCACGAACCGGTGTCTCCTCCATCGGCAGGCGGACTCTCAACCACTGCGCCACCATGGAAACCCTGAAAAGTTTTATTGATTACCCCTTGTATTTTGTAATCTGTGTTTTTAAATGGGACCCAGAAACCCTGGAAAGTCACTAAAGCATGAATTTATGTGTGCATTAATGCTAATGTCAGAATGACACCCCATTCTGGGCTCCAGATGACATCCAATGTATCCTCACAGCTTTCCTATAAATATCCAGCTGAAAACATGTTATCTTTAGATGCTCCCTGCAAGTAGAGATCATGACTATCTACTCTATTCCCCAAAGTGCCTTATTTTTTTAAACAAGAACTATATATATCTGTGCATTTTATTTATTGGAATGAATGATCTACAGGAGAGCAAAATTGTGATATTCCACTTTGTTAGAGTTAAACATTTTTAAGAGCATTTTATGCTATTTTCTCATGGTTTTTACAAAATGGCAATGGTTTCTGAAGCTTACAAATTTCTACACTAAAATGTTACTTTTCTGATGTCTTAAGAATTAATAATATAGAAAGTTATGTTAGTTATTTACATTGTGACTACTATCACAAACATTGTTGTACTTCAAGCACATGGTATTGAGATCAGCCTGGTAGTAATGAAGTTGCTAAAAAATAAAATGAGACAGAAAAAATAATAATGAAACCACATGCAAGTTAATACCACCAAAAGAAGAGAAAATAGAAATAAAGTACATAGCAGATGTAAGTAACACTAACAGAATAAGAGGAAGCTGCTATGGGTAAAAGAATACTTATGAGTCAAGAATCATCTTTCTACTTATCACAAAATGTTTATTTCATAGTGCTGGAAATTTGAACTTCTTACAAAATACAACAGCTTCAGTGTGTCAGAGTTATATAAATGGACACTGTTTACCAGGATCTAAACACAAGGAAGCTGTAGCTTGACTGAGAAGCCCTGCTGGTGCTCCTCCCATATTCCAGGGATGTTTCAGGAGTCCATCATGGCCCCTCAGATGAATATGTGACTAGATCAGGGCTGGTGAATCAGTTCTAGATCACAAACACAATAAGTTTGGAGACTGTTCACCATCATACTGACACCCTGGGAGATTTCATTTTGTAGGAAATCTGATTCATCTTTTAAGAGCTTTTCTTTGGAAAACACTAGGGTATCTGAATAGCTCCAGAAAAAAAATCACCTAATTTGTCTACAGCAATCACTCAAAACTCTTTAGCTCTCTTAGATTGCCCGAGGTGGATATATATGATATGGGGAATGTTCAATGTCACTAGTATTCACGTAAATGTTAGACTATCAGCTCCACAAGGGCAACAATCTTTGCCTGCTTTGGCTACTAATTTATCCTTAATGACTGGAACAGTACCTGAAATAATTTAAGTGCTAAAAGAATAATATCTAGTTTTACAAAGTTCCCAAAGGGCCCAGAAGAAATGTAGAAGTGTTTTTCTTTTAGTAGGGAGAAGGATTCCTAGCATTCCCAGGTGAAATATATTATCCTGACAACACAATGTCATTGAAGGTAGTCTGAGTCTCTGGTACTTGTGAATTAAATAAGTAGACTCTCAACTGAAAATCAGTATCATATTATGGCTCTACATCAATTGCAAAGAAATTACCATGTGGAACAGAATCTTTCATAATTTGAGGACTGACCAGAACATAATCTTCCAGCCATCACTTGACCCAGATGAACAAAGGAAAATGATGTAACTGAACAGTCCAAATAGATTGGCTGGTCTTACTACTTTAGCAGCCTGTTTTAGCAGTTTTGAAACTCTGCCATCTTTCTCTGAACTGCAGAAATCAACTATTTTGAGAAACAGAAAATCTCAACTTACTCTATACAAACTGAATAAGCATTTCAGGGCTGTGAACATCTTTCTTAACTTTCTCAGACATGAAATACTTCTAAGAAAAAGAGGAACACAACACAATGCTGTTATTATTTCTTGTTTGTATTCTGGCAGTCCTACATTGATTCCTATAGAACCTCAGTCTGGCCAGTACTTCACAGCTAAAGTGAAGTCACAGTTAATGTTTTTTTCCAGAGAAATGTAAGCAAAAGAAAATATTCTTCCCTGATTTATTTAGGCAAATTATTTGGTTAGCTGTATTTTACCAAAATATTCCCCATATTGGTGGTTTTATGATATATATTTTGTAAGTCAGGATGAGCTGTCTTTGAAACAGAACAATTATTCTGAATTCAATAATTTAATTTTATACATCAAGAATGGTTCCCCTATATTATTGAAATTTAAGAATCTAAGTGCAACTTTGATTCATAAGAGGTTAATCAATCAACAGGTGCTTATTGCATGCTTATACCATGGACTTACTGAAGAATAAAATGCAAATGGCTCTCTACTTTATATTGATTAAACTATTTTATATTTAGATATAACTTGTAAGAAGTTGTTCTTGAGTATATGAGAGATGGTCAGTTTTCTAGTTTTTAAATATTGATGGTTGTAATTCTGGAAGAATATGACCAACCACAGCCCATAATATATATAGGGTCACTTGATATCCAAGGTCTTAAATTAAAAAGAAACATTTGAAATGCAACAGTGCTGTGGTTAGCTATTTTTCATTTTAATAACAGCTTTAAATTCAAATAGGTATAGTTAGTTGATTAAGAATGCAGTTAATATTTTTTAAACTTCTCCATATCTTTTCATAAAATATAAAAATTCATTCTTTAAAAAGTGTGAATAATCTCTTTCCAAACCTCATGAATGACAACTCTATTTCCCCTCTGCATTGCATTAACTGAGATAGACACATAGATGGTCCTGCTATCGTCAAATCTTTCCTTTCTGTCATCTTCCTATTGGGTGCAATGTAGAAGGAAGATAAATCGCATGACGCAAGGCACTAACACTCTTTAATTAGTCTCCAGTTATTTACCTTGGGTCTTCCCTACAGTTGAGAGGCCAACTCAACCTACTGCCAAGCAAGACCTGACGGGCACAAGGAAAGGTAATCATATTAAAAAGTCCAGAGAAAATGATTCTTTTTCACAGTAGTTAGTAATAACACCACCAATGCTATTTTAGAAGCACATTTTCTTCCTTTTAGCTTTATTGTTAAGCTTGAACATGCCCTGGCATTATTTTGATATTAGTTTCTAACCTAAACTTTAGATTCTGTATAATGTTATCAAATTTATTTTTAACTTCACTTTGGGTTAAAGTCAAGGTTTGATACTGGCTAAACTACTGAAGACAATGTAAATTCTAAAAAAAGGTTTATTGTTCAAGACAATGAACCTATTCCTACAGACAAATGTGGAGGGCTAACTTCTTAGGAAGATGAAAGTGCATAATAATCCAGATTGATCCCTTAATTAATTTCAAATTTTTATTTATATCTAAAGGTTATAATTTTATGTTATAATATAGCTTTAAAAAAATGACTTACATATCCTAATGAAAGCTGAATAGTTTTTGTGCTTCACAAATTTTTCTCTCTTACCAAGTGATGAAGGCAAATTCAAGTACTCATTGGTTTAACTAACCGGCAAGTGAAGTATGGTTTTATCTTTCTGATTTCTGTTTATGCTAAAAAAGGAGGAACTACTATTATTTTACAGATTGTTTTTGTGTGAGTATGTTTGTGTTTCGATTTTGCGTGAATTGTAAAGTCTGTGATTCACCATGGAAATATTATTGTTCAGTCTACAGTCTTAAAAGTTAAACAGTGATTATTGTACAATATTGTTTTCTATATTCACTATACTGTATTATAATCATCAAGCTTGCTAAGGGACTAGATCTTAATTATTCCAACCACAAAAAAGAACTGATAATTATGTGACATGACAGAGGTGTTAATTATCACTACAATGGCAATCATATTACAATTATACAAATACATCAAATCTACATGTTGTACACCTTAAATTTACACAATATTATGTATCAAATCTATTTCAATTAAGAAAAAGTTAACTGGCAAGTAAAGAATTAATAAGGAACTCCATTCTTCTCAGTGAAACTTGACAGGAAACAACCTATGCTGTAGGTTGTTCAAATTTGATCACACATGAGTTCTTTTCCATCCAATGATATCCCAACAGAGGTTCTGAAGTCAGTTTAGTAGACAGCACTTCTAATCATTCTTAGCTGAAAACCAAAGGTGAATGGTGTCTGGTGTGTGCTCTCTTTACCAAGCCTGAACTTTAACTCTGTGACCCTCTTTTATAAAACTCAGTTTGTAGGTTTCAAGTCTATACAAGTATAGCAATAACAATAGCTGCAACAAGACGTAGTTAGTATTTACTTCATAAATACAATACATATTTAAATATTAAAAGTTTGAAGTGTTATATGTATCTTTCTAAAAAGGCAATTTATTTTTTTAAAATCAAATAAATATGCGTAACTACCCTATACTCCTTTACAAATGTAAGGCTAATTTATTTCTTCAAATATTTCAGCCAGAGACCTGTAATTGTCATATCTTACATTTTTTCATTAAAATGATCAAGTTAATCACATCATTTTTGATTAATGGAGAAGGAGATTATGAAAGATGAAGTTTCAGTATACCACCCATTTCCTCCATTTTACATGTTCCTGTTAGATTAATCGTGGAATTATAGAATTTCAGTTCTAACTTTTGTTTATAGGTAACAGTAGTAAGGCCCAGATAAAGGAAATTACTTGGCCAAAATTACACAAGTAGAGATAGAACCTGAGATAGAACTCAGCTCTCCAAAGGAATGTGTAGTCACCTCAGTCTCTAGTCTGAAACCACTCAAGTGCTTTCCATTGTTTAGAAAGGTATGCCTAATTCTTCAACCTGGCATTTAAGACCTCTGCTTTTTCTTCCCTCAACTTTCTTTCCAACTTTGTATTTCCCTTCTCTCCATTCAAATGTCCATAGATATTCCCAAGACTTTCTCCTCTACTTGAAGTTTCACTCTATTAATCTCTGCATGGGCAAGTCCCACCTATAATGCTATCTCCTACAGAAATAATTTGTTTATTTCTTAACTGAAAACTTCTACCTGTAGAAAACAACTTTTGTGACATTTTCTACTTTCTTTCCTCTAACAGTGATGTGTGTGTGTTGCAACTCTCTTCCTAAAATTGATGTTACTTGGCAAGACAAATTCACCTTGATAATCTCAACACTTGACACAGTGCTTTGTTCCTAGTAGGTTCTTGGTGCATGTAAAATGAATATATGATTAACCTTATAATGGTACTTTCAGTAATATAATCAAAAATTAAATTCATTCATTTTATACTGTTTGGTTTTTCTAAAGCTTTTGATAAAAGAGATTTTCCACATTGGCTAAATCTACCCCTAAATCTGACTTTTTCTTTCACCTTAAACCAAAGAGGACATTGTTCCAAATCACTCTTAAATTATTAGTAACAGATCCTTTTAATGTAATTTTTTTTGTTTGTTATTTTGCGGTACATGGGCTTCTCACTGTTGTGGCCTCTCCCGTTGCAGAGCACAGGCTCCGGACACGCAGGCTCAGCGGCCATGGCTCACGGGGCCAACTGCTCCGTGGCATGTGGGATCTTCCCAGACCGGGACATGAACCCATGTCCCCTGCATCGGCAGGCAGACTCTCAACCACTGCGCCACCAGGGAAACCCTAATGTATGTTTTTAATTTTTATTTTTAGGTGCAATGATGAAGAGTTTTTTCCTAGTTGTGACTATCCTGGCATTAACCCTGCCTTTTTTGGTGAGTTAATTTCATCTTATCAATTTGTATCAAAACTTTTTAAAAAATTTATTTAAGGTCTCTAATTATGTAAATTTCTAAATACAGTTATAATTTTATGGAACAAAACAGCTGCATACTAACTATATTTTCCTAATAATAATGTATTTTTACATTTATTTCTCTTATAAAATTAAAGTCATGTTCTTCTGAATATACTTCTGGTTTCCAGGAATCAAGAAATCATACTTTATCATGTATAGAAAACCTTTAAAATTCTCATATGATAGAGAAAATACATTTTGGGGGAAAAAAACAGTACTGAAAATATTTTTAAATTATAATGTGCTCTAAAAATTCACAAAAAATAAATACAGAAATCATAGACCAGGATGAGGAATGTTTTTAATTAAATTCCCATCTCGTGCTGACTCCAATCTCTTAAGGGACTAAATTCTTAAAAGATTAGGAGCTCATTTAAGCTTTTTTACCAATTTCAAATAACTTGACAGGTACTTTTAACATTCAAACATATTGTAACTTTTGTTATAATCTTCCCATTATGTCAATTGAGACTCCTTCTCAGGGCTTGTATCCATAAACAACTCTATGATTTTCAGGTATTTTCTTGAATTACATGCTGTGTATTAAAGGTATTGGAACAAGAAAAATGTTTGGAATATTTTTTTCTTTTAATATTTTCGACTTGTTTTCCTTACTCTTTTGCCTATTGCTCTGCTTTATTTTCATGTTCATTTGGGGATCCCAGGCACTTATTTGCCAATAGCAAGTACAGGAAAGCAAACATCTCATGTTTTATGACCTCCTCTTAGATTGTAAAATATGGGAGGATGCTAGTCCTTGTTTCATAATTCATTTATTATTAAATTTAGATTTGCTTTTAAGTTAATATCTCAAATAATTTTATTAAGTAAATTCTTGGAGTCAAACTTTTTAAATATTTGAATTACTATGACTTTCACATTTATTTTCTTTCATTTATTCTCTGAAATTTGATTTTATTGTGGCCACCTGCATATTTAGAACTTGGATTTTCTCTTTGAGTGAAAAGGACTAAATTTTAAATCAGAAAGTGATCCACCACTGCCTGACCTATAGCAAACTCTTCTTGAGCTACTTGAGTCTGCTCTAGCCTGCAAATACTCCTTCTGGTTTTCTCAAAGCTACAAGCCCCACAGACATGAAGAAATAATTCAAAAGAATAGTGAAAGTTTATAGATTTTAGCTTCCAATCTTATGGGCAGTCAAAATTATACAAATTAAAACAGCAATATGGTAGCTTCTTTTATGTGCTAAATTTATTCCTTCTCTCGAAAATAAAAATAGTTAAGATACAATTTATTACTAGCAATTTTGAGATGAACTGCACAATCTTATATCCTACTGGTGGCATTATAAGTTGGCATAAATTTTCTATATAGCAGTTTAATAATTTCTATCGAAGAATTTCCCCCCCAAAATCACATTTTTGAAAAACTGTCTTAAGAAATCAATTAAAACTATTTAAAAGGCCACTGATATCCAGAGGTTATTAAGCTCTCTATTTATAATAAAACAGGTTTTGGAAAAAAAGCTTTAATAGTTAACAATAAAGAACAAACATTTCATGACATAATCATTGATTATTTATATTTCAACTATGAATATGTAAGCATGAAAACTATGATATAATGGAAAAATGCTATGAGAGATCACACTCTTTTAAAAGAAGTAAGATACAGGATACTAAAATGAACATATACCAGGAATACATAATACATATAGATTGGTATTACATTTAAATGTCTACATTATCAGGATTTTTGAGTGTGGGCAAACTTTCAATATTTATATAACTTTCTAAATTTTAAACTAGTGATTTAATAAATTTAGAGAAAAATAAGTCTCTGTCTCTTATTACACACCAGTATTTTTTTTCTAATCTCTGATTTCCTATACCTACAACTTCCAAAAGATTTGTAGAGTCTTCTATATCCAAGTGATATGTGTGAAGTCTTAAACTAGAGCTGTCATTTTTAAAATATTTACCATTATGAACTCACTCAAAAGTTTATAAAACTTTTGTGAGTTTTAAAGCTTCATAAAATTGCTAACTCCTGATTTCCTATGAATGTTGTAATCCAGAATTAAGAAAAACACTATAAATACACAAAAATTGATTTTTTAAAAGGTATTATTTATACAACACTTATATACTGATGTTTTGCTAGATTTTTTTAATCAAGAAAACCTCATAAATCATCTTAGTAGGGGAACAAAAAAGGAAAAATATGCTCAATGCTCCTCTTATTTTTAACAATGTATATTCAATACAAACTGAATATAGGTTGTTCATGTTCTTCATTTAAGCAAATATCATGTATTATATTTTTTGGGGTCAAATGATCATATTCTTTTCAACCTTATTTTTCTCCCTAAACAGTGATTTTTAAAGACAACTTAACCATGGAGCTCATTATTACTATTTTAGTTAGTATATTTCTGTCACTTCTTGTGTGGTTCAAAGACTATGGTTAGATAACCATGGAAAGTGCTTTATAATATTTTACAATACCAAAATAAAAACAAAAAAAGGTTTTTCTTTGATATAAAAGATATTTTTAAAACCACAAGAAAATCTAGATTCTGTCTTGCTTTTTTTTAACTTCTTATTTCTCATTCTTTCTCTGAATCTCACCAGAGTGCAGAGGGGCAAAACCAGGAACAATCAACAGTAAGTTTAAATGTTTCCAGTAGAGATATGTACTCCAAAGTATAATATTATGTAAAGTTTAATGATATTAAAATGCCTCTGTCTAAACACTAAGTAAATATTTAAACTCCATGAAATAATCTAATAATCCTTGTAAAAAACATCACTTCAACAACCAATCATATGAATCAACCTCAATGTTTATCTGAAAATCTCAGTATCATTTTGTAGGCCAAGTCATGTCTTTTGATTTTCATGTGTATTTAGCAATATGAGAAAACCCTCTCAGAATTTAATAGTGGGAAAAAATGAAAGCTAAAGCAAAGTTTAATATTTCTCCTGTCTACTTTTTAAGACTTGGGGAAAGATCCCTCTCTGACCCTTCTTTGAATACTTCTCATACATTTATATTTACTTCTACCTTTTGTTTCCCCAATCTGTTTGAATGAATAGGTCTCCCTTCATGAGAAAGGCTTGCTTTGCAGTGTAATTTTGTTGATTTGTTTCTATTTATATGGAAAGATCTAATGATGTATTTGGTTTTTTTTGCATGGTTGAATATTTTTTATTAGTTTCTGCTTTATAACAAAGTGAATCAGCCACACACACACATCCGTTCCCATATCCCCTCCCTCCCGCGTCTCCCTCCCTCCCACCCTTCCCATCCCACCGCTCCAGGCGGTCATAAAACACCGAGCTGATCTCCTTGTGCTATGCGGCTGCTTCCCACTAGCTATCTACCTTACGCTTGGTAGTGTATATATGTCCATGCCTCTCTCTCACTTTGTCACAGCTTACCCTTCCCCCTCCACATATCCCCAAGTCCATTCTCAAGTAGGTCTGTGTCTTTATTCCTGTTTTACCCCTAGGTTCTTCATGACATTTTTTTTTTCTTAAATTCCATATATATGTGTTAGCATACGGTATTTGTCTTTCTCTTTCTGACTTACTTCACTCTGTATGACAGACGCTAGGTCTATCCACCTCATTACAAATAGCTCAATTTTGTTTCTTTTTATGGCTGAGTAATATTCCATTGTATATATGTGCCACATCTTCTTTATCCATTTATCTGTTGATGGACACTTAGGTTGTTTCCATCTTCGGGCTATTGTAAATAGAGCTGCAATGAACATTTTGTTACATGTCTCTTTTTGAATTATGGTTTTCTCAGGGTATATGCCAGTAGTGGGATTGCTGGGTCATATGGTAGTTCTATTTGTAGTTTTTAAAGGAACCTCCATACTGTTCTCCATAGTGGCTGATTAGTTTAGAAAAAAATGTGCCCTCAACCTAATCCCAAGATAAAAAAAAAAATTACAAACATGTGGTGAGAATGTATATATACACGTATAAGGAAAAATATATACATATTTTTTCTGTGTGTAGTATGTTTGTATACTGTATATCAAAGCACTCTATGAGACTGGTCTAGCTGTGGTACTTATAATGCACAGCATTTACTGAGCACTTTTTGTGTATGCCAAGCTCTGGTCAATGTGATTTACATTATGGATTAGCTCATCTAATTTTTTTGAAACTAATATTATTTTTAACGTGTGTTGAAAATCAAGAAGTGGAAGGGAAGTGTACAAATCCATATCTCGTAAAATAATATGATTGCTGGGTTCACTATGTCCAACGTTGTACTTACTTAACATCAAATACTGTAACATTGTATTTCAAAAAATTCTGATTTAAGACATCTCTTCATTCTAGCCTACAATAATACTATTCTGCATAATTTATTCTTTTTGCAGCCCTGTGAGAATGATGAAAGATTGCTCAATGAAAAAACAGTAAAATATATCCCAATTCATTATGTGCTGAGTAGGTATCCTAGTTATGGACTCAATTACTACCATCACAGACCAGCTGCACTAATTAATAACCAATTTATGCGTTACCCATATTATGCAAAGCCAGTTGCATTTAGACCACATGCCCAAATTCCTCAATGGCAATTCCTGCCAAATATCCACCCACCTACTGTGGCACATCATCCACACCCACGTCCATCATTTATTGCCATTCCACCAAAGAAAACTCAGGATAAAACAGTCATCCCTATCATCAATACCATTGCTACTGTTGAGCCTACACTTATACCTACCACTGAACCAATAGTGAACAATGTACTTACTCCAGAAGCTTCCTCAGAATTCATCATGAGTACACCTGAGACCACCACAGTCCAAGTTACTTCACCTGTGGTCTAAAAATTCTAAGGAAACATCAAAGAAGACAACACAGGTAAATGAGCAAAAGACAAAATGAATAATAGACAAGATTCATGGATTTATCAAAACAATCATAAAATCTAAAATAGTATAGATGGATAAATTAAATCTGTTATGGGAGCAGGCAAAATGGGCTAATTATAACTTTAATTTGGTGGTGCCTTAGCAATGATATACTAGATTCTTTTCCAACAAGAAATGAAAAATAATCATATTTTACAAAATGAAGAAAAATTGGGAACTTTTTATCAAACTTTTTTCAACACCTGGAACACTCCTAGAATCTATTTGTTTTATTTTATTCCTGTTCACAGACAAAGCCAGTGGAGTAAAAGACAATATTAAACTCATGATTTTTCTTATCTCAAAAAATACAACTTCTTAGAACAATGTACATAGGATATGAGTTTAAATACATTTTAATTGTATAACAGTGTTCTTGCATTCAACAGTGTTCTTGCACTCTAATTTTGGTATGAATAGATTGAAAGGAAATGAAAGGCTTCCCATGTAGCTTTTTGATTTAAAATACAACTCAGTGTGACATAGTGGTAACAGCATTAAATCAGAGAAGGCTGCTTCTTCCATTGTGTGATCTTAGGCAAGTCATTACTCTCAATGAACTTTCAGTTTCTCATAATTTTGGTTGCTATGAGATTCAGGTGAGAAAGCATATTGTGAATGAGTTGTAAAAAGTGATCAATCCATGAACTGTAATGCTTTAGAAAAGATAAAGTAAAATTAGTAAATACTAAAATTTATTTTCAACTAACATCTCAAGTCCTTACTAAATTATCAAAACTACATAACTATCTCAGTTTATTCCTGTAGCAGCCATGTGGAATGGATTATATTACCATCCTGAATTCACAAATGAAAAAAAAAAAAAGCCTATAGATGCAAGTTACTACAGCTAGAAAGTTCAAAACTGGGAACCAAATCAAACCTGCTTGATTTCAGATAGTAAGGCTTAATTAGTATGTTGCCTATTTCCATATGGGCTAATTTGCAAAAAACAAAAACAAAAAAACAAAACAAAAAAAACCCCAGAAAACAAACTATAATTTCCCAAGATCAGCATATGTGTAAATTTTATTACTGAGTTATGTTTAATAGGACCTCTGGTAAGAAAAAAAAAAAACATAAGTTAATACATCTTTGACCCATTAAATTTTTGAAAACAAAGGGAGAAAATTAATGGAGACAACATGAAAACAAGTAATTGAGTATGCAATTGTCCATTTTATTGATTTAAAATACATTATTACATGATTGTTTTTAACAGAATAATCATTATCTCAGTAGTTACATTTGTTCAAAGCTCATGAACCTAGATTTCAAAGTTAAAATCACTGTATAGTATCACTTATAAAAAAGAATGTATAGGAGTGCGTCTTTCTGTAAATATCAGGTGAAGACAATTATTTCAGTTTGCTATATGTTGAATTTAAATATTTAAATTTAGATATTTAATGTGATAGATTCCTTGATACAGACATTAGGCAAATCATGGAAGCTAAATAAAAGTCTACATATCATGAGAACTGTTAGCACATTATGAACTAAATTCCTAAACTGTCATTTTTATAGGTCTTTCTGAAACCAAATGACTACTTCACACTCTCCTTTAGCCAGTTGTCTGCCTTCAGTGAAGAGAGAATATGATTTTCACAGATTCGGCTCCTGTATCTTCTTCCCTTACATTTTACATCCATACCACATTTAATTTTTTGATTCCTGCATAATAAAGCCAATTGAATGCAATGGATCTCTTAATTTGAAATAGTCTGTGAATACACCTCAGGGATATTTGAAACTTTGAAATTCCAAGATAAATTTAGTGTAAGTTTGAGTACACACATTTAATTGGAGGCAAAGTTCACAATTTCATCTGATTTTCAAAATGGTCCATGGTTTAACACTGATTAAAAACATCTTCTGCAGGATGACACTGCAACATCGAAATTTATGGCTAAGTCATTGGGACCAGAGAAGAACTAAGCTATAGTGTTCAACTCCAGAAGACCACAAAGTGACTCTTGGGAGCCATGAAAACTCTAGAGTTAGCATTAAATTTAGGTGTCCAAATGTAATGCAAATTTTAGTCTATATCATTCCCAAGAGCAAATTCCAGATACAAAGAGGTTACAGATGACCACAACTACAAACACAGATAGATATATGGCAAAATAAACAGGAGTTGACTCCTGACCTGCATGAACCAGTTTCCTCCAGACTTGATGCTATAGTCTCACACCTGTCAAACTCACATTCATACACACACACACAAACACACACACACACACACACACACACACACCAGGAAGCTTATGGGATTGAGGTCTTCCAGTCTACAAAAATTGGTGAATACTCAAAGTCCAAAAATATGACAGTTTTTCCCTTAAAGTAACATTGCAAGGAAAATGAGTGGGTCATGTATGTGCTTGCTCCATATTTAACACATCATGCTAGGAAAAATACAAATCACTCAACCCGTACAAAGGGCTTACTGTCACTCTTTTACTGAAACCCTCAATAGATGTTCTATTGTTAGGAGTAGTTTACAAAACTTTACCTTCTCTCTCACTCAAATGCTAGAGTCTGGAAGAGAGGCCGGTTCAGGAACATGGCATGGCTGGGCTTCATTTGCTATGACCATTAATAATATTACTAATTTCTGGAAAAATGAAGTTAAAGGATGGAAGAAATAGAATTTATTTCATTAATTAATAAAACATTTATCTCAAAGTACTATAAGAATTATTATGGGATACAAAACAACAATAATAATAAGCAATCAACAGTTATATATTATAGACCATAGGCCAATTTTCTCTTTGCTCATATATATTCAATCTTTTAATATGTACTCATGGACTACATATTATTATTATTGTTACTATTATTATTATGAAAGAAAATTGAAGTAATTTTCCCCAAGTGGAACTGGAATTGAACACAGATAATTTTGCTTTAAAATCCATGTTTTTAATATTGTGAACACTACTATAAAAGCATTGCCACACTGGGTGGTGAAATAAAATATGAAACAAAATACCGTGAAACAGGAAAAATATTCTTAAGTATTAATATTGGCTCATATTAATACAATAATATGTCTAACTAAAATAACATTGATAAAAAGAGTTGTTAAAAGTAGGATTTTAAATAAAACACTTACCTCCCTGATATGACATTATCTGATCTTTTGTACCAATTGGATTAACCAGAGTATACTATGTAAGTAATATGGCATAGTAAATCCGTCAACTACTATTTACATGTTAAGAAAATACATTGGTGAGTTAGTTATTTGGGATTTGGATAAATTACTTTCAGATGAAAAGGGTGCATTCATGTGAAGGCAGTTTATATGAGAAATTATACCTTTAGTACAGAAAACAAATGGGATCTGGAGATTTACGCATAGTCATTCATTTTTCAATTATTTGCCAAATGCCCACTATGTGAATACAGCATGTTTCCTCCCCACGTCTAGGATCTCACAGACTAATGAGATTAGATAAACATCTTATTATTCAGTCTTGTAGCACAGCCTTATCTGAAAGTTCTCAGATCTTCCACAAATGCAGTGATAAGTTATATAATAAACATTTGTTTAGCACTTTAAAATGTATAAAGAGCTTTCACACATATAAACCTCTTAATCTTCACCAATAACCTCTTAAAACAATTTCTTATTAATCCTCATTTTGTATATGTGAACACAACTTTAAAGTAGTTAAACATAAGGCAGTGAAAATTTATAGGCCTTAGATTTAGATAGAACTGAATTAAAGGTGTAGCTCAAAATTGCTTAACTGTGTGACCCTGGGTAACAAATAACGTGGAAAATAATATTTTTTTATTTATTGATATACATGTTAGGCTCTGTATCAAGTATTTTACAGGTTTTACTTTATTTATTTCACATAGTACTCCCTTAGAGAGGCACTATTATTATGTTCATATATAAACAAGGAAACCGAGGCTCAGAGAGATTAATTTACCCAAGAACAAAAAACCACTACATATATGTACTACCAGATGTAAAATAGATAGCTAGTGGGAAGCAGCCACATAGCACAGGGAGATCAGCTCAGTGCTTTGTGACCACCTAGAGGGTTGGGATAGAGAGGGTGGGAGGGAAACACAAGAGGGAGTGGGAGGAGATATGGGGATATATGTATATGTATAGCTGATTCACTTTGTTATAAAGCAGAAAATAACACACCACTGTAAAGCAATAATACTCCAATAAAGATAATAAAGATGTATACTCCAATAAAGATGTTAAAAATAAATAAATAAAATAAAATGAAAAAAAATTTTAAAAATTAAATCTAAAAAAGCCACTAAATGGTAGAGTTTTGTTTTGAACTCTAGCAATTCAGTACACCAGCCTTTGTTATCTTACTACTTGGACAGACAACTTTTAGCCTAAGACATTCATTATGGTACCCTACTTTCACTGGACAGTCAATACATTTTTATTTCCTTATCCATAAAGAACATTCACTGTCCACAAGACAAGGCCAATTTTCATGATCTTACTAATACTACCTTCCTACTTCTTCTCTCCCCATTAGATCCTCATACCATTCACACCAGTGACTCAGAAACTCTCCAGATGACCCTAGCTGTATTAATATCAACACCAGCACTTTTCTGAAGCTACTCAAATCCTTTGGGTAGTTCCTATCATGTAACCAAAATTTGACTCCTTGGCTTAGATATCACATCTTTAAGAAAAACTTTCCTTAACTTCCAAGATCAAGTGCTCGACTCATGTGCTACCACAGCATCCTTCCCCCTACCTGTTCCTTTCCCATTTGTTATACCTCCCTGTCCACCTCTCCTGCTGGTATGTAAGCCCTATGAGCACAGGAACTATGTTCTCCCACCACTGTCTCTCCAAAGTAAGGCCCAATACATTATAAGAGCTAAATAAATATTTGCTAAACAAATGAGTAAGTAAAGGAATAAAAGCGTTGTTAATAATGGAAACTGAAATACCCATTTAATAGGATTAAATAATCTAGACGTTCCTTACCAAAATCCAGGAAAAAAAATGTTGACCTTAGCAGTTTATTATTGATCATAAACCAAATTACCAAAGGCCAATTTAAAACACAAGAAAATTACTGAAAATCATACCAATCACAACAATATAAAGGTATAAATATAGAATGCTTTTTTTATAACTTAATCTCAGTTTTCAAGGAAGGAAAGTGAATGCCAACAGAGCGATAACCAAATTGCTGTATCAATATTATGTTATCTTAACTCTACCACACTATTTAGAAAAAGGAAATGATGGCCTGTCCTCTTACTAATCTTCCTAATGTGATAAATGGAGTAATGGCCAGATGCCTATATTATTAGAATAAAGGTTATAAATGTAATAAATGAGACAGAACACAAAGGGACCTGAAAGATCGAGTGTATTCTTTTTTTCTTTTTTTAACATGTTTATTGGAGTATAATTGCTTTACAATGGTGTGTTAGTTTCTGCATTATAACAAAGTGAATCAGCTATACATATACATATATCACCATATCTCCTCCCTCTTGCGTCTACCTCCCATCCTCTCTATCCCACCTAGGTGGTCACAAAACACTGAGTTGATCTCCTTGTGCTCTGTTGCTGCTTCCCACTAGCTATCTATTTTACATTTGGTAGTACATATAAGTCCATGCCACTCTCACTTCGTCCCAGTTTACCATTCTGCCTCTGCATGTCCTCAAGTCCACCCTCTATGTCTGGGTCTTTTTTCCTGTCTCGCCCCTATGTTCTTCAGAACTTTTTTTTTTCTTTTTTTAGATTCCATATATATGTGTTAGCATACTGTATTTGTTTTTCTCTTTTTGACTTACTTCACTCTGAAGGAAACACTCTAGGTCCATCCACCTCACTACAAATAACTCAGTTTTGTTTCTTTTCATGGCTGAGTAATATTCCATTCTATATATGTGCCACATCTTCTTTATCCATTCACCTGTAAATGGACACTTAGGTGGCTTCCATGTCTTGGCTATTGTAAATAGAGCTACAATGAACATTGTGGTACATGACTCTTTTTGAATTATGGTTTCCTCAGGGTATATGCCCAGTAGTAGGACTGCTGGGTCATATGGTAGTTCTATTTTTGTTTTTTAAGGAACCTCCATACTGTTCTCCATAGTGGCTGTATCAATTTACATTCCCATCAACAGTGCAAGAGGGTTCCCTTTTCTCCACAGCCTCTCCAGCATTTATTCTTTGTAGATTTTTGGATGATGGCCATTCTGACCAGTATGAGATGATATCTCATTGTAGTTTTGATTTGCATTTCCCTAATAATTAATGATGCTGAGCATTCTTTCATGTGTTTGTTGGCAATCTGTATATCTTCTTTGGAGAAATGTCTATTTAGGTCTTCTGCCCATTTTTGGATTGGGTTTTTTTTTTTTTTTTTTTTAAATTGAGCTCCATGTGCTGCTTGTAAATTTTGGAGATTAATCCTCTGTCAGTTGCTTCATTTGCAAATATTTTCTCACATTCTGAGGGTTGTCTTTTCGTCTTGTTTGTAGTTTCCTTTGCTGTACAAAAGGTTTTAAGTTTCATTTGGTCCCGTTTGTTTATTTTTGTTTTTATTTCCATTACTCTAGGAGGTGGATCCTAAAAGATCTTGCTGTGATTTATGTCACAGAGTGTTCTTCCTATGTTTTCCTCCAAGAGTTTTATAATGTCTGCTCTTACATTTAGGTCTTTAATCCATATTGAGTTTATTTTTGTGTATGGTGTTAGGGAGTGTTCTAATTTCATTCTTTTACATGTAGCTGTCCAGTTTTCCTAGCACCACTTATTGACGAGACTGTCTTTTCTCCATTGTATATCCTTGCCTCCTTTGTCATAGATTAGTTGACCATAGGTGTGTGGGTTTATTTCTGGGCTTTCTATCCTGTTCCATTGATTTATATTTCTGTTTTGGTGCCAGTACCATATTATCTGGATTACTGTAGTTTTGTAGTATAGTCTGAAGTCAGGGAGTCTCATTCCTCCAACTCAGTTTTTTTTCCCTCAAGACTGCTTTGGCTATTCGGAGTCTTTTGCGCCTCCATACAAATTTTAAGATTTTTTTGTTCTAGCTCTGTAAAAATATGCCATTGGTAACTTGATTAGGATTGCACTGAATGTGTAGATTGCTTTGGGTAGTAGAGTCATTTTCAGAATATTGGTTCTTCCAATCCAAGACCATGGTATATCTCTCCCTCTTTTGTATCATCTTTAATTTCTTTCATCAGTGTCTTATACTTTTCTGCATACAGGTCTTTTGTCTTCCTAGGTAGGTTTATTCCTAAGTATGCTATTCTTTTTGTTGAAATGGTAAATGGGAGTGTTTCCTTAATTTCACTTTCAGATTTTTCATCATTAGTGTATAGGAAAGCAAGAGAGTTCTGGGCATTAATTTTGTATCCTGCAACTTTACCAAGTACACTGATTAGTTCTAATAGTTTTCTGGTGGTATATTTAGGATTTTCTATGTATAGTATCATGTCATCTGCAAAGAGTGACAATTTTAATTCTTCTTTTCCAAGTTGTATTCCTTTTATTTCTTTTTCTTCTCTGGTTGCCGTGGCTAGGATTTCCAAAACTATGTTGAATAATAGTGGTGAAAGTGGACATCCTTGTCTTGTTCCTGATCTTAGAGGAAATGCTTTCAGGTTTTCACCATTGAGAATGATGTTTGATGTGGGTTTGTCATATATGGCCTTTATGATGTTGAAGTATGTTCCCTCTATGCCCACTTTCTGGAGAGTTTTTATCATAAATGGGTGTTGAGTTTTTTTGAAAGCTTTTTCTGCTTCTATTGAGATGATCATATGGTTTTTCTTCTTCAGTTTGTTAATATGGTATATCACATTGATTGATTTGCATATATTGAAGAATCATTGCATCTCTGGGATAAATCCCACTTGATCATGATGTACGATCCTTTGAATGTGTTGTTGGATTCTGTTTGCTAGTATATTGTTGAGGAGTTTTGCATCTATATTCATCAGTGATATTGGTCTCTAATTTTCTTTTTTTGCAGTATGTTTGTCTGGTTTTGGTATCAGGGTGATGGTGGCCTCATAGAATGAGTTTGAGAGTTTTTCTTCCTCTGCAATTTTTTGGAAGAGTTTGAGAATGATGGGTGTTAGCTCCTCTCTAAATGTCTGATAGAGTTCACCTGTGAAGCCATCTGGTCCTGGACTTTTGTTTGTTGGAAGATTTTTAATCACAGTCTCAATTTTATTACTTGTGATTTGTCTGTTCATCTTTCTATTTCTTCCAGGTTCAATCTTGGAAAGTTAAACCTTTCTAAGAATTTTTCCATTTCTTCCAGGTTGTCCATTTTATATGACATAGAGTTGCTTGTAGTAGTCTCTTAGGATGCTTTGCATTTCTGCAGTGTCTGTTGTAACTTCTCCTTTTTCATTTCTAATTTTATTGATTTGAGTCCTCTCCCTCTTTTTCTTGATGAATCTGGCTAATGTTTTATCAATTTTATTTATCTTCTCAAAGAACCAGCTTTTAATTTTATTGATCTTTGCAATTGTTTTCTTTGTTTCTATTTCATTTATTTCTGCTCTGATATTTATGATTTCTTTCCTTCTGTTAACTTTGGGTCTTGTTTGTTCTTCTTTCTCTAGTTCCTTTAGGTGTAAGGTTAGATTGTTTATTTGAGATGTTTGTTGTTTCTTGAGGTAGGATTGTATTGCTATAAACTTCCCTCTTAGATCTGCTTTTGCTGCATCCCATAGGTTTTCGGTCATTGTGTTTTCATTTTCATTTGTCTCTAGGTATTTTTGATTTCCTCTTTGATTTCTTCAGTGATCTCTTAGTTATTTAGTAATACATTGTTTAGCCTCCGTGTGTTTGTGTTTTACATTTTTTTTACTTGTAATTAATTTCTAATCTCATAGCATTGTGGTCAGAAAAGATGCTTGATATGATTTCAATTTTATTAAATTTACTGAGTCTTGATTTGTGACCCAAGATGTGATCTATCCTGGAGAATGTTCAGTGTGCCCCTGAGAAGAAAGTGTAATCTGCTGTGTTTGGATGGAATGTCCTATTAACCTCAATTAAATCTATCTGGTCTATTGCATCATTTAAAGCTTGTGTTTCCTTATTAATTTTCTGTTTGGATGATCTGTCCATTGGTAAGCAACTTTTGAAACATGTAAAATTCAGTAAAATCTATTCATTAAACATAACTTCAAATAGGCCTTTGCAATAAGTAAAAAGTGGGGGCTTCCCTGGTGGTGCAGTCATTGACAAAAGAAAATTGATAAGATCAACATGGTTAAATGACCTCTTTAGTTTACCAATTTCATAAAATAATTTCTCATTTATTTGAACAAGACTTCCAAGAAGCTCCTGGCTAACATATTTACTGTTGTAATTGATAGAACCTTATTTAAAAAAAAAAAAAAATACCAGCACTGTAAGTCTCTCTCTCTCTCTCTCTTTTTTTTTTTTTTCTTTGTGGTATGGGGGCCTCTCACTGTTGTGGCCTTTCCCGTTGTGGAGCACAGGCTCCGGATGTGCAGGGTCAGTGGCCATGGCTCACGGGCCCAGCCACTCTGCAGCATGTGGGATCCTCCCGGACTGGGGCACGAACCCGTGTCCCCTGCATCGACAGGTGGACTTTCAACCACTGCACCACTAGGGAAGCCCACATCAATTATTTTTAACTGTCATCAATAGTGTTCTTTGAAACCACATTGTGAAGCTAATGATCATAAAAGAAATCATATTTTCCAAAGGAAAAATTAGACTGGAGTTTATATTTTTTAGCACTGATAAATTCATATGACCAAAACCAATGCCAGAATAAATATTATATAGCTCTAAAAAGTGTTAAAATATTGTCAAAGAATAACTTTGAGAAATTTAGTTATTTGCATGCAAGTGAGGGACACTGTTTTCAATGAACAAAGGAAAAATGAGAATTGTGGTAAGAAGAAAAGGGAGGGAAAAAAGATGCTCTCTGGAAATTGTAAGTTATATTTTACATTTTGGCAGTAAATCTGCAACTCACAAAGGGGTCAGCCTAGACAAGCACCACATGAGTAGTTTCACTAAGGTCATCAAAAATTACTTATATGTTATTTGGAAACTGAGAATGGGATGTTTCTTTTGTGTAAAATATTCCAGTGACCCTCCATTAACACTTTCAGCTTATTTAGACAAGTTTGTGTCTTATCATTTACCAGAATTGTTTGAAACTATAATTATGCATTAAATTTTTAAAAAGTAAAATAAGATTATTAAGCACATTGATTTGTTGTAGTTGTTCAGTCAGGGACGAAAATGAGTCCAACACACGAGATGTATGTGTTAAAGCACAGTGATAGAGAGCTGCAGCTTGCTCAGGCAAAACAGCAAAGCCCTCAGCCCACTATAGCGTATTTATTTAAGTTTTTCCAAAACAAAAAGGTTCTTTCACAGGCTGTGTCGTCCTTGAACATCTAAGCAATGCACCTCCTTACTTTCTTATGTTCCCAATTATACCAAGGACATGCGTGGATCAGTGCCCAGAGCAATCAGTATTGCTTGCAGTCCTGAAACTTTCTCACGCACCCAGCTTGTTAGGTGAGCTGACTCTTGGGTCACGTCTTTTCGCATGTCCTCAGTTACCCTTCTACATTTCCCCCTTTTTTGTTTTTCAAGGTTAACTTCCCTGGGAGAAAACCCATAAGCCAAGAATCATCCAAAATAACCTGCATGTGCAAGGGGGGAGACAGCTTTGCTTGTCTCATTGCATGTGCAGGGGAGAGACAGCTTTGCTTGTCTCATTTTACATTCTTTCTGATCTCTTGGCCCTGGTGAGAGGAACAAGTAGGCACAGTCCCTTCGAACAACGGTGGCATGCCTGGCATGTCCATAGTCTGCTTTCAAGGCTGACTACTTCCCACAGGTCCCTCAGTGGTGCCTCCATTTCCCCCTTTTTTGTTTTGCAGCTTATGTAATATCAAGGAGAACACAGCAGCTTGTTGAGATGTTAGGTTGTGGCTGGCTTGCAACCTTCGGTGGACTACAATCAAACAGATTAGACATAACATGATTATTATTATTAACCCCACAGTAGAACCAAACAAAGCATGCAATTTAGGGATAGGATTTAAATTATTGAGTCCTTGGATAATTTCTGTCCAGTCTTCTTGGGAGTTTAATTGTTGTAACCTTTTTTGAAAAATCTGTTGAATCTCCCCCTGTAACTTTACAATCCCTTTCATCAGGTTCCTGTGATGTAATAAATGTCTCTTTATCTTATCGCAGGGGAATGCAGACTGGTTGTATGGAACAGATGTAACACAGAAGGAACTTTGATTCCAGTCACAACGCAGCTTCATTTGTCTTTGTAAATTCACAAGCTGATCTCCTAACATAACAACAGCTTGCTGCAAGTCTGCAATTTCTGAATGTATTTCAGAGTCAATTTGTCATTGAGAGGACCAAAGCATCTCAGAATTTTTATGCCAATTATTTATATAATCAACTGTTTGAATGGATTGTTGCAAAGCAACTCCAGCCACTGCGGCAGTAACAGTTATTACAATAATACCTATGATTGCCGTGACCAGCATTCCTACAAATCTTTTAGTTCTTTTCAGAGCATAAGCTAAATGTTGTAAAATAGCCATTGGAAGGGATTCCTGCCATTCTCTACCGAGATTGACGGGAAGCCAGAGACCTATGCGAGCCCACAAGATATATAAACTTTCTGTTGACATATTGAAGTTTATACTAGAGTTTATACAAGTATACAATGAGCAATTTATACAGGTTATAATACCTTGAGTTTCATTCCATTCAGCCAGTCCCTTTAATAACACATAAGGTAACTTAACACAGCTACGACTGTAGTGAGTAACATTTTTACGAAAAGTCAGGTTGAAATTTCCTGACCTATTGGTAATTTGTCCTACCCAAGCATTTATTTTCTTCAAAGCTGCCATAAGTTTCCACAAATCTCTCTGAATGAGATATCCAATTAAATGGGGTCCTGGAGGAGAAAATCCTCCAGAATGCCATATTATGGTATCATTAGTGGTATAGGTAGAAATAGTATAATTTGTTTTATGCCAGAATAAATCTTTCAGGGTTCTTTTAGCCCGAGCAGAGCCAATAGGGCTCCAATCTATGATGCTTACCCAGGAAGAATTAACAAGTACTCGAGCCATTTTACCTCGACATTGAGTCCAATGGATCCAATCCGAAAGTTTATCCATGATAGGCACGTGGCATGGAGGCATATATGGTGCTGAAATATTATCAATAAAACTATGATTGGCAAAACTATAGGTGCTTAAGAGATACAAACTTTGATGGTGACTATTATTCTTTTTTTTTAAGACCATACTTCATTCAGATTTCTTTTGCTTTTTTTAAAATTTTATTTATTTATTTATGGCTGTGTTGGGTCTTCATTTCTGTGCGAGGGCTTTCTCTAGTTGCGGCAAGTGGGGGCCACTCCTCATCGCGGTGCACTGGCCTCTCATTATCGCGGCCCCTCTTGTTGCGGAGCACAGGCTCCAGACGCGCAGGCTCAGTAATTGTGGCTCACGGGGCTAGCTGCTCCGTGACATGTGGGATCTTCCCAGACCAGGGCTCGAACCCATGTCCCCTGCATTGGCAGGCAGATTCTCAACCACTGCACCACCAGTAAAGCCCTGACTATTATTCTTAACAATACTCGACCATGCCTGATAACTCATTTTAAGACAATGATCTCCTTTTCCCATACAAATTGCAGGTCCATTGACCCCAACAGTATAATTTCCACTATTTTCCCTTCTTCCTCTGGTTTCAGGGGCCTCTATTATTGAATGGACCAGGTAACCATCCAGACTCATTTTTATATACAATAACAGGGGCATCCCACCAAGTTACCCCTAAATTAAGAGGAGGATTAGGAATATAAGCCCAATAAGTATGATTAGTACAATTCACTTCAGAAGTCTCCACAACCATTACCTGTGTTGACAATATCACCAACATAGCCACAAAGAGATAGACATTAGTAAGTGGTTTGCCTTGTGTAATAACAAGGTTTTCAGTGGTGCCTGTAAATTTCTTTATTTGACCCCATGTTAACAATGGTGCTTTTTTGCTTTGATTTAATGGCAACAAGATGGACGTCCTCTTGAGATCCATTCATTCAAACTCATCCGTCATTCCAGTTACATCAAATGGATGTTTAGCAGCCATCTCGAAGCTTTATCTTCTTTGCAGGTATCCAATAAGATTCTGTTCCTGTAGAGACATAAGCATATCCCTGGCGCCACTGAAGAACTTCGGCTGGGTCCCATGTATTAGTATTCTCATTTAACACAAATACAGGCTGCCTAAGCTCTTGTGTTTTTACTCTTTTCCAATGCCTTTCAGCTGCACTATTGTTGTCTTCTCCATGATTCAGAAAATTAAGGGTAAATAAGGTCATGTGTATTCTATTTCTAGGGCTTTTCATTTCATCTCCCCCTTTTTGTTTTGTTAGCATTTCTTTTAGAGTTCTATTTTGACATTAAATAATTGTCTGTCCTGTACTATTACCAGGGAGACCAGTAAGATGTTGTATGGAATGTGCTGTAAAAAAAGCTTGACATTTTTGTGAATGATAGGCAGAAGCATTATCAGTTTTAATAGTAGTAGGAATTCCCATAACAGCAAAGGTTTCTAATAAATGTGTAATAACAACATCAGCCTTTTCAGAAGATAAGGGGGTTGCCCAGGAAAAATAAGAATAAGTGTCTACAGAATGATGAATATATTTTAGTTTACCAAAAGTAGAATATTGAGTTACATCCATTGACAGATATCATTATTATGTAGACCTTTAGGATTGACTCCAGCAGGTAAACAAGGTTGATTAATAGCAGCACATTGAGGACATGTTTGACGAATAGTTTTTATTTGTTTCCAGGTAATGTTAAATTTATTTTTTAGTCCTCGAGCATTAGTATGATATTTATGATGTTCTGCTGTAGCAAGCTGTATTGAACCAACTAGAGTATCAATAAGATCATTACCAAAAGCCATCGGTTCTGGCAGATGAGAATGAGCTCTGATATGAGTAATATAAAGAGGAGATATACGTGATCTAAGTAATTTTTGTAGTTGTAAAAATAAAAGATGTAATTCTAATCCATCATGTGGAATCATAGCAGTTTCAATATGTCTAACTGTAAATTCTACATATTGTGGATCAGTAACTATATTGATGGCTGTGGCATAATCTTGAAGTAACAAAATGACAGCAAATAATTCTGCCCTTTGTACTGAGCTGTAAGGAGATTGTAATACCTTTTGACATTGATCATTTGTATATCCAGTTTTTTCTAATTTATTAGCATCAGTAAAAAAAAGTTGGTCCGGTTACAGGGCTTAATTGGACCACTCGCAGTAAAATCCAAGAAGTTTTCTTTAAAAATTGTAAACGTTTATCTGAGGGGTAATGACTATGTATTTTTCCTAAGAAAGCGCACAAGCAATTCGCCAATCATCGTCTAATTGGAATACTGCCTGTATTTCTTTATTAGAAAAAGGGACAATGAGTTCATGTGGATCTTGACCACATAATTGTCTTAATCTCAATCGTCCTTTTATAACAATGTCAGCAAATTTTTGTAAATAAGACTTAAATTTGTTTTGTGATTTGTGTGCTAAAAATATCCATTCTATAATATTTGACTTTTGTTGTAACAAACCAGTAGAAGAATGAGGAGTGTGAAATACAATGAGTTTAAAATCTTCCAGTGTTTCTATTCTATCCAATTGTGCCCTATGAACATGCTCTTCAATCCATTTAAGTTCTTGCTGGGCTTTTGCAGATAACTGATGAGGGCTATTTAATGCTGGATCACCTTCTAGTGTTCAAAATAAATTTTGTAATTTATATGTGGGACTACCCAAACTAGGTCGCAGCCAACTGATATCCCCAAGTAATTTTTGAAAGTCATTTAAGGTTACAAGTGCATCTCGCCTAATTTGTACTTTCTGAGGAATAATTTGAGTGTTCGTTATAACTTGGCCGAGATATTGCCAAGGAGCATGTTTCTGTATTTTTTCAGGAGCTATTTGTAAGCCCCATTCTTTAAATTTATGTTCAGCTTGTGTTAAGATATGTTGTAATGTTTGATAATTGGGGTGAGCAAATAAAATATCATCCATTTAATGGAGAATGCATGCATCAGGATAATCCTTCCATAACTCTTCTAAAGGTTGATGAACAAAAAATTGACACATAGTGGGACTATTTAACATACCTTGAGGAAGAACTTTCCATTGAAATCGTTGTGCTGATTGCTCTTGGTTTATTGCTGGCACAGTGAATGCAAATTTTTCACAATCTTGTGGTTGCAATGGTATTGTAAAAAAACAGTCTTTTAAATCTATAATTACAAGTTCCCAATTACGAGGGAGCATAGTAGCAGACGGGATACCAGGCTGCAATGCTCCCATAGGCTGGATAACCTCATTAATTTTTCTTAAATCTATAAGCATTCTCCATTTTCCTGACTTTTTCTTTATTACAGAAACCGGGGAATTCCACGGACTAGTGGACAGTTCAATATGTCCAGCTTCTAGCTGTTCTTGTACTAATTGATGCAAAGCTTGTAGCTTCTCTAGTGTTAAGGGCCATTGCTCCTTGAATAGCTGCTCGCAACCAAGATAAAAAATCAGTATAAAGCTCACCTGGTCCTTGCATTAATTTAGTAAATGACTGAGCCATTTTTCCAGGTGGTTCCACTCTTAGCCAAGCCCGTAAACAGCACATGCGAATTTGAATTATTCGCAAATCATCAAACTGAGCTTGAGCTTGTAAATCACTATAAGGTCCAGCTCCTATTAATTCATCAGTTGCTGGTCCAGGAGGATTCCTGTTTGCATTATTCCAGGCCATACCCTCTGCCTCCTCCTTCCACCATGTTTTAAATTGCATATATTGTCCTGTCTCAAGGACAGTTTTGGCAAGCGATTCCCAATCTCGGGGAATTAAAATACTGTCATTAGAATAATTAGATAGAAGTCTTGCACATAAGTGGAATGTATTCCATAAGCGTTAATAGCCTCTTTCAACATTTAAATTTTTTTTAAATCATGAGTATATTCAACATTCATATATCCCTGCAGAAATTGGTCATTAGCGGGCATAGTTTGACAAGCAATAGGAAAGGCAAAGAAAGGCTCAGATAATTGTTTCCCTTCCTTTTTTATTTCTTCCTCTAATATAAGTTTATTAAGCTCTGGTTGTAAAGGGAATTGAAATCGGCGAGATGAACTGATGGGATATGTGGCTAACTTTAGAGGAGGAGCCGAAGGAAATGTTGAACAAGGCTCCGGATGAGAAGGAGTTGCAATTTTATTCTTAGTTTCTTCTAGCTTAGTTACTAAATGTTTCATTTTAAAGAGTAAGTCAGAAAATTCATTCTGACCTGAAGGCATAGCACAATCCTTACTATCAACACAGTCCTTATCTTTATAATCATCAGAAAAAGCATCTTCGTCACTCGATTCAAGGAGACCTTCCCCAGTGTCAGAGATGGGAAGTGGTGGAAAATCCCCCGCAGGTAACTCACAAAAAAGAGTGTGAAAAGCAGCAGAATGGTCACGGGCCGAGTTTGGCCTTCGAGGCCGTACCTCACTTTCACTTTCTGTCTCAGATTGCAGCGGTTCAAGTGCCAAGGAAATTAAATTACAAAGTGACCAAACTTGCACTGAAATAGGATCCCCGTATTGATGAGCTCGCCGCAATGCTCGAACAACCTGTTTCCAGACCTTTAAATTTAATTGATTACGGCCCATGTGTTGAAACCAATAGCAATGTTTTCGAACCTTTGTAAATAATTCATTAAATGATTCCTGTTTCACTTTTACCCCTGAACTCTGTAATAATTGTTTCAGGAGCCTAATATATTGACTTTCTACTGAGGGGGAATTCCCCATGACTCTACCCTTGCCGGAGGTTTCGCCTCTTCCCTTTGGCGTACAAAAAAATCCCCTCTGGTCCCGTGTGGTTCCGGTACTCACCTTCAGGTCCCTGTTCGGGCGCCAGATGTTGTAGTTGTTCAGTCAGGGACAAAAGTGAGTCCAACACACGAGATGTATGCGTTAAAGCACAGTGGTAGAGGGCTGCAGCTCTCTCAGGCAAAACAGCAAAGCCCTCAGTCCACTATAGCATATTTATTTAAGTTTTATCAAAAACAA
The DNA here is from genome assembly GCF_949752795.1 of Hyperoodon ampullatus. Taxonomy (NCBI): domain Eukaryota; kingdom Metazoa; phylum Chordata; class Mammalia; order Artiodactyla; family Ziphiidae; genus Hyperoodon; species Hyperoodon ampullatus. Next base: position 106,797,077 of record NC_136914.1, read on the forward strand.
AAAGGTTTTTTCACAGGCTGTGTCGTCCTTGAACATCTAAGCAATGAACCTCCTTACTTTATTATGTTCCCAATTATACCAAGAACATGCGTGGATCAGTGCCCAGAGCAATCAGTACTGCTTGCAGCCCTGAAACATTCTCACGCACCCAGCTTGTTAGGTGAGCCGACTCTTGGGTCACGTCTTTTCCCACGTCCTCAGTTACCGTGCTACAATAGGTATTTTCAACTCTGCAGTTTCGTGAATTTTAGTGCCCCTGAGTTCCATTATTCAACTTGTGTTTTTGGGAACTGGCCACAAAACAGCGGGATTTCCTCAAGCCCTATTCTGTTTCCATGGGCAATCCTAGCCTTTGGTCAATTCGTCTTCCTGATTGGAAATTAGAGTGACATGTGCCTGTCCGAACACCTAGGACTTGTCTCACATTGTTTCTCATCCTTCCGCTTCATCCTCTGGACAAATTCCAAACTGTGAACAACAGGATGTTGACGGTGCTGACATCCCCAAGTGGGGAGATTGTTAGGAAAGACGCTGGAGGGGTGAACCCGAGCACCAGGAGATGAGGAGATGAGATGCCTTTTCCAAACTCTTCCCGATCAAACGGTGTACCATCCTCTGGGTGTGACAGGCATGTTTTAGCCGTAGGAAGGGTCCCGTGCATGTAAGGAGAACACCAGGGATTTTTCCAAATCAGTGTCTCCCTGAACCCCAAACTGGGGAATTTTTAAGCTACGGCTACACGTATGTTCATTAAGGGCCTTGGGAAGTAGGCAGAGTCCGAACTTTAGATGATTGAAGTCTTCAGTGTCAGAAGCGCTCACCATTGGCTTCCCTTAGGTTACATTTTATGTCATTGATAGATGATGTCGATAAAAATATCTATTCTTTTTCAGATTATTTCCCCTTATAGGTTATTGCAAAATATTGAGTGTAGTTCCCTGTGCTATACAGTAGTTCCTTGTTGATGATCTATTTTATACATAGCAGTGTGTATGTGTTAATCCCAACCTGTTAATTCATCCCTCCTCCCACCTTTCCCCTTTGGTAATAATAAATTATAAGATTTTATACATCTCAGAAATGGGTGAGCTGTAAGAGAGGTATCATTTTCAATGGAAAAGCATTCAAACCAAGATTGAAGCTTCAGCCGAGATGATTAGATGTACATCCTTGGAAAGAAATCACTTCATTTCTCTAATGTTGACCTGACAAATAAGACAAACCTCTTCACTGAACTTGCTTATAATAAAGTGATGGAAATATCAAATGGAAGTGTTAGAAACATTTTATTTTACCCGAGCCTTATACACTGCTCTATGTTAATTACAGTTTGGCTCACACATCTGTTCATTGAAGTTACAATGTTCTCAATTTCTGTTACTGATCCTCCAGAGTGGACCCCAACAGGAGTCCCTATGCCCAGTGTCATTGGAGCCAACAGATCAAGACTGAGTTTGGTTCAGAAGCAAAGGAAACTTTATATTTTGATCAGAGAATGGAGAGGTGAAAGCGTGCGCTCCCCCGCAGGCTGTGGGCGGGGCTTCTGTGTTGGGATCCCGGCAGCATCAGCGGGAGGGAGGGGACAGAGCTCTCGAGGGCCAGGTTGGCTGCAGCTCAGGCTCTATGTCACGGAGTCTGCATGGGGCTCAGCGAGCTGAGGAGTCAACCCAGCCATTCTGCACTAGGAAATCAGGTCTGAAGTGCCGGGTGTGGGACCTCTGCATGCGGAACCCTAGGAGCACGTGAAATTAGACAAAGCACAAAGGAAAAAATGGTTAGACTTTATTTTATTGCCCAGATTCTATTTTTATCCCCCAGGTATTTTTCATGGGCTTTGCCGGTGACAAACCCCTCCTCCACTTTTTGTCCAGTTCCTCATTCTTGGGGTGCTAAGGGTGCAGACCCCTCTTTTGTAAGTGCTTCATGCTGAGTTGGGAGTCCTCATACTCCATGGAGGGGAGGGGCAGAACTTCTACCCAGCAGCCTCCAGGTGAGGTTGATTGTCCCCAGGCCTCCTGCCTCACTGCTCATCTGCCTGAGCACCAGCATTGGAAGTGTTATAGATTCTAATGACCTTTAAGGGTCCACGAAAGAGATATGCAGAGAGGCTGGGGGGCCCGGTTTTACCCCACCCCACATTTCTTTGGCCACCTTAGGCTGACGGTTTCTGCCAGCCTAGATGCTCTGACCAGTAGTCTGCACTTTCTTCAGTTAGGCCCCTGAATTAACGTACAAACAGCACCAGGTGTCAGAGTCCTGCCCGCTCAACTCCCAGAAAGTCCGGGGTCGGTGGTGATCCAGGACCATGGCGGCCACTGAGTCAATGGTCTTTTGAAGTAGCCAGGAGTCCAGCCGGTCTTATTGTCCACCATCACCGTGGTGTCTGTAGGCTTTTCTATGGTGACAGCGTGATACGTGGTTCCCCCGCCAAGCTTATTAGCTCCCCTCTGGGTGAAGGAAGTCCTGCGAGCAGTAGTCTGCTCTTTTGGGGCATAATCTTGTTTTCTGAGAGAAGCTCCAGGTCAACTGATGGTCACACGAGTCGTCATGGGAGCCTGTTGCCCCCGGTTGTCTCTCTGGAGGTTGGATTTGGAGGGCCTCCTCTCTCGAGGTCTGTGTGCCCATGGAGCGACCCCTGCAACTTCAGGGCATGGTGGGTGGTTAGGATCACCACGTGGGGTCCTTTTCCCTTAGGAGGGAGCTGGCCTTGTGGGCTGCTGATTTCCAGGTTTTTAGATAACCCCAGTATCCTGGCCGGATGGGGCGGTGAGCCAAGCCTTTGGTGACCATAGTTTATCCTACCTGGAGGGCATTCTTGCGTTTTTCCATTTCAACTGGACCCAGTTTTTGCACTAATACTCCAAGAGCGATTCATCTTTGAATGGGAATGTAAAGGTCAAAGGGTTTAGCTAAATTAGAGACTTCCAGGGCAAGGGTCTGAATTGACTGCTCTTTCCATTCTTGAAAGGCTGCTTCTGGATTCTATTCAAAAGGATCATCATTTTTCCTTTCAGTGTTTCATATAGAGGCCCAGCTATTAGACTGTAGTTAGGGATCCAGATGCAGCATACCCCGACCTCCCCAGGAACCCATAAGCTGTCTTCAAGTTTTAGAAGGGGTAAGGCTGTAAATGCCTTCTTTCCTTTCCTGGGATGGGTTTCTCTGACCTTCCGCGAGAATGAAGCCCTGGCAGGTGAGCTTAGTCTGTGATATTTGAGCCTTTTTCTTGGACACCTTCTATCCTTTATTGGCTAGGTAGTTCAGAGGCCTCCTTAGTAGGGCTGGTGATCAGAATGTCGTCTGAATAATGAAGGAGGGTTCCCGTTTCCATAGGTAGAACTTTTAGGTCTTTAGATAACGTTTCACAAAAGATGGTGTGGGAATTTTTGAACCCTAGGGGCAGGATGGCCCAGCACTATTGTTTTTGTAGTATGTTGAGTCCTGCCACTCACAAGCCAAAATTTCTTGTGACTCTGGGACAGATGAAATACAGAAGAAGGCATCATTGAACTCTACTACAGAATATCATGTCCTGATGGATGGTAGAATGACCAGCAGGGTGTAGGAATTAGGAACTACTGGATGTATATCCTCCGTGGCTTCACTGACTGTCCTGACATTCTTTACGAAGTCCCCAGCAGGCCACAGGGCTCTCGTGGTCAGGGCAATCACAGGATATGGAGCTCACCTGGGAAGGTCCCCAGCAGCTAACAGGGCTTTGGTGGTCAGTTCACTCCTAGGTTATGGAGCACACCTGCGCAACTACCCAGCAGCCCATGGGGCTCTCATGGTCAGGCCCCTACCAGGATATGGGGCTCACCTGGGCAGGTCCCCAGCAGCCCACGGGGCTCTCATGGTCAGACCACTCCCAGGTTATGGAGCTCAGGTGTGCAACTACCCAGCAGCCCATGGGGCTCTCGTGGTCAGGCCCCTCCCAGGATACGGAGCTCCCCTGGGCAGGTACACCGGCAGGGCTGGGCACACAGGAACCGTGCACATAGCCCTCATTGCAGAGCACCCCAGATCACCTGTCACTCAGAGCTGACACAGAGCACCTCAGAGCAGACTTGAAGTAACAAACAGCAGCTCCGACAGGTCTGTGACCCTGGGCATCACTCTGTGCGGCCTCCCTCTGCCAGGTCTTCCAGAGACTTCCACTGAAACTGGGGCACCAGGCCTCTGTCTCCACCCATCACCTCTTCTCTCCCTGACTCCTGGGTTCCTCTCATTAGGAGTGCATCTTCTTGAAGTTGTCTCCCACTCATGGGCCAGATAAAATGATTAGAAAACAAGCCAGAGCTGCAACCCCTTGTCTATCCGGACTCTCAGGAGCCCACACCTGTTCCTTGGACGTGGCCGGTTCAGCGAGGCCCATTTTCTGCAATGTGAGCCCCAGAGGGGTGAGGATTGGCTGACCTGGGCAGCCTGACCCTGCCGGCCAGCCCTCCCCAGGTGTGCCTGGGTTGAGGTCAATATAAACACTGCTCCAGTCAGCAAGAGCCCCTGCAGCTGTGCCTGACGCCATATTCTCTGCCCCGTCAGCAGTCTCGGGGCTGTGCTGGTGGGAGGGAGTGAGGGGCCACGGCTTTGTGGGTGGCCCGGTGTGAGTGGGGCTCTGCTGGACTTTCTGCAGGAGTTGCCAGGCTGCCACCTGCTAAAGAAGAGGATGTGTCACCCATACTTTCTGCTGGAATTTCTCCACGGGCAGAGGTGAGGAAGGAAAAAAGCAGTGGGGGCCGGGACATGAGGGGTATCTCAGGCAGGGAAATGGAAAGCTTCCAGAAGAGCACCCGGAGCCAGGACAATCCTAGCTGGCTGGCTGGCACCAAGTCGGGATGCGTGCTGTGGCTGGTGTGGCTCCACGGCCCTTCCTCTAGGCTTTCAAGTCCTTGTACATATTCAGGTGTTTTACTTGGGAAGGGAGGGTACAGTTCAGCAGGAGCTGGCCTGGGGCACAGCTCACGTTTGCTCACAGATGCCTTGGCACGATCCCCTAGCTTTGCAATGAGGACGCTTCTTGCGGGGGGAGCTGCTGGCTGCATGGGCGATGATTCCCCACCTCTGACCAACTTCACAATTGTTTACCACTGGAGCAAGTGCTCCGATAGGGTTTTCCACTGTATAACTGGTGGGTTCTGGTTTTTTTTTCTTTTCTTTTATGGTTCAAGGTAGATTTTATTCCTCTTCTATGTATTTATAGATATAAGCATGGAAATAATTTATTCATATAAATACATCTGTATGAAGGGAAGAACTTTCTTCTGTTCTATTTTTAAATTTTATTTATTTTTTAAAATTTGAAAATTTAATTTATTTTTTTATACAGCAGGTTATTATTAGTTATCTGTTTTATACATATACATGTATAAATGTCTATACCAATCTCCCAACTCATCCCACCACCACCCCCCCATGGCTTCCGCCCCTTGGTGTCCATACATTTTTTCTCTACCTCGGTGTCTCTATTTCTGCCCTGCAACCCGGTTCATCTGTACCATTTTTCAACGTTCCACATATATGCATTAATATACAATATTTGTTTTTCTCTGTCTGACTTACTTCACTTTGTATGACAGTCGCTAGATCCATCGACGTCTCTACAAATGACCCAGTTTCATTCCTTTTTATGGCTGAGTAATATTCCATTTTATATATGTACCATATCTTCATCCATTCTTCTGTCTGTGGGCATTTACGTTGCTTCCATTACCTGGCTATTGTAAATAGTGCTGCAATGAACATTGTGGTGAATGTGTGTTTTTGATTTATGGTTTTCTCTGGGTATATGCCCAGAAGTGGGATTGCTGGATCATCTGGTAATTCTATTTTTAGTTTTTTAAGGAACCTCCATACTGTTCTCCACAGTGACTGTATCAATTTACATTCCCACCAATAGTGGAAGAGGGTTCCTTTTGTCCACACCCTTCCCAGCATTTGTTGTTTGTAGATTTTCTGATGATGCCCATTCTAAAAGGTGTGAGGTGCTACCTCATTGTAGTTTGGATTTGCATTTCTCTAATAATTAGTGATGTTGAGCAGCTTTTCATGTGTGTCTTGGCCATCTCTGTGTCTTCTTTGAAGAAATGTCTATTTAGATCTGCTACCCGTTTTTGTATTGGGTTGTTTGTTTTTTTAAATATTAAGCTGCATGAGCTGTTTATATATATTGGAGATTAAACGTTTGTCCATTGACTTGTTTGCAAATATTTTCTCCCATTCTGAGGGTTGCCTTTTTCCATTCCCGGTTTTTAACAAAAGAAAGAAAGAAAGAAAAAGAAACAGAACACAAATGTGTGTAAAATATGCCTCTTGAAACTGTCGTTTTGAAATGTGGATGTCTTTTGAATTTTTTGGTCAATATACAACCCTAGGATTTGTTTTCAGGGCAGGTGTCATTTACAGGCCTGCAATTGTATTGAATATCAATTGACCATTAGCGCTGGGATTAAGCTGCTGTTGTGTGAAACGGCCACAAGGTGGCAGCAGTTCTCCTTTACCAAATCTGGTTACTAGGGCAACAGAGACTCAATGGAAGTCCTGTTCTAGGTTGTAATTTAGAATGGAATGTGCCAGGAAAAAGCCCCTTAAGTTTGTCTCACTATTTCTTGTTCTTTTTTTAATTTAATTTTTTATTTTTTATCACTGCGAGTTTGATTACAATGTTTGGCTTGTTGTAGGTGTTCTAGATGTGGTTATTTTACACATATGCATATGTCTGTTCTTCCGGGGATCCTTTTACCATGTACGTTATGACAGAATGTTGAGTAGTCTTCTCTTGGTATTCCGTAGGTATTTGCTGATTATATATTTCACCTGTGTTTGTATATGTCTGTTAACACCAATATCCTAATGTATCCAATCCTCACACCTTTCCATTGGTGAACCATAAGTTTGTTTAATGAATCTGTGATTGCCCTTCTCTGTGGAAATATCTTCACGGGTATCAATTTTTATGTAACACCTATAAGTGATATCATACGATATGTGTCTTTCTCTTTATGACTTATTACAAATCACGTGGTTACCTCTAGACTCATCTACACTGTTGCAAATGGCATTGTGTCCTTTTCTTCCTTGGCTAATATTCTGTCTGTATGTGTACCAGTTCTTCTTTGTCCACTCATCTGTTGATGGACTTTTCGGTTACTTCCACGTCATGGCTATTGTAATGCTGCGGCAATGCACATTTGCCTGCCTGTGTCTTTCCAATTCTGTCTTCTTATGTTATAGGCACAGGAGTGGGCCTGCTGGATAGTATGGTAGTAAAATGCTTACCTTGTAGAGGCAACTCCATTCTGTTCTCATTAGTGGCTCTTACCAAGTTACGTCCATCTTAAAGTTGAGGTTATGCTCTTCTCCACAAGATCTTCAGCGTTTATTGTTTGTAGTATTCTTGCTGATGTTTATTCTGACTACTGTGAGTTGATACCACTTTGTGGTTGGATCAGCATGCGTCTCATAATCCCTTGAAATTGCACTTTCTGGCATGTCCTTTTTTTCTTCAAACTGTGAGTACAGCTTACCTCTTCAAATTGTTCTCATGAAGTATGTGTGACATTTAGAAATATTTTGGCCATTACTTGCCTCAAGACATTTTGAGAGCAGGTTACATTTACAGCCCTCCAGTACTGGTGCATATGAAGTGACCCTTAGCACAGGTTTTAAAGCTGCTGTTGCAGAGAACGGACAGAGGGCGGCAGCATTTCTGCTTTTCCCAATCTGTTAACTAGGGAAACAGACCATCCTGGCAGTGGTGTTTCTCGGCTATATATTAGAATGGAATGTGACCCCAAAAGCTGATGTCTCCTTACATATGTTTATTTATGAATTGAATTTATATTTTTTTATTGGAGTCATATTCCATTGTGTATATGGACCACCTCTTTGTGCATTCCTGTGTTGATGGACATATTCGTATCTTCCAAGTGTTGGCTATGGTAAATATTGCTGAGCTGCAGCATTGCCAGCCTTTGTCTTTTTATTTTTTGGGGGTGTACGTGGGCCTCTCACTGCCGTGGACCCTCCCATTGCAGAGCACAGGCTCCGGACGCGCAGGCCCAGCAGTCATAGGTCACGGGTCCAGCCGCTCCGCGCCATGTGGCATCTTCCTGAACCGGGGCATGAACCTGTGTCCCCTGCATTGGCAGGCGGACTCTCAACCACTGCGCCAAGAGTCAAGCCCAGCCTGTGTCTTTTTGATTCTCATCCCCTCAGGCGATAGGTCCAGCAGTGTGTATGCTTGATTGAATGGTAGCTCCGTATTTACCTTTACAAGGCACCTCATTTTTGTCTTCATTACTGGCTCTACCATGTCCCACGTTGAACCAAGTGTAGGCATTTCTCCAAAACCCCTTCAGCATTTATTGTTTGCAGAATTTTTGCTGATGCCCATTCTGACTGGTGTGAGCTGATAGGTTTTTGTAACTTGGATTTGCATATCTTTGATTATTCCTAATGTTCAGCATTTTTCCATGCCTTTTAAAATTTCTGGTGCAGAGAAACAGAAAAAAACGGAGAGTACAATTAACCTCTTGAAATGGTCTTCTTGGATGGTTGCCCTCTTTTGTATTTTTTGGTCAATTTTCGACCCCAGGATTGTTTTTGAGGGCAGGTGTCATTTACAGGCCTGCAATGAATGTGAATATTTAGTGACCATTAGCACTGGGTTTAAAGCTGCTGTTCTGGGAAACGGCCACAAGGCGGCAGCATTTCTCCATTCAAAAAATCTGGTTACTAGGGCAGCAGAGCATTTCTGGGACCAATGGAATACAGAAGAAGGCATCATTGATGCCTAATACAGAATACCATGTCCTGGTGGATGGTAGAATGACCAGCAGGGTGTAGGAATGAGGACCTATAGGATGTATATCCTCGGTGGCTTCCGTGACTGTCCTGACATCCTTTACCAGGTCCCCAGCAGCCCACGGGGCTCTCGTGGTCAGGGCAATCCCAGGATATGGTGCTCACCTGGGCAGACCCAACTCCCCAGTAGCCCATGGGGTCCTCGTGGTCAGGCACCAACAAGGATATGGAGCTCAACGGGGCAGGTCCCAAGCAGCCAACGGGGCTCTCATGGTCAGGGCACTCCCAGGTTATGGGGCTCACATGTGCAAATACCCAGCATCCCATGGGGCTCTCGTAATCAGGCCTCTCCCAGGATACAGAGCTCCTCTGGGCAGGTACCCCAGCAGGCCTGGACACACGGGAACCGTTCACATAGCCCTCATTGCAGAGCACCCCGGATCACCTGTCACTCAGAGCTGACACAGAGCACCTCAGAGCGGACTTGAAGTAACAAACAGCAGCTCCGACAGGTCTGTGACCCTGGGCATCACTCTGTGCAGCCTCCCTCTGCCTGGTCTTCCAGAGACTTTCACTGCAGCCGAGGCACCAGGCGTCTGCCGACACCCATCACCCCTTCTCTCCCTGACTCCTGGGTTCCTCTCATTAGGAGAGCATCTTCTTGAAGTTGTCTCCCACTCATGGGCCAGGTAAAATGATTAGAAAACAAGCCGGAGCTGCAGCCCCTTGTCTATCCGGACTCTCAGGAGCCCACACCTGTTCCTTGCACGTGGCCGGCTCAGCGAGGCCCATTTTCTGCAATGTGAGCCCCTGAGGGGTGAGGATTGGCTGACCTGGGCAGCCTGACCCTGCCGGCCAGCCCTCCCCAGGTGTGCCTGGGTTGAGGTCAATATAAACACTGCTCCAGTCAGCAAGAGCCCCTGCAGCTGTGCCTGCCGCCATATTCTCTGCCCCGTCAGCAGTCTCGGGGCTGTGCTGGTGGGAGGGAGTGAGGGGCCACGGCTTTGTGGGTGGCCCGGTGTGAGTGGGGCTCTGCTGGACTTTCTGCAGGAGTTGCCAGGCTGCCACCTGCTAAAGAAGAGGATGTGTCACGCATACCTGCTGCTGGAATTTCTCTCCAGGCAGAGGTGAAGAAGTAAAAAAGCAGTGGGGGCCGGGACAGGAGGGGTATCTCAGGCAGAGAAGTGGAAAGCTTCCAGACAAGAGCCCAGGGCCAAGACCATCCTGGCTGGCCTTCAGGCACCAAGTCGGCCTGCGTGCTGTGGCTGGTGTGGCTCCACGGCCCTTCCTCTAGGCTTTCAAGTCCTTGTACATATTCAGGAGTTTTACCTGGGAAGGGTGGGGACAGTTCAGCAGCAGCTGGCCTGGGGCTCAGCTCACGTTTACTCACATATGCCTCGGCACGGTCCCCCAGCTTTGCAATGAGGACGTTCCATGCGGGGGAGACGCTGGCTGCATGGGAGATGATTCCCCACCTCTGACCAACTTCACAATTGTTTACCACTGGAGCAAGTGCCCTGATAGGGTTTTCCTCTGTATAACTGGTGGTTTCTGGTTTTTTTTTTTTTTTCCTTTTTTGGTTCAAGGTAGATTTTATTTCTCTTTTATGTATTTATTGATATAAACATGGGAATAATTCATTCATATAAATACATATGTGTGAAGGGAAGAACTTTTTTCTGTTTTATTTTAAAATTTTATTTATTTTTAAAAGTTTTGAAATTTAATTTTATTTATTTTTTATATGCCAGGTTATTATTAGTAATCTATTTTATACATGCACATGTACACAGGTCAATCCCAATCTCCCAACTCATCCCACCACAACCACCCCATGGCTTCCCCCCCTTGTGTCCATACGTTTGTTCTCTCCCTCTGTGTCTCTATTTTTGCCCTGCAAACTGGTTCCTCTGTATCATTTCTCTAGGTTCCACATATATGCATTAATATACAATATTTGTTTTTCTCTTTCTGACTTACTTCACTCTGTATGACAGTCTCTAGATCCATCGACGTCTCTACAAATGACCCAGTTTCATTCCTTTTTATGGCTGAGTAATATTCCATTTTATATATGTACCACATCTTTATCCATTCCTCTGTCTGTGGGCATTTAGGTTGCTTCCATTACCTGGCTATTGTAAATAGTGCTGCAGTGAACATTGTGGTGGATGTGTCTTTTTGATTTATGGTTTTCTCTGGGTATATGCCCAGAAGTGGGAATGCTGGATCATATGGTAATTCTATTTTTAGTTTTTTAAGGAACCTCCATACTGTTCTCCATAGTGACTGTATCAATTTACATTCCCACCAATAGTGGAAGAGGGTTCCTTTTGTCCACACTCTCCCTAGCATTTGTTGTTTGTAGATTTTCTGATGATGCCCATTCTAACAGGTGTGAGGTGATACCTCACTGTAGTTTTGACTTGCATTTCTCTAATAATTAGTGATGTTGAGCAGCTTTTCATGTGCGTCTTGGCCATCTCTGTGTCTTCTTTGAAGAAATGTCTATTTAGAACTTCTACCCGTTTTTGTATTGGGATGTTTGTTTTTTTAATATTAAGCTGCATGAGCTGTTTATATATATAGGAGATTAAACCTTTGTCCATTGATTCGTTTGCAAATATTTTCTCCCATTCTGAGGGTTGCCTTTTTCCATTCCCATTTTTTTAACAAAAAAAGAGAGAAAGAAAAAGAAGCAGAACACAAATGTGCATAAAATATACCTCTTGAAACTGTCGTTTTGAAATGTGGACGTCTTTTGAATTTTTTGGTCGATATACGAACCTAGGATTTGTTTTCAGGGCAGGTGTCATTTACAGGCCTGCAATTATTTTGAATATCAACTGACCATTAGCGCTGGGATTAAAGCTGATGTTGTGTGAAACGGCCACAAGGTGGCAGCAGTTCTCCTTTACCAAATCTGGTTACTAGGGCAACAGAGCCTCAATGGAAGTTCTGTTCTAAGTTGTAATTTAGAATGCAAAGTGCCAGGAGAAACACCTTACGTTTGTCTCACTAATTCTTGTTCGTTTGTTTAATTTAAGTTTTATTTTTTATCACAGCCAGTTTGATTACAACGTTTGGCTTGTTGTAGGTGTGCAAGATGTGGTTCTTTTACACATATGCATATGTCTTTTCTTCCTGGGATCCTTTTACCATGTACGTTATGACAGAATGTTGAGTAGTCTTCTCTTGGTATTCCATAGGTCTTTGATGATTATATATTTCACCTGTGTTGGTATATGTGTGTTTACACCAATATCCTAATGTATCCAATCCTCACACCTTTCCATTGGTGAACCATAAGTTTGTTCAATGAATCTGTGATTGCCCTTCTCTGTGGAAATATCTTCACTGGTATCAATTTTTATGTAACACCTATAAGTGATATCATATGATATGTGTCTCTCTCTTTCTGACTTACTACAAGTCACGTGGTTACCTCTAGACTCATGTACGGTGCTGCACATGGCATTGTGTCCTTTTTTCCCTTGGCTAATATTCTGTCTGTACATGTACCAGTTCTTCTTTGTCCACTCATCTGTTGATGAACTTTTTGGTTGCTTCCATGTCTTGGCTATTGTAATGCTGCGGCAATGCACATTTGCCTGCCAGTGTCTTTCCAGTTCTGTCTTCCTAGGTAATAGGCCCAGGAGTGGGCCTCCCTGATCATATGGTAGCAAAATGTTTACCTTGTAGAAGCACCTCCATTCTGTTCTCATTAGTGCCTCTTATCAGGTTACATCCCTCTTAAAGATCAGGTTATGCTCTTCTCACAAGACCTTCAGCATTTATTGTTTGTAGTATTTTTGCTGATGTTTATTCTGACTAGTGTGAGTTGATACCACTTTGTGGTTGGATCGGCATGCGTCTCATAATCCCTTGAAATTGCACTTTCTGGCATGTCCTTTTTTTCTTCAAACTGTGAGTACAGCTTACCTCTTCAAATTGTTTTCATGAAGTATGTGTGACATTTAGAAATATTTTGGCCATTACTTGCCTCAAGACATTTTGAGGGCAGGTTACATTTACAGCCCTCCAGTACTGGTGCATATGAAGTGACCCTTAGCACAGGTTTTAAAGCTGCTGTTGCAGGGAACGGCCAGAGAGCGGCACCATTTCCCAATCTGTTAACTAGAGAAACAGACCATCCTGGCAGTGGTGTTCCTTGGCTCTATATTAGAATGGAATTTGACCCCAAAAGCTGATGTCTCCTTACATATGTTTATTTATAAATTGAATTTATATTTTTTATTGGAGTCATATTCCATTGTGTATATGGACCGCCTCTTTGTGCATTCCTGTGTTGATGGACATATTCGTATCTTCCAAGTGTTGGCTATGGTAAATATTGCTGAGGTGCAGCATTACCAGACTTTGTCTTTTTTATTTCTGGGGGCGGGTACGTGGGCCTCTCACTGCCTTGGACCCTCCCATTGCAGAGCACAGGCTCCATACGCTCAGGCCCACCAGCCATAGCTCACGGGACCAGCCGCTCCGCGCCATGTGGCATCTTCCCGAACCGGGGCATGAACCTGTGTCCCCTGCATTGGCAGGCGGACTCTCAACCACTGCGCCAAGAGTCAAGCCCAGCCTGTGTCTTTTTGATTCTCATCCCCTCAGGCGATAGGTCCAGCAGTGTGTATGCTTGATTGAATGGTAGCTCCGTATTTACCTTTACAAGGCACCTCATTTTTGTTTTCATTACTGGCTCTACCATGTCCCACGTTGAACCAAGTGTAGGCATTTCTCCAAAACCCCTTCAGCATTTATTGTTTGCAGAATTTTTGCTGATGGCCATTCTGACTGGTGTGAGCTGATAGGTTTTTGTAATTTGTATGTGCATATCTTTAATTATTCCTAATGTTCAGCATTTTTCCATGCCTTTTAAAATTTCTGGTACAGAGAAACAGAAAAAAACGGAGAGTACAATTAACCTCTTGAAATGGTCTTCTTGGATGGTTGCCCTCTTTTGAATTTTTTGGTCAATTTTCGACCCCAGGATTGTTTTTGAGGGCAGGTGTCATTTACAGGCCTGCAATGAATGTGAATATTTAGTGACCATTAGCACTAGGTTTAAAGCTGCTGTTGTGGGAAACGGCCACAAGGCGGCAGCATTTCTCCATTCAAAAACTCTGGTTACTAGGGCAGCAGGGCCTTTCTGGGACCAATGGAATACAGAAGAAGGCATCATTAAAGTCTAATACCGAATACCATGTCCTGGTGGATGGTAGAATGACCAGCAGGGTGTAGGAATGAGGAACTCCTGGATGTATATCCTCGGTGGCTTCCCTGACTGTCCTGACATCCTTTACCAGGTCCACAGCAGCACATGGGGCTCTCGTGGTCAGGGCAATCCCAGGATATGGAGCTCACCTGGGCAGACCCACCTCCCCAGTAGCCCATGGGGTCCTCGTGGTCAGGCCCCTCCCAGGATATGGAGCTCACCGGGGCAGGTCCCAAGCAGCCAACGGGGCTCTCATGGTCAGGGCACTCCCAGGTTATGGAGCTCACCTGTGCAACTACCCAGCATCCCATGGGGCTCTCGAGGTCAGGCCCCTCCCAGGATACAGAGCTCCCCTGGGCAGGTACCCCGGCAGGGCTGGACACACAGGAACCGTGCACATAGCCCTCATTGCAGAGCACCCCAGATCACCTGTCACTCAGAGCTGACACAGAGCACCTCAGAGCGGACTTGAACTAACAAACAGCAGCTCCGACAGGTCTGTGACCCTGAGCATCACTCTGTGTAGACTCCCTCTGCCTGGTCTTCCAGAGAATTTCACTGCAGCCTAGGCACCAGGCGTCCGTCTCCACCCATCACCCCTTCTCTCCCTGACTCCTGGGTTCCTCTCATTAGGAGAGTATCTTCTTGAAGTTGTCTCCCACTCATGGGCCAGATAAAATGATTAGAAAACAAGCCAGAGCTGCAGCCCCTTGTCTATCCGGACTCTCAGGAGCCCACACCTGTTCCTTGGACGTGGCCGGTTCAGCGAGGTCCATTTTCTGCAATGTGAGCCCCTGAGGGGTGAGGATTGGCTGACCTGGGCAGCCTGACCCTGCCGGCCAGCCCTCCCCAGGTGTGCCTGGGTTGAGGTCAATATAAACACCGCTCCAGGCAGCAAGAGCCCCTGCAGCTGTGCCTGACGCCATATTCTCAGCGCCGTCAGCAGTCTCGGGGCTGTGCTCGGGAGGGAGTGAGGGGCCACGGCTTTGTGGGTGGCCCGGTGTGAGTGGGGCTCTGCTGGACTTTCTGCAGGAGTTGCCAGGCTGCCACCTGCTAAAGAAGAGGATGTGTCACCCATACCTTCCGCTGGAATTTCTCCACGGGCAGAGGTGAGGAAGGAAAAAAGCAGTGGTGGCCGGGACAGAAGGGGTATCTCAGGCAGAGAAGTGGAAAGCTTCCAGACAAGAGCCCAGGGCCAAGACCATCCTGACTGGCCTTCAGGCACCAAGTCAGCCTGCGTGCTGTGTCTGGTGTGGCTCACGGCCCTTCCTCTAGGCTTTCAAGTCCTTGTACATATTCAGGAGGTTTACCTGGGAAGGGTGGGGACAATTCAGCAGCAGCTGGCCTGGGGCTCAGCTCACGTTTACTCACAGATGCCTCGGCACGGTCCCCCAGCTTTGCAATGAGGACGCTCCATGCAGGGGGGATGCTGGCTTCATGGGAGATGATTCCCCACCTCTGACCAACTTCACAATTGTTTACCACTGGAGCAAGTGCCCTGATAGGGTTTTCCTCTGTATAACTGGTGGGTTCTGGTTTTTTTTTTTTTTCCTTTTTTGGTTCAAGGTAGATTTTATTTCTCTTTTATGTATTTATTGATATAAGCTTGGAAATAATTCATTCATATAAATACATCTGTGTGAAGGGAAGAACTTTTTTCTCTTTTATTTTTAAATTTTATTTATTTTTAAAAATTTTGAAATTTAATTTTATTTATTTTTTATACAGCAGGTTATTATTAGTTATGTATTTTATACATGCACATGTACACAGGTCAATCCCAATCTCCCAACTCATCCCACCACCACCCCATGGCTTCCACCCCTTGGTGTCCATACGTTTGTTCTCTCCCTCTGTGTCTCTATTTCTGCCCTGCTAACTGGTTCCTCTGTACCATTTCTCTAGGTTCCACATATATGCATTAATATACAATATTTGTTTTTCTCTTTCTGACTTACTTCACTCTGTATGACAGTCTCTAGATCCATCGACGTCTCTACAAATGACCCAGTTTCATTCCTTTTTATGGCTGAGTAATATTCCATTTTATATATGTACCACATCTTTATCCATTCCTCTGTCTGTGGGCATTTAGGTTGCTTCCATTACCTGGCTATTGTAAATAGTGCTGCAGTGAACATTGTGGTGGATGTGTCTTTTTGATTTATGGTTTTCTCTGGGTATATGTCCAGAAGTGGGAATGCTGGATCATATGGTAATTCTATTTTTAGTTTTTTAAGGAACCTCCATACTGTTCTCCATAGTGACTATCAATTTACATTCCCACCAATAGTGGAAGAGGGTTCCTTTTGTCCACACCCTCCCCAGCATTTGTTGTTTGTAGATTTTCTGATGATGCCCATTCTAACAGGTGTGAGGTGATACCTCATTGTAGTTTTGACTTGCATTTCTCTAATAATTAATGATGTTGAGCAGCTTTTCATGTGCGTCTTGGCCATCTCCATGTCTTCTTTGAAGAAATGTCTATGTAGATCTTCTACCCGTTTTTGTATTGGGATGTTTGTTTTTTTAATATTAAGCTGCATGAGCTGTTTATATATATTGGAGATTAAACCTTTGTCCATTGATTCGTTTGCAAATATTTTCTCCCATTCTGAGGGTTGCCTTTTTCCATTCCCATTTTTTTAACAAAAAAAGAGAGAAAGAAAAAGAAGCAGAACACAAATGTGCATAAAATATACCTCTTGAAACTGTCGTTTTGAAATGTGGACGTCTTTTGAATTTTTTGGTCGATATACGACCCTAGGATTTGTTTTCAGGGCAGGTGTCATTTACAGGCCTGCAATTATTTTGAATATCAACTGACCATTAGCGCTGGGATTAAAGCTGACGTTGTGTGAAACGGCCACAAGGTGGCAGCAGTTCTCCTTTACCAAATCTGGTTACTAGGGCAACAGAGCCTCAATGGAAGTCCTGTTCTAAGTTGTAATTTAGAATGCAAAGTGCCAGGAGAAACACCTTACGTTTGTCTCACTACTTCTTGTTCGTTCTTTAAATTTAATTTTTATTTTTATATAACAGCCAGTTTGATTACAACGTTTGGCTTGTTGTAGGTGTGCAAGATGTGGTTCTTTTACACATATGCATATGTCTTTTCTTCCTGGGATCCTTTTACCATGTACGTTATGACAGAATGTTGAGTAGTCTTCTCTTGGTATTCCATAGGTCTTTGCTGATTATATATTTCACCTGTGTTGGTATATGTGTGTTTACACCAATATCCTAATGTATCCAATCCTCACACCTTTCCATTGGTGAACCATAAGTTTGTTTAGTGAATCTGTGCTTGCCCTTCTCTGTGGAAATATCTTCACTGGTATCAATTTTTATGTAACACCTATAAGTGATATCATATGATATGTGTCTCTCTCTTTCTGACTTACTACAAGTCACGTGGTTACCTCTAGACTCATGTACGGTGCTGCACATGGCATTGTGTCCTTTTTTCCCTTGGCTAATATTCTGTCTGTACATGTACCAGTTCTTCTTTGTCCACTCATCTGTTGATGAACTTTTTGGTTGCTTCCATGTCTTGGCTATTGTAATGTTGCGGCAATGCACATTTGCCTGCCGGTGTCTTTCCAGTTCTGTCTTCCTAGGTAATGGGCCCAGGAGTGGGCCTGCCTGATCATATGGTAGCAAAATGTTTACCTTGTAGAAGCACCTCCATTCTGTTCTCATTAGTGCCTCTTATCAGGTTACATCCCTCCTAAAGTTGAGGTTATGCTCTTCTCCACAAGACCTTCAGCGTTTATTGTTTGTAGTATTTTTGCTGATGTTTATTCTGACTAGTGTGAGTTGATACCACTTTGTGGTTGGATCGGCATGCGTCTCATAATCCCTTGAAATTGCACTTTCTGGCATGTCCTTTTTTTCTTCAAACTGTGAGTACAGCTTACCTCTTCAAATTGTTCTCATGAAGTATGTGTGACATTTAGAAATATTTTGGCCATTACTTGCCTCAAGACATTTTGAGGGCAGGTTACATTTACAGCCCTCCAGTACTGGTGCATATGAAGTGACCCTTAGCACAGGTTTCAAAGCTGCTGTTGCAGGGAACGGCCAGAGGGCGGCAGCATTTCTGCTTTTCCCAATCTGTTAACTAGGGAAACAGACCATCCTGGCAGTGGTGTTCCTCGGCTATATATTAGAATGGAATGTGACCCCAAAAGCTGATGTCTCCTTACATATGTTTATTTATAAATTGAATTTATATGTTTTTATTGGAGTCATATTCCATTGTGTATATGGACCACCTCTTTGTGCATTCCTGTGTTGATGGACATATTCGTATCTTCCAAGTGTTGGCTATGGTAAATACTGCTGAGGTGCAGCATTTCCAGCCTCTGTCTTTTTATTTTTTGGGGGGGTATGTGGGACTCTCACTGCCGTGGACCCTCCCATTGCAGAGCACAGGCTCCAGACGCTCAGGCTCAGCAGCCATAGCTCACGGGACCAGCCGCTCCATGCCATGTGGCATCTTCCCGAACCGGGGCATGAACCTGTGTCCCCTGCATTGGCAGGCGGACTCTCAACCACTGCGCCAAGAGTCAAGCCCAGCCTGTGTCTTTATGATTCTCATCCCCTCAGGCGATAGGCCCAGCAGTGTGTATGCTTGATTGAATGGTAGCTCCGTATTTACCTTTACAAGGCACCTCACTTTTGTTTTCATTACTGGCTCTACCATGTCCCACGTTGAACCAAGTGTAGGCATTTCTCCAAAACCCCTTCAGCATTTATTGTTTGCAGAATTTTTCCTGATGGCCATTCTGACTGGTGTGAGGTGATAGGTTTTTGTAATTTGGATTTGCATATCTTTAATTATTCCTAATGTTCAGCATTTTTCCATGCCTTTTAAAATTTCTGGTACAGAGAAACAGAAAAAAACGGAGAGTACAATTAACCTCTTGAAATTGTCTTCTTGGATGGTTGCCCTCTTTTGTATTTTTTGGTCAATTTTCGACCCCAGGATTGTTTTTGAGGGCAGGTGTCATTTACAGGCCTGCAATGAATGTGAATATTTAGTGACCATTAGCACTGGGTTTAAAGCTGCTGTTGTGGGAAACGGCCACAAGGCGGCAGCATTTCTCCATTCAAAACATCTGGTTACTAGGGCAGCAGAGCCTTTCTGGGACCAATGGAATACAGAAGAAGGCATCATTAAAGTCTAATACCGAATACCATGTCCTGGTGGATGGTAGAATGACCAGCAGGGTGTAGGAATGAGGAACTCCTGGATATATATCCTCGGTGGCTTCCCTGACTGTCCTGACATCCTTTACCAGGTCTCCAGCAGCCCACGGGGCTCTCGTGGTCAGGGCAATCCCAGGATATGGAGCTCACCTGGGCAGACCCACCTCCCCAGTAGCCCATGGGATCCTGGTGGTCAGGCCCCTCCCAGGATATGGAGCTCACCGGGGCAGGTCCCAAGCAGCCAATGGGGCTCTCATGGTCAGGGCACTCCCAGGTTATGGAGCTCACCTGTGCAACTACCCAGCATCCCATGGGGCTCTCGTGGTCAGGCCCCTCTCAGGATACAGAGTTCCCCTGGGCAGGTACCCCGGCAGGGCTGGACACACAGGAACCGTGCACATAGCCCTCATTGCAGAGCACCCCAGATCACCTGTCACTCAGAGCTGACACAGAGCACCTCAGAGCGGACTTGAACTAACAAACAGCAGCTCCGACAGGTCTGTGACCCTGAGCATCACTCTGTGTAGACTCCCTCTGCCTGGTCTTCCAGAGACTTTCACTGCAGCCGAGGCACCAGGCGTCTGTCTCCACCCATCACCCCTCCTCTCCCTGAGTCCTGGGTTCCTCTCTTTAGGAGAGCATCTTCTTGAAGTTGTCTCCCACTTATGGGCCAGATAAAATGATTAGAAATCAAGCCGGAGCTGCAGCCCCTTGTCTATCTGGACTCTCAGGAGCCCACACCTGTTCCTTGGATGTGGCCGGTTCAGCGAGGTCCATTTTCTGCAATGTGAGCCCCTGAGGGGTGAGGATTGGCTGACCTGGGCAGCCTGACCCTGCCGGCCAGCCCTCCCCAGGTGTGCCTGGGTTGAGGTCAATATAAACACTGCTCCAGTAAGCAAGAGGCCCTGCAGCTGTGCCTGACGCCATATTCTCTGCCCCGTCAGCAGTCTCGGGGCTGTGCTGGTGGGAGGGAGTGAGGGGCCACGGCTTTGTGGGTGGCCCGGTGTGAGTGGGGCTCTGCTGGACTTTCTGCAGGAGTTGCCAGGCTGCCACCTGCTAAAGAAGAGGATGTGTCACCCATACGTTCCGCTGGAATTTCTCCACGGGCAGAGGTGAGGAAGGAAAAAAGCAGTGGTGGCCGGGACAGGAGGGGTATCTCAGGCAGAGAAGTGGAAAGCTTCCAGATGAGCGCCCAGGGCCAAGACCATCCTGGCTGGCCTTCAGGCACCAAGTCGGCCTGCGTGCTGTGGGTGGTGTGGCTCCACGGCCCTTCCTCTAGGCTTTCAAGTCCTTGTACATATTCAGGAGTTTTACCTGGGAAGGGTGGGGACAATTCAGCAGCAGCTGGCCTGGGTCTCAGCTCACATTTACTCACAGATGCCTCGGCACGGTCCCCCAGCTTTGCAATGAGGACGCTCCATGCGGGGGAGATGCTGGCTATATGGGAGATGATTCCCCACCTCTGACCAACTTCACAATTGTTTACCACTGGAGCAAGTGCCCTGATAGGGTTTTCCTCTGTATAACTGGTGCGTTCTGGTTTTTTTTTTTTCCTTTTTTGGTTCAAGGTAGATTTTATTTCTCTTTTATGTATTTATTGATATAAGCATGGAAATAATTCATTCATATAAATACATCTGTGTGAAGGGAAGAACTTTTTTCTCTTTTATTTTTAAATTTTATTTATTTTTAAAAAATTTGAAATTTTATTTATTTTTTATACAGCAGGTTATTATTAGTTATCTATTTTATACACGCACATGTACACAGGTCAATCCCAATCTCCCAACTCATCCCACCACCACCACCCCATGGCTTCCACCCCTTGGTGTCCATACGTTTGTTCTCTCCCTCTGTGTCTCTATTTCTGCCCTGCTAACTGGTTCCTCTGCACCATTTCTCTAGGTTCCACATATATGCATTAATATACAATATTTGTTTTTCTCTTGCTGACTCATACTTCACTCTGTATGACAGTCTCTAGATCCATCGACGTCTCTACAAATGACCCAGTTTCATTCCTTTTTATGGCTGAGTAATATTCCATTTTATATATGTACCACATCTTTATCCATTCCTCTGTCTGTGGGCATTTAGGTTGCTTCCATTACCTGGCTATCGTAAATAGTGCTGCAGTGAACATTGTGGTGGATGTGTCTTTTTGATTTATGGTTTTCTCTGGGTATATGACCAGAAGTGGGAATGCTGGATCATATGGTAATTCTATTTTTAGCTTTTTAAGGAACCTCCATACTGTTCTCCATAGTGACTATCAATTTACATTCCCACCAATAGTGGAAGAGGGTTCCTTTTGTCCACACCCTCCCCAGCATTTGTTGTTTGTAGATTTTCTGATGATGCCCATTCTAACAGGTGTGAGGTGATACCTCATTGTAGTTTTGACTTGCATTTCTCTAATAATTAGTGATGTTGAGCAGCTTTTCATGTGCGTCTTGGCCATCTCTGTGTCTTCTTTGAAGAAATGTCTATGTAGATCTTCTACCCGTTTTTGTATTGGGATGTTTGTTTTTTTAATATTAAGCTGCATAAGCTTTTTATATATATTGGAGATTAAACCCTTGTCCATTGATTCGTTTGCAAATATTTTCTCCCATTCTGAGGGTTGCCTTTTTCCATTCCCATTTTTTTAACAAAAAAAGAGAGAAAGAAAAAGAAGCAGAACACAAATGTGCATAAAATGTACCTCTTGAAACTGTCGTTTTGAAATGTGGACGTCTTTTGAATTTTTTGGTCGATATACGAACCTAGGATTTGTTTTCAGGGCAGGTGTCATTTACAGGCCTGCAATTATTTTGAATATCAACTGACCATTAGCGCTGGGATTAAAGCTGATGTTGTGTGAAACGGCCACAAGGTGGCAGCAGTTCTCCTTTACCAAATCTGGTTACTAGGGCAACAGAGCCTCAATGGAAGTCCTGTTCTAAGTTGTAATTTAGAATGCAAAGTGCCAGGAGAAACACCTTACGTTTGTCTCACTACTTCTTGTTCGTTCTTTAAATTTAATTTTTATTTTTTATCACAGCAAGTTTGATTACAACGTTTGGCTTGTTGTAGGTGTGCAAGATGTGGTTCTTTTACACATATGCATATGTCTTTTCTTCCTGGGATCCTTTTACCATGTACGTTATGACAGAATGTTGAGTAGTCTTCTCTTGGTATTCCATAGGTCTTTGCTGATTATATATTTCACCTGTGTTGGTATATGTGTGTTTACACCAATATCCTAATGTATCCAATCCTCACACCTTTCCATTGGTGAACCATAAGTTTGTTCAATGAATCTGTGATTGCCCTTCTCTGTGGAAATATCTTCACTGGTATCAATTTTTATGTAACACCTATAAGTGATATCATATGATATGTGTCTCTCTCTTTCTGACTTACTACAAGTCACGTGGTTACCTCTAGACTCATGTACGGTGCTGCACATGGCATTGTGTCCTTTTCTCCCTTGGCTAATATTCTGTCTGTACATGTACCAGTTCTTCTTTGTCCACTCATCTGTTGATGAACTTTTTGGTTGCTTCCATGTCTTGGCTATTGTAATGTTGCGGCAATGCACATTTGCCTGCCGGTGTCTTTCCAGTTCTGTCTTCCTAGGTAATAGGCCCAGGAGTGGGCCTGCCTGATCATATGGTAGCAAAATGTTTACCTTGTAGAAGCACCTCCATTCTGTTCTCATTAGTGCCTCTTATCAGGTTACATCCCTCCTAAAGTTGAGGTTATGCTCTTCTCCACAAGACCTTCAGCGTTTATTGTTTGTAGTATTTTTGCTGATGTTTATTCTGACTAGTGTGAGTTGATACCACTTTGTGGTTGGATCGGCATGCGTCTCATAATCCCTTGAAATTGCACTTTCTGGCATGTCCTTTTTTTCTTCAAACTGTGAATACAGCTTACCTCTTCAAATTGTTCTCATGAAGTATGTGTGACATTTAGAAATATTTTGGCCATTACTTGCCTCAAGACATTTTGAGGGCAGGTTACATTTACAGCCCTCCAGTACTGGTGCATATGAAGTGACCCCTAGCACAGGTTTCAAAGCTGCTGTTGCAGGGAACGGCCAGAGGGCGGCAGCATTTCTGCTTTTCCCAATCTGTTAACTAGGGAAACAGACCATCCTGGCAGTGGTGTTCCTCGGCTATATATTAGAATGGAATGTGACCCCAAAAGCTGATGTCTCCTTACATATGTTTATTTATAAATTGAATTTATATGTTTTTATTGGAGTCATATTCCATTGTGTATATGGACCACCTCTTTGTGCATTCCTGTGTTGATGGACATATTCGTATCTTCCAAGTGTTGGCTATGGTAAATACTGCTGAGGTGCAGCATTTCCAGCCTCTGTCTTTTTATTTTTTGGGGGGGTATGTGGGCCTCTCACTGCCGTGGACCCTCCCATTGCAGAGCACAGGCTCCAGACGCTCAGGCCCAGCAGCCATAGCTCACGGGACCAGCCGCTCCGTGCCATGTGGCATCTTCCCGAACCGGGGCATGAACCTGTGTCCCCTGCATTGGCAGGCGGACTCTCAACCACTGCGCCAAGAGTCAAGCCCAGCCTGTGTCTTTATGATTCTCATCCCCTCAGGCGATAGGCCCAGCAGTGTGTATGCTTGATTGAATGGTAGCTCCGTATTTACCTTTACAAGGCACCTCATTTTTGTTTTCATTACTGGCTCTACCATGTCCCACGTTGAACCAAGTGTAGGCATTTCTCCAAAACCCCTTCAGCATTTATTGTTTGCAGAATTTTTGCTGATGGCCATTCTGACTGGTGTGAGCTGATAGGTTTTTGTAATTTGGATTTGCATATCTTTGATTATTCCTAATGTTCAGCATTTTTCCATGCCTTTTAAAATTTCTGGTACAGAGAAACAGAAAAAAACGGAGAGTACAATTAACCTCTTGAAATTGTCTTCTTGGATGGTTGCCCTCTTTTGAATTTTTTGGTCAATTTTTGACCCTAGGATTGTTTTTGAGGGCAGGTGTCATTTACAGGCCTGCAATGAATGTGAATGTTTAGTGACCTTTAGCACTGGGTTTAAAGCTGCTGTTTTGGGATACGGCCACAAGGCGGCAGCATGTCTCCTTTCCCAAATCTGGTTACTAGGGCAGCAGAGCCTTTCTGGGACCAATGGAATACAGAAGAAGGCATCATTGAAGTCTAATACAGAATACCATGTCCTGGTGGATGGTAGAATGACCAGCAGGGTGTAGGAATTAGGAACTACTGGATGTATATCCTCAGTGGCTTCCCTGACTGTCCTGACATCCTTTACCAGGTCCACAGCAGCCTACGGGGCTCTCCTGGTCAGGGCAATCCCAGGATATGGAGCTCACCTGGGCAGCCCTCCCCCCCAGCAGCCCATGGGCATCTCGTGGTCAGGCCCCTCCCAGATTATGGAGCTCACCTGTGCAACTACCCAGCATCCCATGGGGCTCTCGGGGTCGGGCCCCTCCCAGGATACAGAGCTCCCCTGGGCAGGTGCCCCGGCAGGGCTGGACACACAGGAACCGTGCACATAGCCCTCATTGCAGAGCACCCCAGATCACCTGTCACTCAGATCTGACACTGAGCACCTCAGAGCGGACTTGAACTAACAAACAGCAGCTCCAACATGTCTGTGATCCTGTGCATCAGTCTGTGTGGCTTCCCTCTGCCTGGTCTTCCAGAGACTTCCACTGTAGCCGGGGCACCAAGCCTCTGTCTCCTCCCATAACCCCTCCTCTGCCTGACTCCTGAGTTCCTCTCATTAGGAAAGGTTCTTCTTGAAGTTGTCTCCCACTCATGGGCCAGATAAAAAGATTAGAAAACCAGCCAGAACTGCAGCCCCTTGTGTATCGTGACTGTTCCTTGGACCTGGCCAGTTCAACGAGGTCCATTTTCTGCAATGTGAAAACCTGAGTGGTGAGGATTGTCTGACCTGGGCTGCCTGACCCTGCCGGCCAGCCCTCCCCACGTGTACCTGGGTTGAGGTCAATATAAACACCGCTCCAGGCAGCAAGAGCCCCTGCAGCTGTGCCTGTCACCATATTCTCTGCCCCGTCAGCAGTCTCGGGGCTGTGCTGGTGGGAGGGAGTGAGGGGCCACGGCTTTGTGGGTGGCCCGGTGTGAGTGGGGCTCTGCTGGACTTTCTGCAGGAGTTGCCAGGCGGCCACCTGCTAAAGAAGAGGATGTGTCTCCCATACCTTCCGCTGGAGTTTCTCCACGGGCAGAGGTGAGGAAGGAAAAAAGCAGTGGGGCTGGGACAGGAGGGGTATCTCAGGCAGGGAAATGGAAAGCTTCCAGAAGAGCGCCTGTGTCCAGGACCATCCTGGCTGGCCTTCAGGCACCAAGTCGGCCTGCATGCTGTGGCTGGTGTGGCTCCATGGCACTTCCCTAGGCTTTCAAGTCCTTGTACATATTCAGGTGTTTTACCTGGAAAGGGTGAGGACAGTTCACCAGCAGCTGGCCTGGGGCTCAGCTCACGTTTATGCACAGATGCCTCGGCACGGTCCCCCAGTTTTGCAATGAGGACGCTCCTTGCTGGGGGGCTGCTGGCTGCATGGGATTTGATTCCCCACCTCTGACCAAATTCAGAATTTTTTAACACTGGAGCAAGTGCCCTGATATCATTTTCCTCTGTATTACTGGTGGGTTCGGTTTTTTTTTTCTTTTTTGGTTCAAGGTACATTTTATTCGTCTTCTATGTATTTATAGATTTAAGCATGGAAATAATTCATTCACATAAATACATCTGTGTGAAGGGAAGAACTTTTTTCTATTTTATTTTTAAATTTTATTTATTGTTTAAAATTTTGAAATTTAATTTTATTTATATTTTTTTGAAGCAGGTTATTATTAGTTATCTATTTTATACATATACATGTATACAAGTCAATCCCAATCTCCCAACTCATCCCACCACCACCACCCCATGGCTTCCACCCCTTGGTGTCCATACATTTGTTCTCTACATCTGTTTCTCTATTTCTGCCCTGCAAACTGGTTCCTCTGTACCATTTTGCTAGGTTCCACATATATGCAGTAATATACAATATTTATTTTTCTTTTTCTGACTTACTTCACCCTGTATGACAGTCTCTAGATCCATCGACGTCTCTCCAAATGACCCAGTTTCATTCCTTTTTATGTCTGAGTAATATTTCCATTTTATATATGTACCATATGTTTATCCATATCTCTGTCTGTGGACATTTTGTTTGATTACATTACCTGGCTATTCTAAATAGTGCTGCAATGAACATTGTGGTGAATGTGTCTTTTTGATTTATGGTTTTCTCTGGGTATATCCCCAGAAGTGTGATTGCTGGATCATATGGTAATTCTATTTTTAGTTTTTTAAGGAACCTCCATACTGTTCTCCATAGTGACTGTATCAATTTACATTCCCACCAATAGTGGAAGAGGGTTCCTTTTGTCCACACCCACCCCAGCATTTGTTGTTTGTAGATTTTCTGATGATGCCCATTCTAATAGGTGTGAGGTGATACCTCATTGTAGTTTTGATTTTCATTACTTTAATAATTAGTGATTTTGAGCAGCTTTTCCTGTGCGTCTTGGCCATCTTTGTGTCTTCTTTGAGGAAATGTCTATTTAGATCTTCTACCCATTTTTGTATTGGGTTGTTTGTTTTTTTAATATTAAGCTGCATGAGCTGTTTATATATATTGGAGATTAAACCTTTGTCCATTGATTCTTTTGCAAATATTTTCTCCCATTCTGAGTGTTGTCTTTTGGTCTTGTTTGTAGTTTCCTTTGCTTTGCAAAAGCTTTTACATTTCTTTAGGTCCCATTTGTTTAGTTTTCTTTTTTATTGCATTAGTCTATGAGGTAGATCAAAAAAGATCTTTGTGTGATTTTTGTCAGCGTATTCTTCCTATGTTTTCCTCTAAGAGTTTTATACTGTCCGGTTTTACATTAGGGTCTCTAATCCATTTTGAATTTATTTTTGTGTATGGTGTTATGGAGTGTTCTAGTTTCATTCTTTTAAATGTAGTTGTCCATTTTTCCCAGCACCACTGATTTAAGAGACTGACTTTTCTCCATTTTATAGTCTTGCCTCCTTTGTCATAGATTAGTTGACCATATTTGTGTAGGTATATCTCTGGGCTTTTTTTCCCCTTTTACACCTTTATTGGAGTATAATTGCTTTACAGTTGTGTGCTCGTTTCTGTTGTGTAACAAAGTAAATCATCTATACTTATACATAATTCACCATATCCCCACCCTCTTTCATCTCCCTCCCACCCTCCCTATTCCACCCCTTTAGGTGATCACAAAGCACCGAGCTTAACTCCCTGTTCTATGTGGCTGCTTCCCAGTAGCTATTGATGTTACATTTGGTAATGTATATATGTCCATGCCACTCTCTCACTTCGTCCCATCTTCCCCTTCCTCCTCCCTGTGTCCTCAGATGCTTTCTCTACGTCTGTGTCCTTAATCCTGTCTGGCCCCTAGGTTCTTCCTTTTTGCTGTAGATTCCATATATCTCTGTTAACATAGGGTATTTGTTTTTCTCTTTCTGACTTACTTCATTGTGTAGGACTGACTCTACGTCCATCCCCCTCATGTAAACTCATACTTTTACATGTACCTGTCCAGTTTTCCAAGAACATTTATTGAAGAGGCTGTCCTTTCTCCACTGTACATTCCTGCCACCTTTATCAAAGATAAGGTGACCATATGTGCGTGGGTTTATCTCTGGGCTTTCTATCCTCTTCCATTGATCTATATTTATGTTTTTGTGCCAGTACCATATAGTCTTGACTACTGTAGCTTTGTAGTATAGTGTGAAGTCAAGAAGTCTGATTCCTCCAGCTCTTTTAACTTCCCTCAAGACTGCTTTGGCTATTCGGGGTCTTTTGTGTCTCCATACAAATTTTAAGATTCTTTTGTTCTAGTTCTGTAGAAAATGCCACTGGTAATTTGATAGGGGTTGCATTGAATCTGTAGATTGCTTTGGGTCGTATAGTCATTTTCAAAATATTGATTCTTCTAATCCAAGAACATGGTTTATACCTCCATCTTTTTATATCATCTTTGATTTCTTTCAGGAGTGTCTTATAGTTTTCTGAGTACAGGTCTTTTACCTCCTTAAGTAGGTTCATTCCTACGTATTTTATTCTTTTGGTTGCAGTGGTGAATGGGATTGTTTCTTTAATTTCTCTTTCTGATCTTTCATTGTTAGTGTATAGGAATGCAAGCGATTTCTGTGCATTAATTTTGTATCCTGCAACTTTACCAAATTCATTGATTAGCTCTAGTAGTTTTCTGGTGGCATCTTTAGGATTCACTATGTGCAGTATCGTGTCATTTGCAAATAGTGACAAATTTACTTCTTCTTTTACAATTTGTATTCCCTTTATTTCTTTATCTTCTCTGATTGCTGTATCTGGGACCTCCAAAACTCTATTGAATAATAGTGGTGAGAGTGGACATCCTTGTCTTGTTCCTGATCTTACAGGAAATGCTTTTAGTTTTTCACCATTGAGAATGATGTTTGCTGTGGGTTTGTCATATACAGCCTTAATTATGTTGAGGTAGATTCCCTCTATGCCCACATTTTGTAGACTTTTTATCATAAATGGGTGTTGAATTTTGCCCAAAGCTTTCCTGCATCTATTGGGATGATCATATTTTTATTCTACAATTTGTTAATATGGTGTATCACATTGATTGATTTGTGTATATTGAAGAATCCTTGCATCCCTGGGATAAACCCCACCTGATCATGGTGTATGGTCCTTTTAATGTGTTGTTCAATTCTGTTTCCTAGTATTTTGTTGAGGACTTTTACATCTATATTCATCAGAGATATTGGTCTCTAATTTTCTTTTTCTGTAGTATCTTTGTCTGGTTTTGATATCAGGGTGATGGTGGCCTCATAGAATGAGTTTGGGAGTGTTCCTTACCCTGAAAATTTCTGAAGAGTTTGAGAAGGTTGGGTGTTAGCTCTTGTCTAAATGTTTGATAGAATTCACCTCTGATTCCATCTGGTTCTGGATTTTTGTTTTTTGGAAGATTTTAATCACAGTTTCAATTTTATTACTTGTGATTTGTCTGTTCATATTTTCTATTTCTTCCTGGTTCAGTCTTGGAAGGTTATACCTTTCTAAGAATTTGTCCATTTCTTCCAGGTTGTCCATTTTATATGACATAGTGTTGCTTGTAGTAGTCTCTTAGGATGCTTTGTATTTCTGTGGTGTCTGTTGCAACTTCTCCTTTTACATTTCTAATCTTATTGATTTGAGTCTTCTCCCTCTTTTTCTTCAGTCTGGCTAAAGGTTTATCATTTTGGTTTATCTTCTCAACCAGATTTTAGTTTTATTGATCTTTGCTATTGCTTTTATTTCATTTATTTTGGCTCTGATATTTATGATTTCTTTCCTTCTAGTAACTTTGGGTTTTGTTCTTCTTTCTCTAGTTCCTTTAGGTGTCAGTTTAGATTGTTTGAGATTTTTCTGGTTTCTTAAGGTACGCTTGTATTGCTATAAACTTCCCTCTTAGAACTGCTTTTGTTACATCTCATAGGTTTTGGATCATTATGTTTTTGTTGTCATTTGTCTCTAGGTAGTTTTTGATTTCCTCTTTTACTTCTTCAGTGATTTCTTGGTTATTTAGTAACGTATTGTTTAGCCTCCATGTGTTTGTGTTTTTTACGTTTTTTCCCTGTAATTGATTTCTAATCTCATAGCATTGTGGTCGGAACAGCTGCTTGATATGATTTCAGTTTTCTTAAATTTACTGAGGCTTTATTTGTGACCCAAGATGTGATCTATCCCAGAGAA
Organism: Hyperoodon ampullatus; assembly: GCF_949752795.1. Taxonomy (NCBI): domain Eukaryota; kingdom Metazoa; phylum Chordata; class Mammalia; order Artiodactyla; family Ziphiidae; genus Hyperoodon; species Hyperoodon ampullatus. The sequence goes on from NC_136914.1 coordinate 106,827,138, forward strand.
TGTTCCGTGTGCAATTGAGAAGAATGTGTAATCTGCTGCTTTTGGATGGAATGTCCTATAAATAGCCATTAAATCTATCTGGTCTATTGTGTCATTTAAAGCTTGTGTTTCCTTATTAATTTTCTGTCTGGATGATCTCCATTGGTGTAAGTGTGGTGTTAAAATCCCCCACTATTATTATGTTACTGTCAATTTCCTCTTTCATAACTGTTAGCAGTTGCCTTATATATTGAGGTGCTCCTATGTTGGGTACATATATATTTATAATTGTTATATCTTCTTGGATTGATCCCTTGATCATTATGTAGTGTCCTTCCTTGTCTCTTGTAACATTCTTTATTTTAAAATATATTTTATCTGATATGAGTATTGCTACTCCAGCTTCCTTTTGATTTTCCTTTGCATGGAATATATTTTTCCATCCCCTCACTTTCAGTCTGTATGTTTCCCTAGGTCTGAATTGGGTCTCTTATACACAGCATATATATGGGTCTTGTTTTTGTATCCATTCAGCGAGCCTGTGTCTTTTTGTTGGAGCATTAATCCATTCACGTTTAAGGTAATTATTGATATGTATGTGCCTAGTACTATTTTCTTAATTGTTATGAGTTTGTCTTGGTGGGTCCTTTTCTTCTCTTGTGTTTCCCACTTAGAGAAGTTCCTTTAGCATTTGTTGTAGAGCTGGTTTCATGGTGCTGAATTCTCTTAGCTTTTGCTTGTCTGTAAAGCTTTTGATTTCTCCGTCAAATCTGAATGAGATCCTTGCTGGGCAGAGTACTCTTGGTGGTAGGTTCTTCCCTTTCATCACTTTAAATTTATCATGCCACTCCCTTCTGGCTTGTAGATTTTCTGCTGAGAAATCAGCTGTTAACCTTATGGGAGTTCTGTTGTATGTTATTTGTCATTTTTCCCTTGTTGCTTTCAATAATTTTTCTTTGTCTTTAATTTTTGTCAGTTTGATTACTGTGTGTCTCAGCATTTTTCTCCTTTGGTTTATCCTGCCTGGGACTCTCTGCACTTTGTGGACTTCGGTGGCTATTTCTTTTTCCACACTAGGGAAGTTTTTGACTATAATCTCTTCAAATATTTTCTCAGGTCCTTTCTCTCTCTCTTCTCCATCTGGGACCCCTATAATGTGAATGTTGTTGCATTTATTGTTGGCCCAGAGGTTTCTTAGGGTATCTTCATTTATTTTCATTCTTTTTCTTTATTCTGTTCCATGGCAGTGACTTCCACCTTTCTGTCTTCCAGGTCACTTATCCGTTCTTCTGCCACAGTTATTCTGCTACTGATTCCTTTTAGTGTATTTTTCATTTCAGTTATTGTATTGTTCATCTCTGTTTGTTCTTTAATTTTTCCAGGTGTTTGTTCCTTAGTTCTTCTAGGTCTTTGTTAAGCATTTCTTGTATCTTCTCAATCTTTGCCTCCATTCTTTTTCCAAGGTCTTGGATCATCTTCACTATCATTATTCCGAATTATTTTACTGGAAGGTTGCCTTCCCCACCTCATTTCATTGTTTTTCTGAGGATTTATCTTGTTCCTTGAGTTGGTATAAAGTCCTCTGCCTTTTCATTTTCTCTATCTTTCTGTGAATGTGGTTTTCCTTCCACAGGCTGCAGAATTGTAGTTCTTCTTGTTTAGGCTGTCTGCTCTCCAGTGATTGAGTCTATCTTAGAGGCTTGTGCAAGCTTCCTTATGGGAGGGACTGGTGGTGGGTAGAGCTGGGTGTTGCTCTGGTGGGCAGAGCTTTAATCTGCTTGTCTGTGGATTAAATAAAGTCTTAATAAAAAGTTTAATCTGCTTGTCTGCTGAAGCATGGGGCTGGGTTTCCTCCCTGTTGGTTGTTTGGTCTGAGGCGACCCAGCACTGGAGCCTACCTTGCTCTTGGTGGGGCTAATGGCGGACTCTGGGAGGGCTCACTTCAAGGAGTATTTCCCAGAAATTCTGCTGCCAGTGTCGTTGTCCCCATGGTGAGCCACAGCCACTCCCTGCCTCTGCAGGAGACCCTCTAACACTAGCAGTTAGGTATGGCCATTCGCCTATGGGGTGACTACTCCTTCCCCTGGGTCCTGATGCGCACACTACTTTGTGTGTGCCCTCCAAGAGTGGCGTCTCTGTTGAGACTCTGAGTCTCTGAGTGCAGTTGAGACTCTGAGACACAGAGAGGAGTTGACCAGACTCTGGGTCCTGTGAAGCTTCGATTCTTTGTGGTTCTGAAAATCCTATAGGAGACGGTCCATAGCAGGTGAAGCTAATGCTGTCAGTAGAGGTGGTGAAGCCAAAGATCTGCAGTTCTGATGAGAGGTGCCGATGTACATACAGGACAAAATCATCTTGTGTGAATGTAGTTCAGGCATGTTTAAGATGAATGCAGTCATGTTAATGCCTAACATCTTCTAACTTGTGCCTCTCCTCAGCGACCCCCTCCTCAGTTCCTGAGGCTCCTGTAAGTTATGTACAGAGGAATGGAGAGTGGGCTCTGTCCAGTCGGAACCCTGAGTTACCCTGTGTGTATCTTAGGATACTTTGTATTTCTGTGGTGGCTGTTGTAACATCATCTCTTTCACTTCTGATTTATTTGGGCCGTCTCTTTTTAACAGAACATACTACTGTTGTCTTTTATAACTTACAGAAGTTTAATAAGTGTTTGATCTACTACCCTTACTCTATGTATAGTTTTTTCAGTGAGATTTTTATTTTTGTTTTTTTTCTTGTTACTATCAATAATTAGTGAGACTTCTTTTAAGATACCTTCAAAATTGCTTATAAAGCTGCTTTATTAGTGATGACAGAGCTTTAATGGAAGTCATGTTCTGGTTGTAAATTAGAATGCAATGTGCCCGAAAAAAAGCCCCTTAAGTTTATGTCTCATTACTTCTTGGTCCTTTTTAAATTTAATTTATATTTTTAATCAGAGCAAATTTCATTAAAATGTTTTGTTTGTTCTAGGTGTGCAAGATGTGGTTCTTTTACACATATACATGCATCCATACATCTTCAGATCGTTTTCTCATGTAGGTTGTGACACAAGGTTGAGTAGTCTTCTCTTGGTATTCCGTAGGTGTCTGGTGATTATATATTTCACATGTGTTTCTATATCTATATTAACCCCAATATCCTAATGTATCCAATCCTCACACCTTTCCATAAGGTGAACCATAACTTTGTTTAATGAATCTGTGATTGCCTTTCTCTGTGGAAATATCTTCATTGGTATCAATTTTTAGCTAACACCTATAAGTGATATTATAGGATATGTGTCTTTTGCTCTCTGACTTAGTACAATTTGCCTGATACCTCTAGAATCATTTATGGTGCTGCAAATGGCATTGTTTCATTTTTTTGCCTAGCTAGTATTCCATCTGTACATGTACCAGTTTTTCTTTGTCCACTCACATCTTGATGGACTTTTTGGTTGCCTCCGTGTCTTGGCTATTGTAATACTGCTGCAATGCACATTTACCTGCCTGTGTCTTTCCAATTCTGTCTTCTTATGTTATAGGCCCAGGAGTGGGCCTCCTGTATCATATGGTATCTCAGGGTTTACCTTTTAAATACACCACGATTCTGTTCTCATTAGCAGCTCATTCCAGGTTACATCCCACTTAAAGTTGAGGGTATGTGTATCTCCACAACACCTTCAGCATTTATTGTTTGTAGTTTTCTTGCTGATGGATATTCTGACTGGTGTGAGCTGATACATCTTTGTGGTTGAATTTGCATGTGACTCATAATCCGTTGAAATTGAGCTTTAAGGCATGTCCTTTTTATTTTTCATACTGTGATTACAGCTTAGTTCTTCAAAGTGTTTTCTTAAAGTATGTGTCACATTTTGAAATGTATTGGCCATTACATCCCTCAAGACATTTTGAGGGCAGGTTTCATTTACAGCCCTGCAGTACTTGTTCACATGAAGTGACCATTAGCACAGGCTTTAAAGCTGCTTTTGTAGGTAACAGCCAGAGTGTGGTAGCCTTTCTTCATTCCCTATGCTGGTACTAGGGAAACACACCTTCCAGGCAGTGATCTACCTCAGTTATAAATTAGAGTGGAATGTGCCCGGATAAACCCCCAAAAGCTGATGTCTCCTTACTTTTATTTGTTTTTTTAATTTAATTTATATTTTTATTAGAGTAATATTCCATTGGGTATATGGACAACTTCTTGGTGCATTCCTCTGTTGATGGACATTTTTTTGCTTCCAAGTGTTGGTTATTTTAAATATTGCTGGAGTGCAAGATTGCCAGCCTGTGACTTTTTGATTCTCAGTTTCTCAGGTGATAGGCCCAGCAGTGGGTGTGACTGATTGACTAGTAGCTCAATGTTGACCTTTTCAAAGCACCTCCACTGTGTTTTCATTAGTGGCTCTTACCACGTCCCCCTTAGAACCGAGGGTATGAAATTCTCCACAATCCCTTCAGCATTTATTGTTTGCAGCATTTTTGCTAATGGCCATTCTGACTGCTGTGACCTGAAAGGTTTTTGTAATTTGGGTTTGCATGTCTTTAAAAATTCCTAAAATTCATGATTTTTCAATGCCTTTTTCTTCTGTTAAAAAAATGTGAGTACAGTATATCTCTTGAAATTGTCTTCTTGGAAGGTTGCCCTCTTGAATTTTTGGTCGATATTCGACACCAGGATATTTTGGAGGGCAGGTGTCATTACAGAACTGCACATTTGGTGACTATTTAGTGACCATGAGCACTGGGTTTAAAGCTGCTGTTGTGGGAAACGGCCACGAGGCGGAAGCATTTCTCCATTCCCAAATCTGGTTACTAGGGCAGCAGAGTCTTTCTGGAAGTCATGTTCCTAGGTTGTAAGTTAGAATGGAATGTGCCAACAGAAACGCCCATAAGTTTATATCTCATTACTTCTTCTTGGTTTTTAAAATATATTTAATGTGGGTAATGATTAGATATTGCTTGTCCAAGTGTACACAATCTGGTTTATTTGTACAATATATATGTCTATTCATGTTCAGATCCTCTTCTCATGTAAAATATTACAGAGAGTTCTGTAGACCTACCTTGCTATATGGTCAGTCTTTTTGATATATGTTATATTATGTATTTGTACATGTATGGTAATACTAATCTTAATTTACCATTCCACCCACCTATCCTTTTAGATAAGCATACTTCTAAGTCTGTGAGTGTCTTTCTCTGTGGAAATATGTTCATTTGTGTTAGTTATTAGTTAACGCCTATAAGTGATATCATAGGATATAGGTCTTCTGCTTTCTGACTTACCTCATGTTCTGTGATTATCTCCAACCTCATCTATGGTGCCTCAAATAGCAGTGTTTCATTGTTTTCCATGGCTAATATTCTGTTGTATACATAGACCACTTCTTCTTTATCCATTCATCTGTTGATGGACATTTTGGTTGCTTCACTGTCTTGGCTATTGTGAATAAGGCTGCAGTGCAGGTTTTGAAGCCTGAGTCTTCTCGATTCAGGTCTCAGGTGAGAGGCCCAGTGGTGTGACTGCTGGATTGAATGGTACCTCAATTTTTATTTTAACTGCAGCTCCCTTCTGTTCTCATTATTGGCTGTTACCACTTTACACCTCACCGGCAGCTACAGGGTACAGAGTTCTCTATAACCCCTTCAATATTTATTGTTTGTTGACATTTTGCTGATGGCCAGTCGACTGGTGTGAGTTGAAACCTTTTTGTGGATTAGATTTGCATGAGCTTAATAATAACTGAGGTTGAGCTTTGATCCATTTTCCTTGTTTTTTTAAAGAAAGTGAGCCAAATTTACTTCTTCATATAATTTACTTGAAAAATTTGCCAGGTTTGAATTATTTTGGCCATTCCTGACCTCCGCACATTTGTTTAGGGCAGATGTCCTTTACAGCCCTGAGTCCTTGTGAATGTTAAGTGACCTTTACGTGTGGGTTGAAAGACGCTCTTGTGGGAAACGGCCACAAGGCGGCAGCATTTCTACATTTCCAACTCTGGGTTTTTGGGCAACAGAGATTTCCTGGAAATCGTGTTAGTAAGTTACAAATTAGAGTGGAATGTGCCAGCGCAAACACCCAAGAGCTTATATCCCCTAAATTGTTGTTTGTTTTTTAAATTTAATTTTTATTAATTATCAGAGCAAATTTGATAAAAATGTAGATTCTCCTAGGTGTACAGTTTCTGGTTCATCCTATAAGTGTATCTGTCCATTCCCCTTTGGATCCTTTCCCATGTATATTATTATAGAGTGTTGAGTAGACTTCTCTTCGTATACCATAGGTATTTTGTGATTATATATTTCATATGTATTAGTACATGTCTGTTACCCTCATGTCCTAATTCATACATTCCTTACACCTTTCAATTTGGTTAAACATAATTTGGTTTTCTGAATCTATGCGTGTCCTTCTCTTGGAAATTATTTCATGGGTATCAATTTTTAGGTAACACCTATAAGTGATGTCACAAGATGTCTGTCTTTCGGTTTCTTTCTTACTTCAAGTTGGGTGATTATCTCTAGATCCTTTTATGGTGGTGCCCATGGCACTGTTCCATTCTTTTTCATGGCTAATATTCCATTGTGTACATGGACAACTTCTTCTTGGTGCATTTTTCTGTTGATGAACATTTTGGTTTCTTCCAGGTCTTGACTATGGTACATGTTGCTGCAGTGCAGGATTGCCAGCCTGTGTCTTTTTGATTCTGGTCTACTCAGGAGAAAGGCCCATGAGTGGGCCTACCAGATCACATAGTAACTCCATTTTTACCCATAAATGCACCTCCATGCTGTTCTCACTACTGGCAGTTACCAGGTTACATCCCAACAGCAGCTAAGGGGTACGCAGTTCTCTAAAACCCCTTCAGCATTTATTCTTTGTAGACTTTTTGTTTGCTGATGATCATTTTGATGGCTGTGAGTTGAACTTTTTTGTACACTGGATTTGCATGGTTTTATTAATTCCTGACGTTCAGCCTTTTTCCATTCACGTTTTTTTAACAAAGAAAGAAAGAAAGAAAGAAAGAAAAAGAAACAGAAGACAAGTTTGCGTAAAAATGCCTCTTGAAACTGTCGTTTTCAAATGTGGATATCTTTTGAATTTTTGATCAATATACGACACCAGGAATTTTTTCAGGGCAGGTGTCATTTACAGGCCAGCAATTATTTTGAATATCAACTGACCTTTAGGCATGGAATTAAGTGCTGTTTTGTGAAATGGCCACAAGGTGGCAGCAGTTCTCCTTTGCCAAATCCGGTTAGTAGGGCAACAGAGCCTCAATGGAAGTCGTGTTCTAGGTTGTAATTTAGAATGGAATGTGTCAGGAAAAAGCCCCTTAAGTTTATGTCTCACTACTTGTTCATTTTTTTAACTTAATTCCTATTTTTAATCACAGCAAGTTTGATTGCAATTTTTGGCTTGTTCTATGTGTGCAAGATGTGGTTCTTTTACACATATACATATGTCTATTCTTCTGGGATTCTTGTCCCATGTACGTTATGACAGAATGTTGAGTAGTCTTCTCTTAGTATTCCATAGTTCTTTGGTGATTATATATTTCACCTGTGTTTGTATATACCTGTTAACCCCAATACCCTAATGTTTCCAATCCTCACATATTTCCATTGGTGAACCATAAGTTTGTTTAATGAATCTGTGATTGCCCTTCTCTGTGGAAATATCTTCACTGGTATCAATTTTTAGGTAACACCTATAAGAGATATCATACGATATGTATCCTTCCTTTTCTGACTTACTACAAGTCACGTGATTACCTCTAGACTCATCTATGGTTTTGCACATGGCATTGTGTCCTTTTTTTCCTTGGCTAATATTCCGTCTGTACATGTACCAGTTCTTCTGTGTCCACTCATCTGTTGATGGACTTCTTCTTTGCTTCCATGTCGTGGCTATTGTAATGCTGCAGCAATGCACATTTGCCTGCATATGTCTTTCCAATTCTGTCTTCTTAGGTTATAGGCCCAGGAGTGGGCCGGCTGGGTCATATGGTAGCAAAATGTTTACCTTGTAGAAGCACCTCCATTCTGTTCTCATTAGTGCCTCTTATCAGGTTACATCCCTCCTAAAGTTGAGGTTATGCTCTTCTCCACAAGACCTTCAGCGTTTATTGTTTGTAGTATTTTTGCTGATGTTTATTCTGACTAGTGTGAGTTGATATCACTTTGTGGTTGGATCGGCATGCGTCTCATAATCCCTTGAAATTGCACTTTCTGGCATGTCCTTTTTTTCTTCAAACTGTGAGTACAGCTTACCTCTTCAAATTGTTTTCGTGAAGTAGGTGTGACATTTAGAAATATTTTGGCCATTCCCTCCCTCAAGACATTTTGAGGGCAGGTTTCATTTACAGCACTCCAGTCCTGCTGCATATGAAGTGACCCTTACCACAGGTTTCAAAGCTGCTGTTGCAGGTAACGGCCAGAGTGTGGCAGCATTTCTGCTTTTCCCAATGTGGTACCTAGGGAAACAGACCTTCCTGGCAATGGTGTTCCCCTGTTAAAAATTAGAGTGGAATGTGCCCAGATAAATCCCCAAATGCTGATGTTTCCTTACTTATGTTTGTTTTCTAAATTGAATTTATATTTTTTATTGGAGTCATATTCCATTGTGTACATGGACCACTTCTTCTTTGTGCATTCCTCTGTTGCTGGACATTTTCGTAGCTTCCAAGTGTTGGCTATGGTAAATATTACTGGAGTGCAGGATTGCCAGCCTGTATCTTTTGATTTAGTTTGTTGTTTTTTGTGGTACATGGACCTCTCACTGCCATGGCCCCTACCGTTGCAGAGCACAGGCTCCGGATGCAGAGGCCCAGCAGCCATAGCTCACGGACCAGCCGCTCCGTGGCATGTGGGGTCTTCCCTAACAGGGGCATGAACCCGTGTCTCCGGCATCGGCGGTGGACTCTCAACCACTGCACCACCAGTGAAGTCCAGACTGTGCCTTTTTGATTCTAATTCTCTCAGGTGCTAGGCCCAGCAGTGGATATGCTTGACTGCATGGTAGCTCAGTACTTAGCATTTAAAAGCACCAGCTTTGAGTTTTCCTTACTGGCCCTTATGATGTCCGATGTTGAACCAAGTGTAGGAACTCCACAACCCGTTCAGCATTTATTGTTTGCAGAATTTTTGCTGATAGCCATTCTGACTGGTGTGAGCTGATAAGTTTTTTGTAATTTGGATTTGTATGTCTTTAATTATTCCTATTGTTCAGCATTTTTCACGCCTTTTTAAAATTTATGTTAAAAAAAGAGAAAAAAACGGAGAGTACAATTAAACTCTTGAAATTGTCTCCTTGGATGGTTGCTCTCTTTTGAATTTTTGGTCAATATTCGAACCCAGGATTGTTTTTGAGGGCAGGTGTCATTCACAGGACTGTAATGAGTGTGAATATTTAGTGACCATTAGCACTGGGTTTAAAGCTGCTGTTGTGGGAAACGGCCACAAGGAGGCAGCATTTCTCCATTCCCAAATCTGGTACTAGGGTAGCATAGCCTTTCTGGAAGTGCTGTTCCTACGTTGTAAATTAAAATGGAATGTGCCTGGAGAAAACCCAGTAAGTTTATGTCACATTACTTCATGTTCCTTGTTTTAGTATTTTTAATCGGGGTAATTATTGGAATATTGTTTGTACTAGGTGTACACAATCAGGTTCATTTGTGCATTATATATATATATATATATATATATATATATATATATATATATATATATATATATATATATTCATTTACAGAGCCACTTCCCATGTAAATTATTGCAGACTGTTCCATAGACCTCCCTTGCTATATGGTCGGTCTTTTTAATATATGTATTTAATAGGTATTTCTACACGTATGATAACCGTAATCTTAATTTTTCCATTCTCCTCACTTTTCCTTTTAGATAAGCATAGTTTGTTTTCTAAGTCTGTGAGTTTCTTCCTCTGTGGAAATATGTTCAATTGTGTCAGTTCTTAGATAATGCCTATAAGTGATATCATAGTATATGTCTTTTCCTTTCCAACTTACTGCATGTTCTGTGATTGTCTCTAGGCTCATCTATGGTACCTCAAAGAGCAGTGTTTCATTGTTTTCCATGGCTAATATTCCATTGTCTACATGGACCACTTCTTCTTTTTCCACTCATCTGGTGATGGACATTTTCGTTGCTTCCATGTCTTGGCTACTGTGAAAATTCCTGCAGTGCGGCTGTTGAAGCCTGTGCCTTCTCGACTCTGGACTTCTCAGGTGAGAGGCTCAGCAGTGGGCCTGTTGAATGGAATGGTGGCTCAATTTTTACTTTTCAACACAGCTTCTTTCTGTTCTCATTATTGGCTGTTACCACTTTACACCTCACCAGCAGCTAGAGGGTACACAGTTCTCTAAAACCCCTTCAGCATTTATTGTTTGTATTATTTAAGCTCATGGTAGTTGACATGTGTGAGTTGAAACCTTTTAGGAGGTTAGATTTGCATGAGTCTAATAATTCCTGATGTTGAGCTTTTATCCATTTTCCTCTTTTTTGAAAATGAGTGAGTAAAACTTACCCCTCCATACGATCTCCTTGAAAAATTTGCGAGTTATGAATTTTTTTGGCCATTCCCTACCTCCAAACAATTATTTAGGGCAGGTGTCCTTTACAGCCCTGGGTCCTTGTGAATGTTAAGTGACCATTACCTGGGGGTTTAAAGCCTCTCTTGTGGGAAACGGCCACAAGGCGGCAGCATTTCTACATTTCCAACTCTGGGTTTTTGGGCAACAGAGATTTCCGGGAAATCGTGTTACTAAGCTGCAAATTAGAGTGGAATGTGCCAGCGCAAACCCACAAGAGCTTATATCCCCTAAATTGTTGTTTGTTTTTTAAATTTAATTTTTATTAATTATCAGAGCAAATTTGATAAAAATGTAGATTCTCCTAGGTGTACAGTTTCTGGTTCATACTATCAATGTATCTGTCTATTCCTCTTTGGATCCATTCCTGTGTATGTTATTATAGAGTGTTCAGTAGACCACTCTTCGTATTCCATAGGTATTTTGTGATTATATATTTCGTATATATTAGTACATGTCTGTTAACCCCCATGTCCTAATTCATACATTCCTTACACATTTCCATTTCATTAAACATAATTTGGTTTTCTGAATCTATGTGTGTCCTTCTCTTGGAAATTATTTCATGGGTATCAATTTTTTGGTAACACCTATAAGTGATGTCATAAGAAGATGTCTGTCGTTCTCTTTCTTTCATACTACAAGTTGGGTGATTATCTCTATATCCTTCTATGGTGGTGCCAATGGCACTGTTCCATGCTTTTTCTTAAATAATATTCCATTGTGTACATGGAGGAATTTTTCTTGGTGTATTTTTCTGTTGATGGATATTTTGGTTTATTCCATGTCTTGGTTATGGTACAAGTTGATGCAGTGCAGGATTGCCAGCCTGTGTCTTTTTGATTCTGGTCTACTCAGGTGAAAGGCCAATGAGTGGGCCTACCAGATCACATGGTAGCTCCATTTTGTTCTCACTACTGGCTGTTACCAGGTTACATCCCACAAGCAGCTAAAGGGTACGCAGTTCTTTAAAACCCCTTCAGCACTTATTCCTTGTAGACTTTTTTGTTGATGATCATTCTGACAACTGTGAGGTGAACTTTTTTGTACAATGGATTTGCATGGCTTTATTAATTTCTTTTGTTCAGCCTTTTTCCATTCCTGTTTTTTTAACAAAAAAGAAAGAAAGAAAAAGAAACAGAAGACAAATGTGCATAAAATATGCCTCTTGAAACTGTCGTTTTGAAATGTGGACGTCTTTTGAATGTTTTGATCGATATACGACCCCAGGATTTTTTCAGGCCAGGTGTGATTTACAGCCCTACAATTATTTTGAATATCCACTGACCATTAGGGCTGGGATTAAAGCTGCTGTTGTGTGAAACGGCCACAAGGTGGCAGCAGTTCTCCTTTACCAAATCTGGTTACTAGGGCCACAGAGCCTCAATGGAAGTCGTGTTCTAGGTTGTAATTTAGAAGGCAATGTGCCAGGAGAAAGTCCCTTATGTTTGTCTCACTAATTCTTGTTCGTTCTTTAAATTTAATTTTTATTTTTATATCACAGCAAGTTTGATTACAATGTTTGGCTTGTTGTAGGTGTGCAAGATATGGTTCTTTTACATATATACATATGTCTGTTCTTCCTGGGATCCTTTTCCCATGTACCTTATGACAGAATGTGGAGTAGTCTTCTCTTGGTATTTCGTAGGTCTCGGTGATTATATATTTCACCTGTGTTTGTGTATGTCTGTTAACCCCAATATCCTAATGTATCCAATCCTCACACCTTTCCATTGGTGAACCATAAGTTTGTTTAATGAATCTGTGATTGCCCTTCTCTGTGGAAGTATCTTCACGGGTATCAATTTTTATGTAACACCTATAAGTGATATCATATGATATGTGTCTTTCTTTTTCTGACTTACAACAAGTCACGTGATTACCTCTAGACTCATCTACGGTGCTGCATATGGCATTGTGTCCTTCTTTTCCTTGGCTAATATTCCGTCTGTACATGTACCAGGTCTTCTTTGTCCACTCCTCTGTTGATGGACTTTTTGGTTGCTTCCATGTCATGGCTATTGTAATGCTGTGGCAATGCACATTTGCCTGCCTGTGTCTTTGCAATTCTGTCTTCTTAGGTTATAGGCCCAGGACTGGGCCTGCTGGATCATATGGTAGCAAAATGTTTACCTTATAGAGGCACCTCCATTCTGTTCTCATTAGGGGCTCTTACCAGGTTATGTCACACTTAAAGTTGACGGTATGCACTTCTCCACAAAACCTTCACCATTTATTGCTTGTAGTATTTTTGCTGATGTTTATTCTGACTAGCGTGAGCTGATACCTCTTTGTGGTTGGAATTGCTTGCATCTCATATTCCCTTGAAATTGAGCTTTCTGGCATGCCCTTTTTCTCTTCAAACTGTGAGTACAGCTTACCTCTTCAAATTGTTTTCCTGAAGTATGTGTGACATTTAGAAATATTTTGGCCATTCCCTCCCTCAAGACATTTTGAGGGCAGGTTTCATTTACAGACCTCCTGTACTGGTGCATATGAAGTGACTCTTAGCACAGGTTTGAAAGCTGTTGTTGCAGGTAATGGCCAGTGTGCATCAGCATTTCACAATTCTATGAAATGTAATTAAACACACAATATGTAGTTTTTCTTTTAAATTTCCATTGTTACTTTTTTAAAGTATAATTATAATTGAAGTTCTTAGTACGAAGTGAAATTTTAAAAGATTAAAGTAAAATATTTTACTAGTTGCCTTCCTTACACATTGACTGAAATGACCAGCATAATGTGTAGATATCTCACTTTATCCAAGTGTTCTATACGTGTGGAACATTATGTTTCTCCCTGTAGAACAACAGATTTAGCTCTCAAACTTTTTATAGGCTACATATCAGTCCCTAGAACAGAAGTACTCAGTATTTCAGATTTAACTTTTTAAGGGACTCAGGATACTTTGTGCTTTATTTTGTTGTTCTGCTAATTTGTTTTAACTCCAGAAAAAAATATTTTTTAAATAGAAAATAAAAATTAAGCTAGGAGTAATGATTAGGATTTAGGGTACAGGTTAAGATTAGGGAACATGTAAGGTTGCCAGTTTGGGTAGTGTTTAGTGTTACAGTAAGGCTTAGTGTACAGTTTATGGTATGGGTATGGTTTAGTGTACTGGTTAGTGTATGGGTTTGGATTAGAGTACGTGTTTGTGCAAGGTTTAGGGTACCACTTAGTGTTAGTAGTGTTAGTGTACAGTTTAAGGTAATGGTAAGTGTTAAGATTAAAGTTAGGGTTACAGTAAGGGAATGGGTAGAGTTAGCAAACAGATATGCTTTAGAGTAAAATTAAGGGTATGAAAACGACTTAGGGTCAGGGTACATGTTATGGTAGGGGTTAGGGTACAGCTTAGGGAATGGGTACAGTTTTGGGTACACGTTAGGTTACGACAACATGTTACAGTTAGGGTACGCGTTATGGTATGGGTTAGTGAATGGGTAAGTTTTAGAGTACATGTTAGGGTACGAAAACGGGATAGGCTTAGGGTACTGGTTAGCAAAAGAGTTAGGGATAGGGAACATGTATGGTTTAGGGTACAGGTAAAGGTAAAAAAATGGGTTAGAATGCGTTCTGGGGTATCCCTAAGTGTTAGTGTATGGGTTAGGTTTAGTGTTAGTGAACAGGTAAGCTGTAGGGTACAAGATAGTATAAGAAAACGGATTGTCAGCTACTATTAAATCAAGCATACCCACCTCTGTGCTTATAGCCTGACAGGATGAGAATCAAAAACTCACAGGCTGGGCTTCAATGGTGGCGCAGTGGTTGAGAGTCTGCCTGCTGATGCAGGGGACACCAGTTCATGCCATGGTCCAGGAAGATCACACATGCTGCGGAGGGCCTGGTCCTGTGAGCTATGGCTACAGGGCCTACAAGTCTGGAGCCTGAGCTCAGCAGCAGGAGAGGCCACCGCAGTGAGAGGCCTGCATACTGCAAAAAACAAACAAAAAAGACACAGGCTGGCAATCCTGCACTCCAGTAATATTTACCATAGCCAACACTTGGAAGCTACGAAAATGTCCATCAACAGAGGAATGCACAAAGAAGAAGTGGTCCATGTACACAATGGAATATGACTCCAATAAAAAAATATAAATTCAATTTATAAAACAAACATAAGTAAGGACACATCAACATTTGGGGTCACATTCAACTCTAATATATAACCCAGGAACACCACTGTCAGGATGGTCTGTTTCCGTAGTTACCAGATTGGGAAAAGCAGAAATGCTGACGCCCTCTGGCCATTACCTGCAACAGCAGCTTTAAAACGTGTGCTGAAGGTCACTTCATATGCACCAGTACAGGAGGTCTGTAAATGAAACCTGCCCTCAAAATGTCTTGAGGGAGGTAATGGCCAAAATATTTCTAAATGTCACACATACTTCAGGAAAACAATTTGAAGAGGTAAGCTGTACTCACAGTTTGAAGAAAAAAAGGACATGCCAGAAAGCTGAATTTCAAGTGATTATGAGATGCATGCAAATCCAACCACAAAGTGGTATCAGCTCACAATAGTCAGAATAAACATCAGCAAAAAATCTACAAACAATAAATGCTGAAGGTGTTGTGGAGAAGTGCATACCGTCAACTTTAAGTGTGACATAACCTGGTAAGAGCCCCTAATGAGAACAGAATGGAGGTGCCTCTATAAGGTAAACATTTTGCTACCATATGATCCAGCAGGCCCAGTCCTGGGCCTATAACCTAAGAAGACAGAATTGCAAAGACACAGGCAGGCAAATGTGCATTGCCACAGCATTACAATAGCCATGACATGGAAGCAACCAAAAAGTCCATCAACAGAGGAGTGGACAAAGAAGAACTGGTACATGTACAGACGGAATATTAGCCAAGGAAAAGAAGGACACAATGCCATGTGCAGCACCGCAGATGAGTCTAGAGGTAATCACGTGACTTGTTGTAAGTCAGAAAAAGAAAGACACATATCATATGATATCACTTATAAGTGTTACATAAAAATTGATACCAGTGAAGATACTTCCACAGAGAAGGGCAATCACAGATTCATTAAACAAACTTATGGTTCACCAATGGAAAGGTGTGAGGATTGGATACATTAGGATATTGGGGTTAACAGACATACACAAACACAGGTGAAATATATAATCACCGAGACCTACGAAATACCAAGAGAAGACTACTCCACATTCTGTCATAAGGTACGTGGGAAAAGGATCCCAGGAAGAACAGACATATGTATATATGTAAAAGAACCATATCTTGCACACCTACAACAAGCCAAACATTGTAATCAAACTTGCTGTGATATAAAAATAAAAATTAAATTTAAAGAACGAACAAGAATTAGTGAGACAAACATAAGGGGCTTTCTCCTGCCACATTCCCTTCTAAATTACAACCTAGAACACGACTTCCATTGAGGCTCTGTGGCCCTAGTAACCAGATTTGGTAAAGGAGAACTGCTGCCACCTTGTGGCCGTTTCACACAACAGCAGCTTTAATCCCAGCGCTAATGGTCAGTGGATATTCAAAATAATTGCAGGCCTGTAAACGACACCAGCTCTGAAAACAAATCCTGGGGTCGTATATCGACCAAAAATTTCAAAAGACGTCCACATTTCAAAACGACAGTTTCAAGAGGCATATGTTACGCACATTTCTGTTCTGCTTCTTTTTCGTTCTTTCTTTTTTTCTTAAAAAAAACGGGAATGGAAAAAGGCAACCCTCAGAATGGGAGAAAATATTTGCAAATGAATCAATGGACCAAGGTTTAATCTACAATATATATAAACAGCTCAGGCAGCTTAATATTAAAAAAACAAACAACCCAATCCAAAAATGGGTAGAACATCTAAATTGACCTTTCTTCAAAGAAGACACAGAGATGGCCAAGGTGCACATGAAAAGCTGCTCAACATCACTAATTATTAGAGAAATGCAAATCCAAACTACAATGAGGTATCACCTCACACCTGTTAGAATGGGCATCATCAGAAAATCTACAAACAACAAATTCCGGGGAGGGTGTGGACAAAAGGAACCCTCTTCCACTATTGGTGGGCATGTAAATGGACACAGTCACTATGGAGAACAGTATGGAGGTTCCTTAAAAAACGAAAAATAGAATTACCATATGATCCAGCTACCCCAATTCTGGGCATATACCCAGAGAAAACCATAAATCAAAAAGACACATTCACCACAATGTTCATTGCAGCACTATTTACAATAGCCAGGTAATGGAAGCAACCTAAATGCCCACAGACAGAGGAATGGACAAAGATATGGTACATATATAAAATGGAATATTACTCAGCCATAAAAAGGAATGAAACTGGGTCATTTGTAGAGACGTCGATGGACCTAGAGACTGTCATACAGAGTGAAGTAAGTCAGAAAGAGAAAAACATATATTGTATATTAATGCATATATGTGGAACCTAGAGAAATGGCACAGATGAACAGGTTTGCAGGGCAGAAATAGAGACACGGAGGGAGAGAACAAACCTATGGACATCAAGGAGGGGAAGCCATGGGGTGGTGGTGGTGGGATGAGTTGGGAGACTGGAATTGACCTGTATACATGTATATGTATATTATAGATAACTAATAATAACCTGCTGTATAAAAAAATAAATAAAATAAAATTTCAAAAATTTTTAAAATAAATAAAATTTAAAAATAAAACAGAAAAATGTTCCTCCCTTCACAAATATGTATTTATATGAATGAATAATTTCCATGCTTATATCTATAAATACATTAAAGGGAATAAAATCTACCTTGAACCAAAAAAAAAAAAAAAAAGAAAACAGATACGACCAGTTATACAGAGGAAAATCCTATCAGGGCACTTGCTTCATTGGTAAACAATTCGGAAGTTGGTCAGAGGTGCGGAATCATCTCACATGCAGCCAGCAGCCCCCCCGCAAGGAGCGTCCTCATTGCAAAGCTGGGGGACCGTGCCAAGGCATCTGTGAGTAAACGTGAGTTGAGCCCCAGGCCAGCTGCTGCTGAACTGTTCCCACCCTTCCCAGGTAAAACACCTGAATATGTACAAGGACTTGAAAGCCTAGAGGAAGGGCCCTGGAGCCACACCAGCGACAGCACGCAGGCCGACTTGGTGCCTGCAGTCCAGCCAGGATGGTCCTGGCCCCGGGCAGTCTTCTGGAAGCTTTCCATTTCCCTGCCTGAGATACCCCTCCTGTCCCGGCCCCCACTGCATTTTTCCTTCCTCACCTCTGCCCGGGGAGCAATTCCAGCGATAGGTATGGGTGACACATCCTCTTCTTTAGCAGATGGCAGCCTGGCAACTCCTGCAGAAAGTCCAGCAGAGCCCCACTGACACCGGGCCTGCCACAAAGCTGTGGCCCCTCACTCACTCCCACCAGCACAGCCCCGAGACTGACGGCGCAGAGAATATGGCGTCAGGCACAGCTGCAGGGGCTCTTGCTGCCTGGAGCGGTGTTTATATTGACCTCAACCAAGGCACACCTGGGGAGGGCTGGCCGGCAGGGTCAGGCTGCCCAGGTCAGCCAATCCTCACCCCTCAGGGGCTCACATTGCCGAAAATGGACCTCGCTGAACCGGCCACGTCCAAGGAACAGGTGTGGGCTCCTGAGAGTCACGATACACAAGGGGCTGCAGCTCCGGCTTTTTTCTAATCATTTTATCTGGCCCATGAGTGGGAGACAACTTCAAGAAGACCCTCTCCTAATGAGAGGAACTCAGGAGTCAGGGAGAGGAGGGGTGATGGGTGGAGACAGAGGCTTGGTGCCCCGGCTACAGTGGAAGTCTCTGGAAGGCCAGGCAGAGTGAAGCCACACAGAGTGATGCCCAGGGTCACAGACCTGTCGGAGCTGCTGTTTGTTAGTTCAAGTCCGCTCTGAGGTGCTCTGTGTCAGCTCTGAGTGACAGGTGATCTGGGGTGCTCTGCAATGAGGGCTATGTGCACGGTTCCTGTGTGCCCAGCCCTGCCGTGGTACCTGCCCAGGGGAGCTCCGTATCCTGGGAGGGGCCTGACCACGAGAGCCCCATGGGCTGCTGGGTAGATGCACAGGTGAGCTCCATAACATGGGAGTGGCCTGACCATGAGAGCCCCGTGGGCTGCTGGGGACATGCCCAGGTTAGGCCCATATCCTGGGAGGGGCCTGACTACGAGAGCCCCATGTGCTGCTGGGTAGTTGCGCAGGTGAACTCCGTAACCTGGGAGTGGCCTGACCACAAGAGCCCCGTGGGCTGCTGGGGACCTGGTAAAGGATGTCAGGACAGTCAGTGAAGCCACTGAGGATATACATCCAGTAGTTCCTAATTCCTACACCCTGCTGGTCATTCTACCATCCACCAGGACATGGTATTCTGTATTAGAATTCAATGATGCCTTCTTCTGTATTCCATTGGTCCCAGAAAGCCTCTGCTGCCCTAGTAACCAGATTTGAGAATGGAGAAATGCTGCTGCCTTGTGGCCGTTTCACACAACAGCAGCTTTAAACCCAGTGCTAATGGTCACTAAATATTCACACTCATTGCAGGCCTGTAAAGGACACCTGCCCTCAAAAACAATCCTGGGGTCGAAAATTGACCACAAAATTCAAAAGAGGGCAACCGTCCAAGAAGACAATTTCAAGAGGTTAATTGTACTCTCCAGTTTTCCTGTTTTTCTGTAGCAGAAATTTTAAAAGGCATGGAAAAATGCTGAACGTTAGGAATAATTAAAGATATGCACATCCAAATTACAAAAACCTATCAGCTCATACCAGTCAGAATGGCCATCAGCAAAATTTCTGCAAAAAATAAATGCTGAAGGGGTTTTGGAGAAATGCCTACCCTTGGTTCAATATGGGACATGGTAAGAGCCAATAATGAAAACAAAATGGAGGTGCCTTGTAAAGGTAAATACTGAGCTACCATTCAATCGAGCATACCCACTGCTGGGCCTATCGCCTGAGGGGATGAGAATCAAAAAGACACAGGCTGGGCTTCACTGGTGGTGCAGTGGTTGAGAGTCCGCCTGGCAATTCAGGGGACATGGGTTCATGCCCTGTTTTGGAAGATCCCACATGACGCGGAGTGGCTGGTCCCATGAGCTATGGCTGCTGGGCCTGTGCATCTGGAGCCTGTGCTCTGCAATGGGAAGGTTCACATCAGTGAGAGGCACACGTACCCCAAAAAAAAAAAAATAAAAATAAATAAAGACACAGGCTGGCTATCCTGCAATCCAGCAATATTTACCATAGCCAACACTTGGAAGCTACGAAAATGTCCATCAACAGAGGAATGCACAAAGAAGAAGTGGTCCATGTACACAATGGAATATGACTCCAATAAAAAAATATAAATTCAATTTATAAAACAAACATAAGTAAGGACACATCAGCTTTTGGGGTCACATTCAACTCTTATAACCCAGGAACACCACTGTCAGGATGGTCTGTTTCCGTAGTTACCAGATTGGGAAAAGCAGAAATGCTGACGCCCTCTGGCCATTACCTGCAACAGCAGCTTTAAAACGTGTGCTGAGGGTCACTTCATATGCACCAGTACAGGAGGTCTGTAAATGAAACCTGCCCTCAAAATGTCTTGAGGGAGGTAATGGCCAAAATATTTCTAAATGTCACACATACTTCAGGAAAACAATTTGAAGAGGTAAGCTGTACTCACAGTTTGAAGAAAAAAAGGACATGCCAGAAAGCTGAATTTCAAGTGATTATGAGATGCATGCAAAAACAACCACAAAGTGCTATCAGCTCACATTTGTCAGATTAAACATCAGGAAAAAAATCTACAAACAATAAATGCTGAAGGTGTTGTGGAGAAGTGCATACCGTCAACTTTAAGTGTGACATAACCTGGTAAGAGCCCCTAATGAGAACAGAATGGAGGTGCCTCTATAAGGTAAACATTTTGCTACCATATGATCCAGCAGGCCCAGTCCTGGGCCTATAACCTAAGAAGACAGAATTGCAAAGACACAGGGAGGCAAATGTGCATTGCCACAGCATTACAATAGCCATGACATGGAAGCAACCAAAAAGTCCATCAACAGAGGAGTGGACAAAGAAGACCTGGTACATGTACAGACACAATATTAGCCAAGGAAAAGAAGGACACAATGCCATATGCAGCACCGTAGATGAGTCTAGAGGTAATCACTTGACTTGTTGTAAGTCAGAAAAAGAAAGACACATATCATATGATATCACTTATAGGTGTTACATAAAAATTGATACCAGTGAAGATACTTCCACAGAGAAGGGCAATCACAGATTCATTAAGCAAACTTATGGTTCACCAATGGAAAGGTGTGAGGATTGGATACATTAGGATATTGGGGTTAACAGACATACACAAACACAGGTGAAATATATAATCACCGAGACCTACGAAATACCAAGAGAAGACTACTCCACATTCTGTCATAAGGTACGTGGGAAAAGGATCCCAGGAAGAACAGACATATGTATATATGTAAAAGAACCATATCTTGCACACCTACAACAAGCCAAACATTGTAATCAAACTTGCTGTGATATAAAAATAAAAATTAAATTTAAAGAACGAACAAGAATTAGTGAGACAAACATAAGGGGCTTTCTCCTGCCACATTCCCTTCTAAATTACAACCTAGAACACGACTTCCATTGAGGCTCTGTGGCCCTAGTAACCAGATTTGGTAAAGGAGAACTGCTGCCACCTTGTGGCCGTTTCACACAACAGCAGCTTTAATCCCAGCGCTAATGGTCAGTGGATATTCAAAATAATTGCAGGCCTGTAAATGACACCAGCTCTGAAAACAAATCCTGGGGTCGTATATCGACCAAAAATTTCAAAAGACGTCCACATTTCAAAACGACAGTTTCAAGAGGCATATGTTACGCACATTTCTGTTCTGCTTCTTTTTCGTTCTTTCTTTTTTTCTTAAAAAAAACGGGAGGGCTTCCCTGGTGGCGCAGTGGTTGAGAGTCCGCCTGCCGATGCAGGGGACGCGGGTTCGTGCCCCGGTCTGGGAGGATCCCACATGCCGCGGAGCGGCTGGGCCCGTGAGCCGTGGCCGCTGAGCCTGTGCTCCGGAGCCTGTGCTCCGCAAGGGGAGAGGCCACAACAGTGAGAGGCCCGCCTACCGCAAAAAAAAAAAAAAAAAAAAAAAAAAAAAAAAAAAAAAAAACGGGAATGGAAAAAGGCAACCCTCAGAATGGGAGAAAATATTTGCAAACGAATCAATGGACCAAGGTTTAATCTACAATATATATAAACAGCTCAGGCAGCTTAATATTAAAAAAACAAACAACCCAATCCAAAAATGGGTAGAACATCTAAATTGACCTTTCTTCAAAGAAGACACAGAGATGGCCAAGATGCACATGAAAAGCTGCTCAACATCACTAATTATTAGAGAAATGCAAATCCAAACTACAATGAGGTATCACCTCACACCTGTTAGAATGGGCATCATCAGAAAATCTACAAACAACAAATGCTGGAGAGGGTGTGGACAAAAGGAACCCTCTTCCACTATTGGTGGGCATGTAAATGGACACAGTCACTATGGAGAACAGTATGGAGGTTCCTTAAAAAACGAAAAATAGAATTACCATATGATCCAGCTACCCCAATTCTGGGCATATACCCAGAGAAAACCATAAATCAAAAAGACACATTCACCACAATGTTCATTGCAGCACTATTTACAATAGCCAGGTAATGGAAGCAACCTAAATGCCCACAGACAGAGGAATGGATAAAGATATGGTACATATATAAAATGGAATATTACTCAGCCATAAAAAGGAATGAAACTGGATCATTTGTAGAGACGTCGATGGACCTAGAGACTGTCATACAGAGTGAAGTAAGTCAGAAAGAGAAAAACAAATATTGTATATTAATGCATATATGTGGAACCTAGAGAAATGGTACAGATGAACAGGTTTGCAGGGCAGAAATAGAGACACGGAGGGAGAGAACAAACCTATGGACATCAAGGAGGGGAAGCCATGGGGTGGTGGTGGTGGGATGAGTTGGGAGACTGGGATTGACCTGTATACATGTATATGTATAATATAGATAACTAATAATAACCTGCTGTATAAAATAATAAATAAAATTAAATTTCCTTGTTTTTTTAAAATAAATAAATTTTTAAAATAAAACAGAAAAAAGTTCTTCCCTTCTCACAGATGTATTTATATGAATGAATAATTTCCATGCTTATATGTATAAATACATTAAAGAGGAATAAAATCTACCTTGAACCAAAAAAGAAAAAAAAAACCAGATACAGTTATACAGAGGAAAATCCTATCAGGGCACTTGCTCCATTGGTAAACAATTCTGAAGTTGGTCAGATGTGGGCAATCATCTCCCATGCGGCCAGCAGCCCCCCGCAAGGAGTGTCCTCATTTCAAAGCTGGGGGACCGTGCCGAGGCGTCTGTGAGTAAACGTGCGCTGAGCCCCAGGCCAGCTGCTGTTGAACTGTTCCCACCCTTCCCAGGTAAAACACCTGAATATGTACAAGGACTTGAAAGCCTAGAGGAAGGGCCGTGGTGGCACACCAGCGAAAGCACGCAGGCTGACTTGTTTCCTCTAGGCCAGCCAGGATGGTCCTGGCCCAGGGCGCTCTTTTGGAAGCTTTTCTTTCCCTGTCTGAGATACCCCTCCTGTCCTGGCCCCCACTGCTTTTTTCCTTCTTCACCTCTGCCCGAGTAGAATTTCCAATGGAAGGTATGGGTGACACATCCTCTTCTTTAGCAGGTGGCAGCCTGGCAACTCCTGCAGAAAGTCCAGCAGAGCCCCACTCACTACGGGCCTCCCACAAAGCCATGGCCCCTCACTCCCTCCCACCAGTCCAGCCCCGACACTGCTGACGGGGCAGAGTATATGGTGTCAGGCACAGCTGCAGTGGCTCTTGCTGCCTGGAGCGGTGTTTATATTGACCTCAACCCAGGCACACCTGGAGAGGGCTGGCCGGCATGGTCTGGCTGCCCAGGTCCGCCAATCCTCACCCCTCAGGGGCTCACATTGGAGAAAATGGACCTCGTGAACCGGTCAGGTACAAGGAACAGGTGTGGGCTCCTGAGAGTCATGATACAGAAGAGGCTGCAGCTCCGGCTTGTTTTCTAATCATTTTATCTGGCCCATGAGTTGGAGACAACTTCAAGCAGACCCTGTCCTTATGAGAGGAGCCCAGGAGTCAGGGAGAGGAGGGGTGATGGGTTCAGACAGAGTCCTGGTGCCCCGGCTGCCGTGGAAGTCTGTGGAAGATCAGGCAGAGGAAGGCTGCACCGAGTGATGCCCAGGTTCACAGACCTTTCAGAGCTGCTGTTTGTTAGTTCAAGCCTGCTCTGAGGTGCTCTGTGTCAGCTCTGAGTGACAGGTGATCTGGGGTGCTCTTCAATGAGGGCTATGTGCACGGTTCCTGTGTGCCCAGACCTGCCGTGGTACCTGCCCAGGGGAGCTCCGTATCCTTGGAGGGGCTTGACCACTGGAGCCACATGGGCTGCTGGGTTGTTTCACAGGTGACCTCCATAACCTGGGAGTGGCCTGACCATGAGAGCTCCGTGAGCTTCTGGGAACCTGCCCCTGTGAGCCGCTTTCGCTGGTGGGTAGTTGCGCAGGTGTTCTCCATAACTTGGGAGTGACCTAACCACAAAAGCCCTGTTGGCTGCTGGGGTCGTGCCCCGGTGAGCTCCATATCCTGGGATTGCCCTGACCACCAAAGCCCTGTGGCCTGCTGGGGACCTGGTAAAGAATGTCAGGACAGTCAGTGAAGCCACCGAGTGTATACATCCAGTAGTTCCTAATTCCTACACCCTGCTGGTCATTCTACCATCCACCAGGACATGGTATTCTGTATTAGAGTTCAATGATGCGTTCTTTTATATTCCATTAGTCCCAGAGTCACAAGAAATTTTGGCTTGTGAGTGGCAGGACTCAACATACAACAAAATAATAGTGCTGGTCCGTCCTGCCCCTAGGGTTCAAAAATTCCCACACCACCTTTGGTGAAACGTTATCTAAAGACCTAAAAGTTCTATCTCTGGAAAAGGGAATGCTCCTTCATTATGCAGACGACATTCTGATCGCCAGGCCTACTAAGGAGGCCTCTGAACTACCTAGCCAATAAAGGATAGAAGGTGTCCAAGAAAAGGGCTCATATATCACAGGCTAAGGTGACCTGCCTGGGCTTCATTCTTACGGAAGGTCGGAGAAACCCATCCCAGGAAAGGAAAGAAGGCATTTGAAGCCTTACCCTTTCTAAAACTTGAAGACAGCTTACAGGTCCCTATGGAGGTCGGGGTTTGCTGCATCTGTATCCCTAACTACAGTCTAATAGCTGGGCCTCTATATGAAACACTGAAAGGAAAAGATGACGATCCTTTTGAATTGAATCCAGAAGTGGCCTTTCAAGAATGGAAAGGGCAGTCAATTCAGACCCTTGCCCTGGAACTCCCTAATTTAGCTAAACCCTTTGACCTTTACATTCCCGTTCAAAGGTGAATCGCTCTTGGAGTATTAGTGCAAAAACTGGGACCATTTGAAATGGAAAAATGCAATAATGCCCTCCAGGTAGGATAAACTACGGTCACCAAGGGCTTGGCCCACCGCCCCATCAGGCCTTGATACTGGGGGTATCTAAAAACCTGGAAATCAGCAGCCCACAAGGCCAGCTCCCTCCTAAGGGAAAAGGACCCCACGTGGTGATCCTAACCACCCACCATGCCCTGAAGTTGCAGGGGTAGCTCCATGGGCACACAGACTTCGAGAGAGGAGGCCCTCCAACTCCAACCTCCAGAGAGACAACCGGGGGCAACAGGCTCCCATGACGACTCGTGTGACCATCAGTTGACCTGAAGCTTCTCTCAGAAAACAACAAGATTGTGCCCCAAAAGAGCAGACTACTGCTTGCAGGACTTCCTTCACCCAGATGGGAGCTAATAAGCTTCATGGGGGAACCATGTATCACGCTGTCACCAAAGAAAACCCTACAGACACTGCGGTGACAGCGGCCAATAAGAACGGCTGGACTCCTGGCTCCTTCAAAAGACCGTTGACTCAGTGGCCGCCATGGTCCTGGATCACCACCGACCCTGGACTGTCTGGGAGTTGAGCGGGCAGCGCTCTGATACCTGGTGCTGTTTGTACGTTAATTCAGGGGCCTAACTGAAGAAAGTGCAGACTACTGGTCAGAGCATCTAGGCTGGCAGAAACCGTCAGCCTAAGGTGGCCAAACAAATGTGGGGTGTAGTAAAACCGCCCCCCCCTAGCCTCTCTGCATATCTCTTTCGTGGACCCTTAAAGGTCATTAGAATCTATAACACTTCCAATGCTGGTGCTCAGGCAGACGAGCAGTGAGGCAGGAGGCCTGGGGACAATCAACCTCACCTGGAGGCTGCTGCGGAGAAGTTCTGCCCCTCCCCTCCCTGGAGTATGAGGACTCCCAACTCAGCACAAAGCAGTTACACCCCAAGAATGAGGAACAGGACAAAAGGTGGAGGAGGGATTTGTCACCGGCAAAGCCCATGAAAAATACCTGGGATATAAAAATAGAACCTGGGCAATAAAATAAAGTCTAACCTTTTTTTCCTTTGTGCTTTGTCTAATTTCACGTGCTCCTAGGGTTCCGCATGCAGAGGTCCCACACCCGGCACTTCAGACCCGATTTCCTAGTGCAGAGTGGCTGGGTGGACACCTTAGCTCGCGGGGCCCCATGCAGACTCCGCGACATAGAGCCTGAGCTGCAGCCAACCTGGCCTTCAAGAGCTCCGTCCCCTTCCTCCCGCTGATGCTGCCGGGATCCCTACACAGAAGCACCGCCCACAGCCCGTGGGGGAGCGCACGTTTTCACCTCTCCATTCTGTTTTCAAAATATAAAGTTTCCTTTGCTTCTGAACCAAACTCAGTCTCTGTCTGTTGGCTCCAATGACACTCGACAGGGGGACCCTTGTTGGAGCCCACTCTGGAGGATCAGTAACAGAAATTGAGAACATTGTAACTTCAATGAACAGATGTGTGAGCCAAACTGTAATTAACATAGAGCAGTGTATAAAGCTCGGGTAAAATAAGATGTTTCTAACACTTCCATTTGATATTTCCATCACTTTATTATAAGCAAGTTCAGTGAAGAGGTTTGTCTTATTTGTCAGGTCAACATTAGAGAAATGAAGTAATTTCTTTCCAAGGATGTACATCTAATCATCTTGGCTGAAGCTTCAATCTTGGTTTGAATGCTTTTCCATTGAAAATGATACCTCTCTTTCAGCTCCCCCATTTCTGAGAAGTATAAAATCTTATAATTTATTATTACCAAAGGGGAAAGGTGGGAGGAGGGATAAATTAACAGGTTGGGATTAACACATACACACTGCTATGTATAAAATAGATCATCAACAAGGAACTACTGTATAGCACAGGGAACTACACTCAATATTTTGCAATAACCTATAAGGGGAAATAATCTGAAAAAGAATAGATATTTTTATCGACATCATCTATCAATGACAGATAAAATGTAACCTACAGGAAGCCGATGGTGAGTGCTTCTGATGCTGAAGACTTCAATCATCTAAATTTCGGACTCTGCCTACTTCCCAAGGCCCTTAATGACTACGTGTGTAGCTGTAGCTTAAAACTTCCCCAGTTTGGGGTTCGGGGAGACACTGATTTGGAAAAATCCCCCGTGTTCTCCTTATATGCACGGGACCCTTCCCAGGGCTAAAACGTGCCTGTCACACCCAGAGGATGGTACACCATTTGATCGGGAAGAGTTTGGAAAAGACATCTCATCTCCTCATCTCTTGGTGTTCGGGTTCACTCCTCCAGCGTCTTTCCTAACAATCTCCCCAGTTACAGATGTCAGCATCATCAACATCCTGTTGCTCACAGTTTGGAATTTGTCCAGAGGATGAAATGGAAGGATGAGAAACAATGAGAGACAAGTCCTAGGTGTTCAGAGAGGCACATGTCACTCTAATTTCCAATCAGGAAGACGAATTGACCAAAGGCTAGGATTGCCCATGGAAACAGAATAGGGCTTGAGGAAATCCCGCTGTTTTGTGGCCAGTTCCCAAAAACACAGGTTGAAAAATGTAACTCAGGGGCACGAAAATCCATGAAACTGCAGAGTTGAAAATACCTATTGTCGATTAATGTCTTTAGGTAAGTCACCGAAAAGGACTTGTAAACAAGGGAGAATGGCAGGCAGGGGATTTGAAGAGGTAGAAAGGACACACCATTAAAGCACAAGAAAAGGGGCTGAACATTGCCAACGATGCAGTTGGCCAGAAAGGGCGTATGCATTTTTCTGAATATATTCAAGAAAAGGGCATAAATCCGTTTTAGCCAACAAGACACGTGGGCGCTGGAAATCAATACTACAAGAGGTGTCACTAAGCATCAGTCAGAAGAGCCATCCTTATAAAGTGTAAACACCAGAAATGCAGGACAGGGCGAGGAGAAAAGGGAGCCCTGTGAGGCTTATAGTGGAAATGTAAATTGCCAATGGCCACTCGGGAGAAGTGTATCGTGTTTACTAAAACATCTAAAAAATGAGCTACAGAGCATAGGGCACTTCCACTCATGGGCGTATATCTTGGGAAAAACAAAAATAGACAGGACACAGCCACCCCAATATTTACCTCCTCTCTGTTTAAAAGAACCTCAACTTGGATATAACCTAAATGTCCCTGGAAGGAAAAAATGGATAAAAGAGATGTGGTACTTATGTAGAGTGGAATATTACTCCGCCTGGAAATCAATGAAATAAGGCCAGTTGCAACAACTCCAAAGGATTTACGTACGATCATTCTAAGTGACATAAGTCAAAAAGAAAAAGATACATATCATAAGATATCACTTAAAGGTGGAATCAAAAATGGCTAGACATGAAATAAATTACAAAAGAGAAACATAGTCAAATATGTAGAAAACACACATAAGGCTGATAAATGGAAAAGGTGGGGAGAGGTGAGGCAATATCCAGGAGGTTGAAATTAGCAAATATACCGTTCCAAATACCAAATTGATAATAGACAAGGACTACACGGTACCTCTGAGGACTGCACTCAGCACACTCAAGTCACCAGAAAAGAATATATACGACTGATAAAAATCTGAAAAAGAATGTATTGATGTCTCTCTGTATGTGGATCAAGTGGTTGAATAGAAGCAAGAAACAGACCATTGAAAATCAGCTGCAACCAATATAATAATAAATTAAAAAAAATAAAAGACAATGAGACACAAAAATTCTTACAACTTTTGCACAGGGGCTGTGATGCAACGTGGATTGAACACATCTAGACCCACAGCAGGATGAGACATAAGGCTCGAAACTGTTCCCACTAAGATAACTAGTGAGGTTGGGTGAGGAAATGCAGACCCTTTAAAGTAATACTGCCTGGTACCCATTCCATGGGTCCTAAATCTGCAGGTTCAAGGGAAGCTTCCTACAGCAAAAATATGCATGGGAAACCCAGAGGAATGTACACCATGTGAACGGGAAAGGTGTCTGAAATACACTTCATTTTTCATCTCCTGGTGCTCGGGTTCGACATTCCAGACACTTTACTAAAAATCTCCCCACTTGGAGATTCAGGGCCTTTAAGCTCCTGTTTTGCACAGTTTACAATGTGTGCGGAGGATGAACGGGAAGAGGGGGAACCACAGAGAGACTAGTAGTAGGTGTTTCGACAGGCACATGTCAGTCTAATTTCCCATCAGGTAGAAGAATTAAACAAAGTATCAAACTGCCAACACAGAAACAGAATAGGGCCTGAAGCAACCTGCAGATTTTCAGCCAGCTCACAAAAAAAGAGAGTTGAAAAATGGCTAGGGGCAGTGCAATTGCCAAACATGCAGAGTGAGAAAGGACAACTATCATCCAAAAATATATTAATGTAAGGAAAGAAAGAGGATTTGAAACCAAGGCAGAATTGCAGGAAACAGATTTCAAGAGGCAGATTGGAGTCCCCTTTAAAGCACATGAAAAGCAGAAGAACTTCGACCATGATGCAGTAGACCAAAAAACAAGTGGGCAATGCAAATCGACTCTACAAAGAAGTCTTACTTCCCACTGGTCAAAAGGGCCATAAGAAAAAAGTGTTAAAACCAGAAAGTCAGGGCAGGCCATGGAGAACAGGGAGCATTTTTTTGGCTGATGGGAGGAATGTAAATTGCCAACAGCCACTCTGGAGAAGTGCATGGTGTTTCCTGAAACATCTAAAAAACAGAGCTATAGAGCATAAGGCACTTCCACTCATGGACGTATATCTTGGTAAAACTAAAAATCAACAAGGCACTGCCACCACAAAATTTATGGTTGCTCTGTTTACAAGAACCTCTATTTCTGTACATCTTAAATGGCCCAGGAAAGAGAAAAATGGATAAAGAAGTTGTGGTAGTTTTGTAAAATGGAATATCACTCAGCCATGAAATCAATGTCATAAGGCCAGTAACAGCATAATGAGTGGATTTAGGTACGATGATTCTAAGGGAAATAAGTCTCACAGAAAAAAAAAAAAACTTATCATAAGATATCACTTAGAGAGTGAATGTAAACATGGGTACACATGAGCTGAATTACAAAGCAGAAAACAGTCTTACATTTAGAAAACACACTTATGCCTGCTTACGGGGAAAGGTGAGGTGGGGTGATGCATAAAACCAGAGTTTGAAATTAACACAGACACCGTTCCATAAACCAAATTTGTAATAGAAGAGACCTACTCCTTGCTCAATGAACTGGACTCAACACCCACTAGTCAGCACAGAGGAATATAACTGACTAGAAAGAATCGTAAAACCTATGTATTGATATCTCTCTTTCACTGAACTGAGTGTGTGTAGAGAGGCATAAACACAGCAGTGAAAATCAGCTAAACCCCATTATAAAAAAATTTCAAAAACAAAATGAAAACACGGTGAAAGAAAGAGGAATTCTTACAAAATTCGTTCAGGATCTGTGACACAACCTGGATTGACATCTACACCCACAGATGGATGAGACATAAGGCTGGACACTTGGGGCTGAGAGGATTGGTGAGGTTGGGTGAGTAAATGCAGACCTTTTAAAGCAACAATCGTGCCACCCATTCCATGGTTCCCAACTCTCCACGTTTAAGGGAATCTTCCAAGAGCCATAATATACATGGGAAACCCAGAGGATGGTACACCGTGCGATGGGGAAAACTTTCTAAAACACAACACATGTTTCCTCTTCTGGTGCTTGGTTTCGTCATTGCAGACGCTTTATTAAAACTCTACCCACTTGGAGAGTCAGCACCTTTAACCTCCTGTTCTGCACAGTTTGCAATTTGTGCAGAGGATGAACAGAAAAAGGGGGAAACAATGACAGACTAGCTGTAGGTGTTCGGATGGGCACATGGCACTCTAATTTCCCATAAGGAAGAAGAATTAAACAAAGGCTCAGGCTGCAGCCACAGAAACAAAATAGGCCTGAAGCAATCCTGTGGTTTGCGGCCAGCTCACAAAAAAGAGAGCTGAAAAATGGAGCTCAGCGGCACAGCAATTCACAAACTTTCAGAGTTTTACAGGACAACTATCATCCAAATATCTGTTGAGGGAAGGCAACGAGGAGGACTTGAAAGCGAGGCAGAATTGCAGGAAACAGATTTCAAGAGGTACATTGGAATCACCTTTAAAGCACATGAAAAGTGGCAGAAGTTCGACAATAATGCACGTGGCCAAAAAGGGCGCATGCGTTTTTTCCTGAATATATTGAGGAAAAAACGCATGCCAAGCAAGCAAGTGGGAAATGCAAATCCGCACTACAAAGAAGTCTCACATCCCAGCAGTCAAAAGGGAATTCCGAAAAAAGTGTAAAAACCAGAAAGGTATGACAGGCCATGGGGAACAGGGAGCCTTGTTATGCTAATGGAAGATATGTAATTTGCCAAGAGCCACTCTGGAGAAGTGCATGGTATTTCCTAAAACATCTAAAAAACAGAGCTACAGTGCCTAGGGAACTTCAACACATGGGCGTATACTTTGGAAAAACTGAAAATCAACCAGAAACAGCCTTCCCAAAGTTTAGGGATGCTCTGTTTACAAGAACCTCAACTTCGATACACCTAAAATATCCCAGGAAAGAGAAAAATGGATAGAGAAGTGATGGTAATTACGGACGATGGAATATCGCTCAGCCATGAAATCAATGTCATAAGGCCAGTAGCAGCATCATGAATGGACTTAGGAACGAAGATTCTCAGTGAAATAAGTCACACAGAAAAAGAAACTTATCCTAAGATATCACTTATAGAAGGAATGTAAACATGGCTACAAATGAAGTGAATTAGAAAACAGAACAGAGTCTCACATTTACACAACACTCTCTGCCTGCTTAAGGGGAAAGATGAGGTGGGGTGATGAATAAAACCAGAGTTTGATGTTAGCACAAGTACCGTTCCATAAACCAAATATGTAATAGACAAGACCTCTTCCTTGCTCAGTGAACTAGACTCAGCATCCCCTATTCAATGCAGAGGAATATATCTATCTAGTGAGAAGCATAAAACCTATGTATTGATATGTCTCCATAAGGGAATCAAGTGTGACTAGAGCAGCGTAAGCACGGCAGTGAAAATCAGCTCAAGCCCACTATAAAAATAAATTTCAAAAACAAAACACAAACACTTCGAAATTCTTACAAAGGTCCTTCAGCAGCTCGGATGCAACCTGGATAGACACCATCTACACCCACAGCTCGATGAGACACAAGGCAAGACACTTGGGGCTGAGGGGATTGGTGAGGTTGGGTGAGTAAATGCAGACCCTTGAAAGCAATAATCGTACCACCCATTCCAAGGGTCCCAACTCTCCAGGATTAAGGGAATCTTACTACAGCTAAAACATGCATGGGAAACCCAGAGGATGGGACACCATGTGATCGGGAAAGGTTTCTAAAACGCACCTCATTTTTCCTCTCCTGGTGCTTGGATTCACCATTCCTGCCACTTTACTATCAATCTCCCGACCTCAGTGTCACCGCCTTTAACCTCATGTTTTGCACTCTTTGCAATTTGTGCAGAGGATGAAAGGGAAGAGGGGGAACCAATGAGAGACTAGCCGTAGGAATTTGAACCCATCGATGTCACTCTAATAACCCATAAGGACGAATCATTAATCAAAGGGACAGCCTGCCGCCCCGGCACCAGAATAGGGCCAGAAGCAATTCTGCCATTTTGGGGCCAGCTCACAAAAAAGCGAGTTGAGAAACAGAGCTCAGCGCGTCAGCAAGTCACAAACATGCAGAGTTTTACAGGACAACTGTCCTCCACAAATCTGTTGAGGGAAGGCAACAAGGAGGACTTGAAAACGAGGCAGAATTGCAGGAAACAGATTTCTAGCGGTAGATTGGAATCGCGTTTAAAGCACATGAAAAGCAACAGAAGTTCGACAATGATGCACGTGGCCAAAAATGACGTATGCGTATTTTTCCTGAATATATTCAAGAAAAAAAGCACACACACTTTTTAGGCGACCATGCAAGCTGGCAATGCAAATCCACACAACAAAGAAGTCTCACTGCCCACCGGTCAAAAGGGAATTCCAAATACATTGTGAAAAATTGAAAGGGAGCACAGGCCTTGGGGATGAGGGAGCCTTGTTATGCTAAGGGGAGGGATGTAAATTGCCAAGAGCCACTCTGGAGAAGTGCATGGTGTTTCCTAAATCATCTAAAAAACAGAGCTACAGCGCCTAGGGCACTTCAACACATGGGACTATACCTTGGGAAAAACAAAAATCAACAAGAGACAGCGATCCGAAAATTTAGGGTTGCTCTGTTTACATCAACCTTGACATCGGTACACCTTAAATATCCCAGGAAACAGAAAATGGATAGAGAAGTTGTGGTACATACATACGATGGAATATCCCTCAGCCTTGAAATCAATGTCATAAGGCCAGTAGCAGCATAATGAATGGACTTAGGAACGATGATTCTAAGTGAAAGAAGTCACACAGAAAAAGAAACTTATCCTAAGATATCACTTATAAAGGGAATGTAAACATGGCTACACATGAACTGAATTAGAAAACAGAACAGAGTCTCACATTTAGA
Source organism: Hyperoodon ampullatus (assembly GCF_949752795.1). Taxonomy (NCBI): domain Eukaryota; kingdom Metazoa; phylum Chordata; class Mammalia; order Artiodactyla; family Ziphiidae; genus Hyperoodon; species Hyperoodon ampullatus. The sequence continues at coordinate 106,860,777 of NC_136914.1, forward strand.
CAACACTCTTCTGCCTGTTAAGGGGAAAGGTGAGGTGGGGTGATGAATAAAACCAGAGTTTGATGTTAGCCCTAGTACCGTTCCATATACCAAATATGTAATAGACAAGACCGCCTCCTTGCTCAGTGAAGAGGACTGAACACCCTATTCACTGCAGAGCAATACATCTGACTAGTAAAAATCATAAAACCTATGTATTGATATATCACCGTAGGGGAATCCAGTGTGTCTAGAGCTGCGTAAGCACGTCAGTGAAAATCAGCTCAAGCGCACTATAAAAATAAAGTTCAAAAACCAAACAAAAATACTGTGACATTCTTACAAAGGTCATTCAGCGGCTCTGATGCAACCTGGATAGGCCACATCTATACTCACAGCTGGATGAGACATAAGGCTGGACACTTGTGGCTGAGAGGATTGGTGAGGTTGGGTGAGTAAATGCAGACCCTTTAAAGAAACAATCGTGCTACCCATTCCAAGGGTCCCAACTCTCCAGGTTTAAGGGAATCTTACTACAGCAAAAACACGCATGGGAAACCCAGAGGATGGGACACCATGTTATCGGGAAATGTTTCTAAAACGCACCTCATTTTTCCTCTCCTGGTGCTCGGATTCACAATTCCTGCCACTTTACTATCAATCTTCCCACCTCAGTGTCACCGCCTTTAACCTCCTATTTTGCACTGTTTGCAATTTGTGCAGAGGATGAAAGGGAAGAGGGGGAACCAATGAGAGACTATCCGTAGGCATTTGAACCCACACATGTCACTCTAATTTCCCGACAGGATGAAGAATTAATCAAAGTCTCAGCCAGCCACCCCGGAACCAGAATAGGGCCTCAAGCAATTCTGCCGTTTTCAGGCCAGCTCACAAAAAAGTGAGTTGAAAAATGGCGCTCAACGGCTCAGCAATTCACAAACCTGCAGAGATTTACAGGACAACTGTCGTCCAAAAATCTGTTGAGGGAAGGCAACGAGGAGGACTTGAAAGCGAGGAAGAATTGCAGGAAACTGATTTCAAGGGGTAGACTGGAATCCCCCTTAAAGCACATGAAAAGAGGCAGAAGTTTGACAAGGATGCACTTGGCCAAAAGGGCGTATGCGTTTTTTCCTGAATATATTCAGGAAAAAAGGCATACGCCCTTTTTGGCCTACCAAGCAAGAGGGCAATGCAAATCCACACTAGAAAATAGTATCAGTGCCTAACCATCAAAAGGGAATTCCGAAAAAAATTGTAAGAAATTGAAAGGCAGGACAGGGCTCGGCAATTAGGGAGCCTTGTTATGCTAATGGGAGGGATGTAAATTGCCAAGAGCCACTCTGGAGAAGTGCATGGTGTTTCCTAAATCATCTAAAAAACAGAGCTACAGCGCCTAGGGCACTTCAACACATGGGACTATACCTTGGGAAAAACAAAAATCAACAAGAGACAGCGATCCGAAAATTTAGGGTTGCTCTGTTTACATCAACCTTGACATCGGTACACCTTAAATATCCCAGGAAACAGAAAATGGATAGAGAAGTTGTAGTACTTATTTACGATGGAATATCCCTCAACCATGAAATCAATGTCATAAGGCCAGTAGCAGCATAATGAATGGACTGAGGAACGATGATTCTAAGTGAAATAAGTCACAGAGAAAAAGAAACTTATCCTAAGATATCACTTATAAAGGGAATGTAAACATGGCTACACATGAACTGAATTCGAAAACAGAACAGTGTCTCACATTTAGACAACACTCTTCTGCCTGCTTAAGGGGAAAGGTGTGGTGGGGTGCTGAATAAAACCAGATTTGGATGTTAGCACAAGTACCGTTCCATAAACCAAATATGTGATAGACAAGACCTCCTCCTTGCTCAGTGAAGAGGACTGAACACCCCCTATTCACCGCAGAGGAATACATCTGACTAGTAAAAATCATAAAACCTATGTATTGATATATCTCTGTAAGGGAATCCAGTGTGTCTAGAGCGGCGTTAGCACATCAGTGAAAATCAGCTCAAGCCCACAATAAAAATAAAGTTCAAAAACAAAACACAAAAACTGTGAAATTCTTACAAAGGTCCTTCAGCGGCTCTGATGCAACCTGGATAGGCCAGATCTACACCCACAGCTGGATGAGACATAAGGCTGGACTCTTGTGGCTGAGAGGATTGGTGAGGTTGGGTGAGTAAATGCAGACCCTTTAAAGAAACAATCGTGCTACCCATTCCAAGGGTCCCAACTCTCCAGGTTTAAGGGAATCTTACTACAGCAAAAACACGCATGGGAAACCCAGAGGATGGGACACCATGTTATCGGGAAATGTTTCTAAAACGCACCTCATTTTTCCTCTCCTGGTGCTTGGATTCGCAATTCCTGCCACTTTACTATCAATCTTCCCACCTCAGTGTCACCGCCTTTAACCTCCTATTTTGCACTGTTTGCAATTTGTGCAGAGGATGAAAGGGAAGAGGGGGAACCAATGAGAGACTATCCGTAGGCATTTGAACCCACACATGTCACTCTAATTTCCCGACAGGATGAAGAATTAATCAAAGTCTCAGCCAGCCACCCCGGAACCAGAATAGGGCCTCAAGCAATTCTGCCGTTTTCAGGCCAGCTCACAAAAAAGTGAGTTGAAAAATGGCGCTCAATGGCTCAGCAATTCACAAACCTGCAGAGATTTACAGGACAACTGTCGTCCAAAAATCTGTTGAGGGAAGGCAACGAGGAGGACTTGAAAGCGAGGCAGAATTGCAGGAAACAGATTTCAAGCAGTAGATTGGAATCGCCTTTAAAGCACATGAAAATTGGCTGAAGTTCCACAATGATGCACGTGTCCAAAAAGTGCGCGTGCGTTTTCTCCTGAATATATTCAGGAAATAACCCATACGCACCTTTGGCTAAACAAGCATGTGGGCAATGCAATTCCCCACTACAAAGAATTCTCACTGCCCACTGGTGAAAAGGGAATTCTGAAAACATTCTAAATAAATGAAAGGCAGGACAGGCCTTCGGTATCAGGGAGCCTTGTTATGCCAATGGCAGGGATGTAAATTGCCAAGAGCCACTCTGGAGAAGTGCATGGTGTTTCCTAAATCATCTAAAAAACCAGAGCTACAGAGCCTAGGGCACTTCCACTCATGGGCGTATAACTTGGGAAAAATGAAAATCAACAAGAGACAGCCATCCCAAAATTTAGGGCTGCTCTGTTTACATTAACCTCGACTTCGGTACACCTTAAATATCCCAGGAAACAGAAAATGGATAGAGAAGTAGTGGTACTTATATACGATGGAATATCCCTCAAACATGAATTCAATGTCATAAGGCCAGTCGCAGCATAATGAATGGAGTTAGGAACGATGATTCTAAGTGAAATAAGTCACAGAGAAAAAGAAACTTATCCTAAGATATCACTTATAAAGGGAATGTAAACATGGCTACACATGAACTGAATTAAAAAACAGAACAGTGTCTCACATTTAGACAACAGTCTTCTGCCTGCTTAAGGGGAAAGGTGTGGTGGGGTGCTGAATAAAACCAGATTTGGATGTTAGCACAAGTACCGTTCCATAAACCAAATATGTGATAGACAAGACCTCCTCCTTGCTCAGTGAAGAGGACTGAACACCCCCTATTCACCGCAGAGGAATACATCTGACTAGTAAAAATCATAAAACCTATGTATTGATATATCTCTGTAAGGGAATCCAGTGTGTCTAGAGCGGCGTTAGCACATCAGTGAAAATCAGCTCAAGCCCACAATAAAAATAAAGTTCAAAAACAAAACACAAAAACTGTGAAATTCTTACAAAGGTCCTTCAGCGGCTCTGATGCAACCTGGATAGGCCAGATCTACACCCACAGCTGGATGAGACATAAGGCTGGACTCTTGTGGCTGAGAGGATTGGTGAGGTTGGGTGAGTAAATGCAGACCCTTGAAAGCAATAATCGCGCCACCCATTCCAAGGGTCCCAACTCTCCAGGTTTAAGGGAATCTTACTACAGCAAAAACACGCATGGGAAACCCAGAGGATGGGACACCATGTGATCAGGAAAGGTTTTTAAAACGCACCTCATTGTTCCTCTCCTGGTGCTCATATTCGCCATTCCTGCCACTTTATTATCAATCTCCCCACCTCAGTGTCACCGCCTTTAACCTCCTGTTTTGCACTCTTTGCAAATTGGGCAGAGGATGAAATGGAAGAGGGGGAACCAATGAGAGACTATCCGTAGGCATTTGAACCCACACATGTCACTCTAATTTCCCATCAGGACGAAGAATTAATCAAAGGCTCAGCCTGCCACCCCGGAACCAGAATAGGGCCTGAAGCAATTCTGCCGTTTTGCAGCCAGCTAACAAAAAAGCGAGTTGAAAAACGGAGCTCAGTGGCTCAGCAATTCACAAACATGCAGAGCTTTACAGGACCTCTGTCATCCAAAAATATGTTCAGGGAAGGCAACGAGGAGGACTTGAAAGAGAGACAGAATTGAAGGAAACAGATTTCAAGGAGTAGATTGGAATCGCCTTAAAAGCACATGGAAATTGTTAGAAGTTCCACAATGATGCATGTGGCCAAAAAGGGCACATGTGTTTTTCCCTGAAGATATTCAGGAAAAAATGCATACACACATTTGGCCAACCAAGCAAGTGGGCAATGCAAACCCGCACTACAAAGAAGTCTCTCTGCCCACCGGTCAAAAGGGAATTGCAAAAACATTCTAAAAAATTGAAAGGCAGGACAGGCCTTGGGGATCAGGGAGCTTTGTTATGCTAATAGGAGGAATGTAATTTGACAAGAGCCACTCTGGAGAAGTGCATGGTGTTTCCTAAATCATCTAAAAAACAGAGCTACAGAGCCTAGGGCACTTCCACTCATGGGCGTATAAGTTGGGAAAAACGTAAATCAACAAGAGACAGCCATCCCAAAGTTTAGGGCTGCTCTGTTTACATAAACCTCGACTTCGGTACACCTTAAATATCCCAGGAAACACAAAACGGATAGAGAAGTTGTGGTACTTATGTACGATGGAATATCCCTCAACCATGAAATCAATGTCATAAGGCCAGTAGCAGCATAATGAATGGACTTAGGAACGATGATTCTAAGTGAAATAAGTCACACAGAAAAAGAAACTTATGCTAAGATATCACTTATAAAGGGAATGTAAACATGGCTACACATGAACTGAATTAGAAAACAGAACAGAGTCTCACATTTAGACAACAATCTTCTGCCTGATTAAGGGGAAAGGTGAAGTGGGGTGATGAATAAAACAAGAGTTTGATGTTAGCACAAGTACCGTTCCATAATCCAAATATGTAATAGACAAGACCTCCTCCTTGCTCAGTGAACAAGACACAACACCCCCTATTAACCGCAGAGGAATATATCTGACTAGTACAAATCATAAAACCTATGTATTGATATGTCTCCGTAAGGGAATCAAGTTTGTCTAGAGCTGCGTAAGCACGGCAGTGAAAATCGGCTCAAACCCACTATAAAAATTAATTTCAAAAACAAAACACAAAAACTGTGAAATTCTTACAATGGTCCTTCAGCGGCTCTGATGCAACCTGGATAGGCCCCATCTATACCCACAGCGGGATGAGACATTAGGCTGGACAGGAGGGGCTGAGAGGATTGGTGAGGTTGGGTGAGTAAATGCAGACCCTTGAAAGCAATAATCGTGCCACCCATTCCAAGGGTCCCAACTCTCCAGATTTAAGGGAATCTTACTACAGCTAAAACACGGATGGGAAACCCAGAGGATGGGACACAGTGTGATCGGGAAAGGTTTCTAAAACTCACCTCATTTTTCGTCTCCTGGTTCACGGATTCGCCATTCCTGCCACTTTACTAACAATCTCCCCAACTCAGAGTCACCGCCTTTAACCTCCTGTTTTGCATTGTTTGCAATTTGTGCAGAGGATGAAAGGGAAGAGGGGGAACCAATGAGAGACTAGCCATAGGCATTTGAACACACACATGTCACTCTAATTTCCCGTCAGGACGAAGATTTAATCAAAGGCTCAGCCTGCCACACTGGGACCAGAATAAGACCTGAAGCAATTCTGCCGTTTTGGGGCCAGGTAACAAAAAAGCGAGTTGAAAAACGGAGCTCAGTGACTCAGCAATTCACAAACATGCATAGTTTTACAGGACCACAGCCGTCCAAAACTCTGTTGAGGGAAGGCAAGGAGGAGGACTTGAAAGCGAGACAGAATTGCAGGAAACAGATTTCAAGGGGTAGATTGGAATCGACTTTAAAGCACATGAAAATTGTCAGAAGTTCCACAATGATGCATGTGGCCAAAAGGGGCACATGCGTTTTTCCCTGAAGATATTCAGGAAACAACGCATACACACATTTGGCCAACCAAGCAAGCAGGCAATGCAAACCCGCACTAAAAAGAAGTGTCACTGCCCACCGGTCAAAAGGGAATTCCGAAAACATTCTAAAAAATTGAAAGGCAGGACAGGCCTTGGGGATCAGGGAGCCTTGTTATGCTAATAGGAGGGATGTAAATTGACAAGAGCCCCTCTTGAGAAGTGCATGGTGTTTCCTAAATCATCTAAAAAACAGAGCTACAGAGCCTAGGGCACTTCCACTCATGGGCGTATAAGTTGGGAAAAACGAAAATCAACAAGAGACAGCCATCCCAAAGTTTAGGGCTGCTCTGTTTACATCAACCTCGACTTCGGTACACCTTAAATATCCCAGGAAACAGAAAATGGATAGACAAGTTTTGGTATGTATGTACGATGGAATATCCCTCAACCATGAAATCAATGTCATAAGGCCAGTAGCAGCATAATGTATGGACTTAGGAACGATGATTCTAAGTGAAAGAAGTCACATAGAAAAAGAAACTTATCCTAAGATATCACTTATAAAGGGAATGTAAACATGGCTACACATGAACTGAATTAAAAAACAGAACAGAGACTCACATTTAGACAACACACTTATGCCTGCTTAAGGCGAAAGGTGAGGTGGGGTAATGAATAAAACCAGAGTTTGATGTTAGCACAAGTACCGTTCCATAATCCAAATATGTAATAGACAAGACCTCCTCCTTGCTCAGTGAACAGGACCCAACACCCCCTATTCACTGCAGAGAAATATATCTGACTAGTAAGAATCATAAAACCTATGTATTGATATGTCTCCGTAAGGGAATCAAGATTGTCTAGAGCGGCGTAAGCACGGTAGTGAAAATCGGCTCAAACCCACTATAAAAATTAATTCCAAAAACAAAACACAAAAACTGCGAAATTCTTACAAAGGTCATTCAGCGGCTCTGAAGCAACATGGAAAGACCCCATCTACACCCGCAGCTGGAAGAGACATAATGCTGGACACTTGGGGCTGAGAGGATTGGTGAGGTTGGGTGAGTAAATGCAGACTCTTGAAAGCAATAATCGTGCCAGCCATTCCAAGGGTCCCAACTCTCCAGGTTTAAGGGAATCTTACTACAGCTAAAACACGCATGGGAAACCCAGAGGATGGGACACCGTGTGATCGGGAAAGGTTTCTAAAACGCACCTGATTTTTCCTCTCCTGGTGCTCGGATTCGCCATTCCTTCCACTTTACTAACAATCTCCCACTTGGAGAGTCAGCACCTTAAAACTCCTGTTTTGCACTCTTTGCAATTTGTGCAGAGGATGAAAGGGAAGAGGGGGGAACAATGAGAGACTAGCCGTAGGCATATGAACACACCCACGTCACTCTAATATCCTGTCAGGTCGAATCATTAATAAAAGGCTCAGCCTGCTGCCCCGGCACCATATTAGGGCATGAAGCAAGTCTGCCGTTTTGGGGCCAGTTCAAAAAAAAGCGAGTTGAGAAACGGAGCTCAGCGGCTCAGCAATTCACAAACCTGCAGAGTTTTACAGGACAACTGTCGTCCACAAATATGTTGAGGGAAGGCAACAAGGAGGACTTGAAAACGAGGCAGAATTGCAGGAAACAGATTGCAAGCGGTAGATTGGAATTGACTTTAAAACATATGAAAAGCAGCAGAAGTTCGACAACGATGCACTTGGCCAAAAAGGGCGTATGCGTCTTTTTCCTGAATATATTCAGGAAAAAACGGATACGCACATTTGGCCAACCAAGCAAGCTGGCAATGCAAATACGCACTACAAAGAAGTCTCACTTCCCACTGGTCAAAAGGGAGCTCCAAAAACATTCTAAAAAATTGAAAGGCAGGACTGGCCTTTGGGATCAGGGAGCCTTGTTATGCTAATCGGAGGGATGTAAATTGCCAAGAGCCACTCTGGATAAGTGCATGGTGTTTCCTAAATCATCTAAAAAACAGAGCTACAGAGCCTAGGGCACTTCCACTCATGGGATTATAACTTGGGAAAATCGAAAATCAAAAAGAGACAGCCATCCCAAAGTTTACGGCTGCTGTGTTTACAACTACCTCGACTTTGGTAGACGTTAAATATCCCAGGAAACAGAAAATGGATAGAGAAGTTGTGGTACTTATGTACGATGGAATATCCCTCAACCATGAAATCAATGTCATAAGGCCAGTAGCAGCATAATGTATGGACTGAGGAACGATGATTCTAAGTGAAATAAGTCACAGAGAAAAAGAAACTTATCCTAAGATATCACTTATAAAGGGAATGTAAACATGGCTACACATGAACTGAATTAGAAAACAGAACAGAGTCTCATATATAGACAAGACTCTTCTGCCTGCTTAAGGGGAAAGGGGAGGTGGGGTGATGAATAAAACCAGAGTTTGATGTTAGCCCTAGTACCGTTCCATAATCCAAATATGTAATAGACAAGACCGCCTCCTTGCTCAGTGAACAGGACTGAACAATCCCTATTCACCGCAGAGGAATACATCTGACTAGTAAAACTCATAAAACCTATGTATTGATATATCTCTGTAAGGGAATCCAGTGTGTCTAGAGCGGCATAAGCACGTCAGTGAAAATCGGCTCAAGCCCACTATAAAAATAAAGTTCAAAAACAAAACACAAAAACTGTGAAATTCTTACAAAGGTCCCTCAGCGGCTCTGATGCAACCTGGATAGGCCCCATCTATACCCACCGCTGGATGAGACATAAGGCTGGGCACTTGCGGCTGAGAGGATTGGTGAGGTTGGGTGAGTAAATGCAGACCCGTGAAAGCAATAATCGTGACACTCATTCCAAGGGTCCCAACTCTCCAGGTTTAAGGGAATCTTACTACAGCTAAAACACGCATGGGAAACCCAGAGGATGGGACACCATGTGATCCGGAACGGTTTCTAAAACGCACCTCATGTTTCCTCTGCTGGTGCTCGGATTCGCCATTCCTGCCGCTTTACTATCAATCTCCCCACCTCAGTGTCACCGGCTTTAACCTCCTGTTTTGCACTCTTTGCAATTTGTGCAGAGGATAAAAGGGATGAGGGGGAACCAATGAGAGACTATCCGAAGGCATTTGAACCCACACATGTCACTCTAATTTCCCATCAGGAAGAAGAATTAATCAAAGGCTCAGCCTGCCACCCTGGAACCAGAATAGGGCCTGAAGCAATTCTGCCGTTTTGGGGACAGCTCACAAAAAAGCGAGTTGAAAAACGGAGCTCAGTGGCTCAGCAATTCACAGACCTGCAGAGTTTTACAGCAGCACTGTCGTCCAAAAATCTGTTGAGGGAAGGCAACAAGGAGGACATGAAAACGAGGCAGAATGGCAGGAAACAGATTTCAAGGGGTAGATTGGAATCCCCTTTAAAGCACATGAAAAATGGCAGAAGTTCCACAATGATGCACGTGGCCAAAAAGGGCACATGCGTTTTTTTTCCTGAATATATTCAGGAAAAAACGCATAAGCACATTTGTCCACCCAAGGAAAGTGGCAATTCAAACACGCACTACAAAGAAGTCTCACTGCCCACCGGTCAAAAGGGAATTCCGAAAACATTCTAAAAAATTGAAAGGCAGGACAGGCCTTGGGGATCAGGGAGCCTTGTTATGCTAATAGGAGGGATGTAAATTGACAAGAGCCACTCTGGAGAAGTGCATGGTGTTTCCTAAATCATCTAAAAAACAGAGCTACAGAACCTAGGGCACTTCCACTCATGGGCGTATAACTTGGGAAAAACGAAAATCAACAAGAGACAGCCATCCCAAAGTTTAGGGCTGCCCTGTTTACATCAACCTCGACTTCGGTACACCTTAAATATCCCAGGAAACAGAAAATGGATAGACAAGTTATGGTACTTATGTACGATGGAATATCCCTCAACCATGAAATCAATGTCACAAGGCCAGTAGCAGCATAATGAATGGACTTAGGAACGATGATTCTAAGTGAAATAAGTCACACAGAAAAAGAAACTTATCCTAAGATATCACTTATAAAGGGAATGTAAACATGGCTACACATGAACTGAATTAGAAAACAGAACAGAGTCTCACATTTAGACAATACTCTTCTGCCTGCTTAAGGGGAAAGGTGAGGTGGGGTGATGAATAAAACCAGAGTTTGATGTTAGCACAAGTACCGTTCCATAATCCAAATATGTAACAGACAAGACCTCCTTCTTGCTCAGTGAACAGGACTCAGCACGCCCTATTCACCGCAGAGCAATATATCTGACTAGCAAGAATCATAAAACCTATGTATTGATATGTCTCCGTAAGGGAATCAAGTTTGTCTAGAGCAGCGTAAGCACGGCAGTGAAAATCGGCTCAAACCCACTATAAAAATTAATTTCAAAAACAAAACACAAAAACTGCGAAATTCTTAAAAAGGTCCTTCAGCGGCTCTGATGCAACCTGGAAAGTCCCCATCTACACCCACAGCTGGATGAGACATAAGGCTCGACACTTGGGTCTGAGAGGATTGGTGAGGTTGGGTGAGTAAATGCAGACCCTTGAAAGCAATAATCGTGCCACCCATTCCAAGGGTCCCAGCTCTCCATGTTTAAGGGAATCTTACTATAGCTAAAACACGCATGAGAAACTCAGAGGATGGGACACTGTGTGATAGGCAAAGGTTTCTAAAACGCACCTCATGTTTCCTCTCCTGGTGCTCGGATTCGCCATTCCTGCCGCTTTACTATCAGTCTCCCCACTTGGAGAGTCAGCACCTTTAAACTCCTGTTTTTCACTGTTTGCTATTTGTGCAGAGGATGAAAGGGAACAGGGGAGACCAATGAGAGACTAGCCATAGGCATTTGAACCCACCTAAGTCACTCTAATATCCCGTCAGGTTGAATCATTAATCAAAGGCTCATCCAGCTGCCCCGGCACCATAATAAGGCCTGAAGCAAGTCTGCCGTTTTGCGGCCAGCTAAATAAAAAGCGAGTTGAGAAACGGAGCTCATCGGCTCAGCAATTCACAAACCTGCAGAGATTTACAGGACAATTGTCGTCCACAAATCTATTGAGGGAAGGCAACAAGGAGGACTTGAAAACGAGGCAGAATTGCAGGAAACAGATTTCAAGTGGTAGATTGGAATTGACTTTAAAACACATGAAAAGCGGCAGAAGTTCGACAATGATGCACTTGGCCAAAAAGGGAATATGCGTGTTTCTCCTGAATATATTCAGGAAAAAACGGATACGCACATTTGGCCAACCAAGCAAGTGGGCAATGCAAATCCGCACTACAAAGAAGTCTTACAGCCCACTGGTCAAAAGGGAATTCCGAAAACATTCTAAAAAATTGAAAGGCAGGACAGGCCTTGGGGATCAGGGAGCCTTGTTATGCTAATGGGAGGGATGTAAATTGCCAAGAGCCACTCTGGAGAAGTGCATGGTGTTTCCTAAATCATCTAAAAAACAGAGCTACAGAGCCTAGGGCACTTCCACTCATGGGCATATAACTTGGGAAAAACGAAAATCAACAAGAGACAGCCATCCCAAAGTTTAGGGCTGCTCTGTTTACATCAACCTCGACTTCGGTACACCTTAAATATCCCAGGAAACAGAAAATGGATAGACAAGTTATGGTACTTATTTATGATGGAATATCCCTCAACCATGAAATCAATGTCATAAGGCCAGTAGCAGCATAATGAATGGACTTAAGAACGATGATTCTAAGTGAAATAAGTCACAGAGAAAAAAAACTTATCCTAAGATATCACTTATAAAGGGAATGTAAACATGGCTACACATGAACTGAATTAGAAAACAGAGCAGAGTCTCACATTTAGACAACACTCTTCTGCCTGATTAACGGGAAAGGTGAGGTGGGGTGATGAATAAAACCAGAGTTTGATGTTAGCACAGGTATCGTTCCATAATCCAAATATGTAATAGACTAGACCTCCTCCTTGCTCAGTGAAAAGGACTCAGCACGCCCTATTCACCACAGAGGAATATATCTGACTAGTAAGAATCATAAAACCTTTGTATTGATATGTCTCCGTAAGGGAATCAAGTGTGTCTAGAGCGGCGTAAGCACGGTAGTGAAAATCGGCTCAAACCCACTATAAAAATTAATTTCAAAAACAAAACACAAAAACTGTGAAATTCTTAAAAAGCTCCTTCAGCGGCTCTGATGCAACCTGGAAAGACCCCATCTACACCCACAGCTGGATGAGACATAAGGCTGGACACTTGGGGCTGAGAGGATTGGTGAGGTTGGGTGAGTAAATGCAGACCCTTGAAAGCAATAATCGTGCCACCCATTCCAAGGGTCCCAACTCTCCAGGTTTAAGGGAATCTTACTACAGCTAAAACACGCATCGGAAATGCAGAGGATGGGACACCGTGTGATCGGGAAAGGTTTCTAAAACGCACCTCAATTTTGGTCTTCTGTTGCTCGGATTCGCCATTCCTGCCACTTTACTATCAATCTCCCCACTTGGAGAGTCAGCGCCTTTAAACTCCTGTTTTGCACTGTTTGCAATTTGTGCAGAGGATGAAAGGGAAGTGGGGGGACCAGTGAGAGACTAGCCATAGGCATTTGAACCCATCCAAGTCACTCTAATATCCCGTCAGGTCGAGTCATTAATCAAAGGCTCAGCCTGCCGCCCCGGCACCATAATAGGGCCTGAAGCAAGTCTGCCGTTTTGCGGCCAGCTAAATAAAAAGCGAGTTGAGAAACGAAGCTCAGCGGCTCAGCAATTCACAAACCTGCAGAGTTTTACTGGACAACTGTCGTCCAGAAATCTGTTGAGGGAAGGCATCAAGGAGGACTTCAAAGCGAGACAGAATTGCAGGAAACAGATTTCAAGCGGTAGATTGGAATTGACTTTAAAACACATGAAAAGTGGCAGAAGTTCCACAATGATGAATGTGGCCAAAAAGGGTGCATGCGTTTTTTCCTGAAGATATTCAGGTAAAAACTCACACACACATTTGTCCAACCAAGCAAGCGGGCAATGCAAACCCGAACTGCAAAGAAGTCTCACTGCCGACCAGCCAAAATGGAAATCCGAAAACATTCTAAAAAATTGAAAGGCAGGACAGGTCTTGGGGATCAGGGAGCCTTGTTATGCTAATAGGAGGGATGTAAATTGACAAGAGCCACTCTGGAGAAGTGCATGGTGTTTCCTAAATCATCTAAAAACCAGAGCTACAGAGTCTAGGGCACTTCCACTTTGGGCGTATAACTTGGGAAAAACGAAAATCAACAAGAGACAGCCATCCCAAAGTTTAGGGCTGCCCTGTTTACATCAACCTCGACTTCGGTACACATTAAATATCCCAGGAAACACAAAATGGATAGAGAAGTTATGGTACTTATGTACGATGGAATATCCCTCAACCATGAAATCAATATCTTAAGGCCAGTAGCAGCATAATGAATGGACTTAGGAATGATGATTCTAACTAAAATAAGTCACACAGAAAAAGAAACATATCCTAAGATATCACTTATAAAGGGAATGTAAACATGGCTACACATGAACTGAATTAGAAAACAGAACAGAGTCTCACATTTAGACAACACTTTTCTGCCTGCTTAAGGGGAAAGGTGAGGTGGGGTTATGAATAAAACCAGAGTTTGATGTTAGCACAGGTATCATTCTATAATCCAAATATGTAATAGACAAGACCTCATCCTTGCTCAGTGAACAGGACTCAGCACACCCTACTAACCGCAGAGGAATATATCTGACTAGTAAGAATCATAAAACCTATGTATTGATATGTCTCCGTAAGGGAATCAAGTTTGTCTTGAGCGGCGTAAGCACGGCAGTGAAATTCGACTCAGACCCACTACAAAAGTTAATTTCAAAAACAAAACAGAAAAACTGCGAAATTCTTACAAAGGTCCTTCAGTGGCACTGATGCAACCTGGAAAGATCCCATCTACACCCACAGCTGGATGAGACATAAGGCTGGACACTTGGGGCTGAGAGGATTGGTGAGGTTGGGTGAGTAAATGCAGACCCGTGAAAGCAATAATCGTGCCACCCATTCCAAGGGTCCCAACTTTCCAGGTTTACGGGAATCTTAAAACAGCTAAAAGACACATGGGAAACCCAGAGGATGGGACACCGTGTGATCGGGAAAGGTTTCTAAAATGCACCTCATGTTTCCTCTCCTGGTGCTCGGATTCGCCATTTCTGCCACTTTACTATCAATCTCCCCACTTGGAGAGTCAGCGCCTTTAAACTCCTGTTTTGCACTGTTTGCAAATTGTGCAGAGGATGAAAGGGAAGTGGGGGGACCAGTGAGAGACAAGCCATAGGCATTTGAACCCACCCAAGTCACTCTAATATCCCGTCAGGTCGAATCATTAATCAAAGGCTCAGCCTGCCATCCCGGAACCAGAATAGGGCCTTAAGCAATTCTGCCGTTATGGGGCCAGCTCACAAAAAAGCGAGTTGAAAAACGGAGCTCAGCGGCTCCGCAATTCACAAACGTGCCGAGTTTTACAGGATAACTATCATCCAAAAATCTGTTGAGGGAAGGCAACAAGGAGGACTTGAAAGCGAGGCAGAATTGCAGGTAACAGATTTCAAGCAATAGATTGGAATTGCCTTTAAAGCACATGAAAAGCAGCAGAAGTTCGACAATGATGCACTTGGCCCAAAAGGGCGTATGCGTTTTTTTGAAAAAAAGCATACACCCTTTTTGGCCAACCAAGCAACCATGCAATGCAAATCGGTACTACATAAAAGTCTCACTGCCCACTTGTCAAAGGGCATTCCGAAAAAATTCCAAAAAATTGAAAGGCAGGACAGGCCTTGGCAATCAGGGACCCTTGTTACGCTAATGGGAGGGATATAAATTGCCAAGAGCCACTCTGGACAAGTGCATGGTGTTTCCTAAATCATCTAAAAAACAGAGCTACAGAGCCTAGGGAACTTCCACACATGGGCGTATAACTTGGGAAAAAGAAAAATCAACAAGAGACAGCCATCCCAATGTTTACGGCGGCTCTGTTTACATCAACCCCAACTTCGGTACACCTTAAATATGCCAGGAAACAGAAAATGGATAGAGAAGTTGTGGTACTTACGTACGATGGAATATCCCGCAGCCATGAAATCAATGTCATAAGGCCAGTAGCAGCATAATCAATGGGCTTAGGAACGATGATTCTAAGTGAAATAAGTCTCAAAGAAAAAGAAACTTATCCTAAGTTATCAATTATAAATGGAATGTAAACATGGATACACATGAACTGAATTAGAAAACAGAACAGGGTCTCACATGTAGACAACACACTTCTGCCTGCTTAAGGGGAAAGGTGAGGAGTGGTGAAGAATAAAACCAGAATTTGATGTTAGCTCAAGTATCGTTCCATAAACCAAATATGTAATAGACAAGACGTCCTCCTGCTCAGTGAACTGGACTCAGCACACTCTATTCACCGCAGTTGGATATATCTGACTACTAAGAATCATAAAACCTATGTATTGATATGTCGCCGTAAGGGAATCAAGTTTGTCTAGAGCGGCGTAAGCACGGCAGTGAAATTCGGCTCAAACCCACTACAAAAGTTAATTTCAAAAACAAAACACAAAAACTGCGAAATTATTACAAAGGTCCTTCAGCGGCGCTGATGCAACCTGGAAAGATCCCATCTACACCCACAGCTGGATGAGACATAAGGATGGACACTTGGTTCTGAGAGGATTGGTGAGGTTGGGTGAGTAAATGAAGACCCGTGAAAGCAATAATCGTGCACCCATTCCAAGGGTCCCAACTCTCCAGGTTTACGGGAATCTTACTACAGCTAAAAGACACATGGGAAACTCAGAGGATGGGACACCGTGTGATCGGGAAAGGTTTCTAAAATGCACCTCATGTTTCCTCTCCTGGTGCTCGGATTCGCCATTCCTGCGACTTTACTATCAATCTCCCCACTTGGAGAGTCAGCGCCTTTAAACTCCTGTTTTGCACTGTTTGCAATTTGTGCAGAGGATGAAAGGGAAGAGGGGGGACCAGTGAGAGACTAGCCATAGGCATTTGAACCCACCCAAGTCACTCTAATATCCTGTCAGGTCGAATCATTAATCAAAGGCTCAGCCTGCCGCCCCGGCACCATAATAGGGCCTGAAGCAAGTCTGCCGTTTTGTGGCCAGCTCAAAAAAAAGCGAGTTGAGAAATGGAGCTCAGCGGCTCAGCAATTCACAAACCTGCAGAGTTTTACTGGACAACTGTCGTCCAGAAATCTGTTGAGGGAAGGCATCAAGGAGGACTTGAAAACGAGGCAGAATTGCAGGAAACAGATTTCAAGCGGTAGATTGGAATTGACTATAAAACACATGAAAAGCGGCAGAAGTTCCACAATGATGAATGTGGCCAAAAAGGGTGCATGCGTTTTTTCCTGAAGATATTCAGGTAAAAACACACACACACATTTGTCCAACCAAGCAAGCGGGCAATGCAAACCCGAACTGCAAAGAAGTCTCACTGCCGACCAGCCAAAATGGAAATCCGAAAACATTCTAAAAAATTGAAAGGCAGGACAGGTCTTGGGGATCAGGGAGCCTTGTTATGCTAATAGGAGGGATGTAAATTGACAAGAGCCACTCTGGAGAAGTGCATGGTGTTTCCTAAATCATCTAAAAACCAGAGCTACAGAGTCTAGGGCACTTCCACTTTGGGCGTATAACTTGGGAAAAACGAAAATCAACAAGAGACAGCCATCCCAAAGTTTAGGGCTGCCCTGTTTACATCAACCTCGACTTCGGTACACATTAAATATCCCAGGAAACACAAAATGGATAGAGAAGTTATGGTACTTATGTACGATGGAATATCCCTCAACCATGAAATCAATGTCTTAAGGCCAGTAGCAGCATAATGAATGGACTTAGGAATGATGATTCTAACTAAAATAAGTCACACAGAAAAAGAAACATATCCTAAGATATCACTTATAAAGGGAATGTAAACATGGCTACACATGAACTGAATTAGAAAACAGAACAGAGTCTCACATTTAGACAACACTTTTCTGCCTGCTTAAGGGGAAAGGTGAGGTGGGGTTATGAATAAAACCAGAGTTTGATGTTAGCACAGGTATCATTCTATAATCCAAATATGTAATAGACAAGACCTCATCCTTGCTCAGTGAACAGGACTCAGCACACCCTACTAACCGCAGAGGAATATATCTGACTAGTAAGAATCATAAAACCTATGTATTGATATGTCTCCGTAAGGGAATCAAGTTTGTCTTGAGCGGCGTAAGCACGGCAGTGAAATTCGACTCAGACCCACTACAAAAGTTAATTTCAAAAACAAAACAGAAAAACTGCGAAATTCTTACAAAGGTCCTTCAGTGGCACTGATGCAACCTGGAAAGATCCCATCTACACCCACAGCTGGATGAGACATAAGGCTGGACACTTGGGGCTGAGAGGATTGGTGAGGTTGGGTGAGTAAATGCAGACCCGTGAAAGCAATAATCGTGCCACCCATTCCAAGGGTCCCAACTCTCCAGGTTTACGGGAATCTTAAAACAGCTAAAAGACACATGGGAAACCCAGAGGATGGGACACCGTGTGATCGGGAAAGGTTTCTAAAATGCACCTCATGTTTCCTCTCCTGGTGCTCGGATTCGCCATTTCTGCCACTTTACTATCAATCTCCCCACTTGGAGAGTCAGCGCCTTTAAACTCCTGTTTTGCACTGTTTGCAAATTGTGCAGAGGATGAAAGGGAAGTGGGGGGACCAGTGAGAGACAAGCCATAGGCATTTGAACCCACCCAAGTCACTCTAATATCCCGTCAGGTCGAATCATTAATCAAAGGCTCAGCCTGCCATCCCGGAACCAGAATAGGGCCTTAAGCAATTCTGCCGTTATGGGGCCAGCTCACAAAAAAGCGAGTTGAAAAACGGAGCTCAGCGGCTCCGCAATTCACAAACGTGCCGAGTTTTACAGGATAACTATCATCCAAAAATCTGTTGAGGGAAGGCAACAAGGAGGACTTGAAAGCGAGGCAGAATTGCAGGTAACAGATTTCAAGCAATAGATTGGAATTGCCTTTAAAGCACATGAAAAGCAGCAGAAGTTCGACAATGATGCACTTGGCCCAAAAGGGCGTATGCGTTTTTTTGAAAAAAAGCATACACCCTTTTTGGCCAACCAAGCAACCATGCAATGCAAATCGGTACTACATAAAAGTCTCACTGCCCACTTGTCAAAGGGCATTCCGAAAAAATTCCAAAAAATTGAAAGGCAGGACAGGCCTTGGCAATCAGGGACCCTTGTTACGCTAATGGGAGGGATATAAATTGCCAAGAGCCACTCTGGACAAGTGCATGGTGTTTCCTAAATCATCTAAAAAACAGAGCTACAGAGCCTAGGGAACTTCCACACATGGGCGTATAACTTGGGAAAAAGAAAAATCAACAAGAGACAGCCATCCCAATGTTTACGGCGGCTCTGTTTACATCAACCCCAACTTCGGTACACCTTAAATATGCCAGGAAACAGAAAATGGATAGAGAAGTTGTGGTACTTACGTACGATGGAATATCCCGCAGCCATGAAATCAATGTCATAAGGCCAGTAGCAGCATAATCAATGGGCTTAGGAACGATGATTCTAAGTGAAATAAGTCTCAAAGAAAAAGAAACTTATCCTAAGTTATCAATTATAAATGGAATGTAAACATGGATACACATGAACTGAATTAGAAAACAGAACAGGGTCTCACATGTAGACAACACACTTCTGCCTGCTTAAGGGGAAAGGTGAGGAGTGGTGAAGAATAAAACCAGAATTTGATGTTAGCTCAAGTATCGTTCCATAAACCAAATATGTAATAGACAAGACGTCCTCCTGCTCAGTGAACTGGACTCAGCACACTCTATTCACCGCAGTTGGATATATCTGACTACTAAGAATCATAAAACCTATGTATTGATATGTCGCCGTAAGGGAATCAAGTTTGTCTAGAGCGGCATAAGCACGGCAGTGAAATTCGGCTCAAACCCACTACAAAAGTTAATTTCAAAAACAAAACACAAAAACTGCGAAATTATTACAAAGGTCCTTCAGCGGCGCTGATGCAACCTGGAAAGATCCCATCTACACCCACAGCTGGATGAGACATAAGGATGGACACTTGGTTCTGAGAGGATTGGTGAGGTTGGGTGAGTAAATGAAGACCCGTGAAAGCAATAATCGTGCACCCATTCCAAGGGTCCCAACTCTCCAGGTTTACGGGAATCTTACTACAGCTAAAAGACACATGGGAAACTCAGAGGATGGGACACCGTGTGATCGGGAAAGGTTTCTAAAATGCACCTCATGTTTCCTCTCCTGGTGCTCGGATTCGCCATTCCTGCGACTTTACTATCAATCTCCCCACTTGGAGAGTCAGCGCCTTTAAACTCCTGTTTTGCACTGTTTGCAATTTGTGCAGAGGATGAAAGGGAAGAGGGGGGACCAGTGAGAGACTAGCCATAGGCATTTGAACCCACCCAAGTCACTCTAATATCCTGTCAGGTCGAATCATTAATCAAAGGCTCAGCCTGCCGCCCCGGCACCATAATAGGGCCTGAAGCAAGTCTGCCGTTTTGTGGCCAGCTCAAAAAAAAGCGAGTTGAGAAATGGAGCTCAGCGGCTCAGCAATTCACAAACCTGCAGAGTTTTACTGGACAACTGTCGTCCAGAAATCTGTTGAGGGAAGGCATCAAGGAGGACTTGAAAACGAGGCAGAATTGCAGGAAACAGATTTCAAGCGGTAGATTGGAATTGACTATAAAACACATGAAAAGCGGCAGAAGTTCCACAATGATGAATGTGGCCAAAAAGGGTGCATGCGTTTTTTCCTGAAGATATTCAGGTAAAAACACACACACACATTTGTCCAACCAAGCAAGCGGGCAATGCAAACCCGAACTGCAAAGAAGTCTCACTGCCCACCAGTCAAAGTGGAAATCCGAAAACATTCTAAAAAATTGAAAGGCAGGACAGGCCTTGGGGATCAGGGAGCCTTGTTATGCTAATAGGAGGGATGTAAATTGACAAGAGCCACTCTGGAGAAGTGCATGGTGTTTCCTAAATCATCTAAAAAACAGAGCTACAGAGTCTAGGGCACTTCCACTTTGGGCGTATAACTTGGGAAAAACGAAAATCAACAAGAGACAGCCATCCCAAAATTTAGTGCTGCTCTGTTTACATCAACCTCGACTTCGGTACACCTTAAATATCCCAGGAAACAGAAAATGGCTAGAGAAGTTATGGTACTTATATACGATGGAATATCCCTCAACCATGAAATCAATGTCATAAGGCCAGTAGCAGCATAATGAATGGACTTAGGAATGATGATTCTAACTAAAATAAGTCACACAGAAAAAGAAACATATCCTAAGATATCACTTATAAAGGGAATGTAAACATGGCTACACATGAACTGAATTAGAAAACAGAACAGAGTCTCACCTTTAGACAACACTCTTCTGCCTGCTTAAGGGGAAAGATAAGGTGGGGTGATGAATAAAACCAGAGTTTGATGTTAGCCATTGTACCGTTCCATAAACCAAATATGTAATAGACAAGACCTCATCCTTGCTCAGTGAACAGGACTCAGCACACCCTACTAACCGCAGAGGAATATATCTGACTAGTAAGAATCATAAAACCTATGTATTGATATGTCTCCGTAAGGGAATCAAGTTTGTCTTGAGCGGCGTAAGCACGGCAGTGAAATTCGGCTCAGACCCACTACAAAAGTTAATTTCAAAAACAAAACACAAAAACTGCGAAATTCTTACAAAGGTCCTTCAGCGGCGCTGATGCAACCTGGAAAGATCCCATCTACACCCACAGCTGGATGAGACATAAGGCTGGACACTTGGGGCTGAGAGGATTGGTGAGGTTGGGTGAGTAAATGCAGACCCCTGAAAGCAATAATCGTGCCACACATTCCAAGGGTCCCAACTCTCCAGGTTTACGGGAATCTTACTACAGCTAAAAGACACATGGGAAACCCAGAGGATGGGACACCGTGTGATAGGCAAAGGTTTCTAAAACGCACCTCATGTTTCCTCTCCTGGTGCTCGGATTCGCCATTCCTGCCGCTTTACTATCAATCTCCCCAGTTGGAGAGTCAGCACCTTTAAACTCCTGTTTTTCACTGTTTGCTATTTGTGCAGAGGATGAAAGGGAAGAGGGGGGACCAATGAGAGACTAGCCATAGGCATTTGAACCCACCCAAGTCACTCTAATATCCCATCAGGTTGAATCATTAATCAAAGGCTCAGCCTGCCATCCCGGAACCAGAATAGGGCCTGAAGCAATTCTGCCGTTATGGGGCCGGCTCACAAAAAAGCGAGTTGAAAAACGGAGCTCAGCAGCTCCGCAATTCACAAACGTGCCGAGTTTTACAGGATAACTATCATCCAAAAATCTGTTGAGGGAAGGCAACAAGGAGGACTTGAAAGCGAGGCAGAATTGCAGGTAACAGATTTCAAGCAATAGATTGGAATTGCCTTTAAAGCACATGAAAAGCAGCAGAAGTTCGACAATGATGCACTTGGCCCAAAAGGGCGTATGCGTTTTTTTGAAAAAAAGCATACACCCTTTTTGGCCAACCAAGCAACTATGCAATGCAAATCGGTACTACATAAAAGACTCACTGCCCACTTGTCAAAAGGGCATTCCGAAAAAATTCCAAAAAATTGAAAGGCAGGACAGGCCTTGGCAATCAGGGACCCTTGTTACGCTAATGGGAGGGATGTAAATTGCCAAGAGCCACTCTGGACAAGTGCATGGTGTTTCCTAAATCATCTATAAAACAGAGCTACAGAGCCTAGGGAACTTCCACACATGGGCGTATAACTTGGGAAAAAGAAAAATCAACAAGAGACAGCCATCCCAATGTTTACGGCGGCTCTGTTTACATCAACCCCAACTTCGGTACACCTTAAATATGCCAGGAAACAGAAAATGGATAGAGAAGTTGTGGTACTTACGTACGATGGAATATCCCTCAGCCATGAAATCAATGTCATAAGGCCAGTAGCAGCATAATGAATGGGTTTAGGAACGATGATTCTAAGTGAAATAAGTCACAAAGAAAAAGAAACTTATTCTAAGTTATCAATTATAAATGGAATGTAAACATGGCTACACATGAAGTGAATTAGAAAACAGAACAGGGTCTCACATGTAGACAACGCACTTCTGCCTGCTTAAGGGGAAAGGTGAGGAGTGGTGAAGAATAAAACCAGAATTTGATGTTAGCTCAAGTATCGTTCCATAATCCAAATATGTAATAGACAAGACCTCCTCCTTGCTCAGTGAACAGGACTCAGCACCCCCTACTAACCACAGAGGAATATATCTGATTAGTAAGAATCATAAAACCTTTGTATTGATATATATCCATAAGGGAATCCACTGTGTCTAGAGCGGCGTAAGCACGTCAGTGAAAATCAGCTTAAGCCCACTATCAAAATAAAGTTCAAAAACAAAACACAAAAACTGTGAAATGCTTACAAAGGTCCTTCAGTGGCTCTGATGCAACCTGGATAGGCCCCATCTTTACCCACAGCTGGATGAGAGAGAAGGCTGGACACTTGAGGCTGAGAGGATTGGTGAGGTTGGGTGAGTAAATGCAGACCCATGAAAGCAATAATCGTGCCACCCATTCCAAGGGTCCCCACTCTCCAGGTTTAAGGGAATCTTACTACAGCTAAAACACGCATGGGAAACCCATAGGATGGGACACCATGTGATCGGGAAAGGTTCCTAAAACGCACCTCATTTTTTCTCTCCTGCTGCTCGGATTCGCCATTCCTGCCGCTTTACTATCAATCTTCCCTCCTCAGAGTCACCGCCTATAACCTCCTGTTTTGCACTGTTTGCAATTTTGCAGAGTATGAAAGGGAAGAGGGGGATCCAATGAGAGACTAGCAGTAGGCCTTTGAACCCACACATGTCACTCTAATTTCCCGTCAGGATGAAGAATTAATCAAAGGCTCAGCCTGCCACCGCAGAAGCAGAATAGGGCCCGAAGCAATTCTGCCATTTTGGGGCCAGCTCACAATAAAGCGAGTTGAAAAACGGAGCTGAGTGACTCATCAATTCACAAACAAGCAGAGTTTTACAGCACAACTGTCGTCCAAAAATCTGTTCAGGGAAGGCAACGAGGAGGACTTGAAAGCGAGACAGAATTGCAGGAAACAGATTTCAAGCGGTAGATTGGAATTGCCTTTAAAGCACATGAAATTTGTCAGAAGTTCCACAATGATGCATGTGGCCATAAAGGGCGCATGCGTTTTTTCCTGAAGATATTCAGGAAAAATCGCATACACACATTTGGCCACCCAAGCAAGAGGGCAACGCAAACCCGCACTACAGTGAAGTCTCAATGCCCAACAGTCAAAAGGGAATTCCGAAAACATTCTAAAAAATTGAAAGGCAGGAGAGGCCTTGGGGTTCAGGAAGCCTTGTTATGCTAATAGGAGGGATGTAAATAGACAAGAGCCACTCTGGAGAAGTGCATGGTGTTTCCTAAATCATCTAAAAAAAAGAGCTACTGAGCCTAGGGCACTTCCACTTATGGGCGTATAACTTGGGAAAAACGAAAATCAACAAGAGACAGCCATCCCAAAGTTTAGGGCTGCTCTGTTTACATAAACCTCGACTTCGGTACACCTTAAATATCCCGGGAAACAGAAAATGGATAGAGAAGTTTTGGTACTTATGTACGATGGAATATCCCTCAACCATGAAATCAATGTCATAAGGCCAGTAACAGCATAATGAATTGACTTTGTAACAATGATTCTAAGTGAAATAAGTCAGAGAGAAAAAGAAACTTATCCTAAGATATCACTTATAAAGGCAATGTAAACATGGTTACACATGAACTGAATTAGAAAACAGAACAGAGTCTCACATTTAGACAACAGTCTTCTGCCTGCTTAAGGGGAAAGGTGAGGTGGGTTGATGAATAAAACCAGAGTTTGATGTTAGCCCAAGTACCGTTCCATAATCCAAATATGTAATAGGCAAGACCTCCTCCTTGCTCAGGGAACAAGACTCAGCACACCCTACTAACCGCAGAGGAATACATCTGACTAGTAAGAATCATAAAACCTATGTATTGATATGTCTCCGTAAGGGAATCAAGTTTGTCTAGAGCAGCAGAAGCACAGCAGTGAAATTCGGCTCAAACCCACTACAAAAGTTAATTTCAAAAACAAAACACAAAAACTGCGAAATTCTTAAAAAGGTCCTTCAGCAGCTCTGATGCAACGTGGAAAGATCCCATCTACACCCACAGCTGGATGAGACATAAGGCTGGACACTTGGGGCTGAGAGGATTGGTGAGGTTGGGTGAGTAAATGCAGACCCTTGAAAGCAATAATCGTGCCACCCATTCCAAGGGTCCCAACTCTCCAGGTTTACGGGAATCTTACTACAGCTAAAACACGCATGGGAAACCCAGAGGATCGGACACCATGTGATCGGGAAAGGTTTCTAAAACGCACCTCATGTTTCCTCTCCTGGTGCTCGGATTCGCCATTCCTGCCGCTTTACTATCAATCTCCCCACTTGGAGAGTCAGTGCCTTTAAACTCCTGTTTTGCACTGTTTGCAATTTGTGCAGAGGATGAAAGGGAAGAGGGGGGACCAATGAGAGACTAGCCATAGGCATTTGAACCCACCCAAGTCACTCTAATATCTCGTCAGGTTGAATCATTAATCCAAGGCTCAGCCTGCTGCCCCGGCACCATAATAGGGCCTGAAGCAAGTCTGCCGTTTTGGGGGCAGCTCAAAAAAAAAGAGAGTTGAGAAACGGAGCTCAGCGGCTCAGCAATTCACAAACCTGCAGAGTATTACAGGACAACTGTCGTCCACAAATCTGTTAAGGGAAGGCAACATGGAGGACTTGAAATGAGGCAGAATTGCAGGAAACAGATTTCAAGCGGTAGATTGGAATTGACTATAAAACACATTAAAAGCGGCAGAAGTTCGACAACGATGCACTTGGGCAAAAAGGGCGTATGCATTTTTTCCTGAATATATTCAGAAAAAAACGGATACGCACATTTGGCCAACCAAGCAAGTGGGCAATGCAAATCCGCACTACAAATAAGGCTCACTGCCCACTGGTCAAAAGGGAATTCCGAAAACATTCTAAAGAATTGAAAGGCAGGACAGGCCTTGGGAATCAGGGAGCCTTGTTATGCTAATAGTAGGGATGTAAATTGCCAAGAGCCAATCTGGAGAAGTGCATGGCGTTTCCTAAATCATCTAAAAAACAGAGCTACAGAGCCTAGGGCACTTCCACTCATGGGCGTATAACTTGGAAAAATCGAAAATCAAAAAGAGACAGCCATCCCAAAGTTTAGGGCTGCTCTGTTTACATCAACCTCGACTTCAGTGCACCTTAAATATCCCAGGAAACAGAAAATGGCTAGCAAATTTGTGGTATGTATGTACGATGGAATATCCCTCAACCATGAAATCAATGTCATAAGGCCAGTAGCAGCATAATGTATGGCCTTTGGAACGATGATTCTAAGTGAAATAAGTCACAGAGAAAAAGAAACTTATCCTAAGATATCACTTAAAAAGGGAATGTAAACATGGCTACACATGAACTGAATTAGAACATAGACCAGAGTCTCACATATAGACAACACTCTTCTGCCTGCTTAAGAGGAAAGGTGAGGTAGGGTGATGAATAAAACCAGAGTTTGATGTTAGCCCTAGTACCGTTCCCAAAACGAAATATGTAATAGACAAGACCTCCTCCTTGCTCAGTGAACAGGACTGAACACGCCCTATTCACCGCAGAGGAAGACAGCTGACTAGTAATAATCATAAAACCTATGTATTGATATATCTCCGTAAGGGTATCCAGTGTGTCTAGAGCAGCATAAGCATGTCACTGAAAATCAGCTCAAGCCCACTATAAAAATAAAGTTCAAAAACAAAACACAAAAACTGCCAAATTCTTACAAAGGTCCTTCAGCGGCTCTGATGCAACCTGGATATGCCCCATCTATACCCACAGCTGGATGAGACATAAGGCTGGACACTTGTGGCTGAGAGGATTGGTGAGGTTGGGTGAGTAAATGCAGACCATTGAAAGCAATAATCATTCCTCCCATTCCAAGGGTCCCAACTCTCCAGGTTTAAGGGAATCTTACTACAGCTGAAACACACATGGGAAATCCAGAGGATGGGACACCGGTTGATCGGGAAAGGTTTCTAAAACGCACCTCATGTTTCCTCTCCTGGTGCTGGGATTCACCTTTCCTGCCGCTTTACGATCAATCTCCCCACTTGGAGAGTCAACTTTTCTAAACTCCTGTTTTGCCCTGTTTGCGGTTTTGCAGAGGATGAAAGGGGTGTGGGGGAACCAATGGGAGAGTAGCCATAGGCATTGGAACCAGCACATGTCACTCTAGTTTCCCATCAGGACGAATAATTAATCAAAGGCTCAGCCTGCCATCCCGGAACCAGAATAGGGCCTGAAATAATTCTGCCGTTATGGGGCCGGTTCACAAAAAAGCGAGTTGAAAAACGGAGCTCAGCGGCTCCGCAATTCACAAAAGTGCCGAGTTTTACAGGACAACTATCATCGAAAAATCTTTTGAGGGAAGGCAACAAGGAGGACTTGAAAGCGAGGCAGAATTGCAGGTAACAGATTTCAAGCAATAGATTGGAATTGCCTTTAAAGCACATGAAAAGCAGCAGAATTTCACAATGATGCACTTGGCCCAAAAGGGCGTATGCGATTTTTTGAAAAAAAGCATACACCCTTTTTGGCCAACCAAGCAAGCAGGCAATGCAAATCGGCACTACATAAAAGTCTGACTGCCCACTTGTCAAAAGGGAATTCCGAAAAAATTCCAAAAAAATGAAAGGCAGGACAGGCCTTGGCAATCAGGGACCCTTGTTATGCTAATGGGAGGGATGTAAATTGCCAAGAACCACTCTGGACAAGTGCATGGTGTTTCCTAAATCATCTAAAAAACAGAGCTACAGAGCCTAGGGAACTTCCACACATGGGCGTATAACTTGGGAAAAAGAAAAATCAACAAGAGACAGCCATTCCAATGTTTACGGCGGCTCTGTTTACATCAACCCCGACTTCAGTACACCTTAAATATGCCAGGAAACAGAAAATGGTTAGAGAAGTTGTGGAACTTACGTACGATGGAATATCCCTCAGCCATGAAATCAATGTCATAAGGCCAGTAGCAGCATAATGAATGGACTTAGGAACGATGATTCTAAGTGAAATAAGTCATACAGAAAAAGAAACTTATCCTAAGATATCACTTATAAATGGAATGTAAACATGACTACACATGAACTGAATTAGAATACAGAACAGGGTCTCACATGTAGACAACACACTTCTGCCTGCTTAAGGGGAAAGTTGAGGAGGGGTGAAGAATAAAACCAGAATTTGGTGTTAGCACAAGTATCGTTCCATAAACCAAATATGTAATAGACAAGACGTCCTCCTTGCTCAGTGAACTGGACTCAGCACACCCTATTCACCGCAGTTGGATATATCTGACTATTAAGAATCATAAAACCTATGTATTGATATGTCGCCGTAAGGGAATCAAGTTTGTCTAGAGCGGCGTAAGCATGGCAGTGAAAATCAGCTCAAGCCCACTATAAATATTAATTTCAAAAACAAAACACAAAAACTTCCAAATTCTTACAAAAGTCCTTCAGCGGCTCTGATGAAACCTGGAGAGACGCCATCTACACACACATGTGGATGAGACATAATGTTGGGCACTAGGGGATGAGAGGATTGGTGAGGTTGGGTGAGTAAATGTAGAACCTTGAAAGCAATAATCGTGCCACCCATTCCATGGGTCCCAACTCTCCAGGTTTAAGGGAATGTTACTACAGCTAAAACATACATGGGAAACCCAGAGGATGGGACACCGTGTGATCGGGAAATGTTTCTAAAACGCACCTTATTTTTCCTCTCCTGGTGCTCGGATTCGCCATTCCAGCCGCTTTACTATCAATCTCCCCACTTGGAGTGCCAGCGCCTTTAACCTCCTGTTTTGCAGTGTTTGCAATTTGTGCAGAGGATGAAAGGGAAGAGGGGGAACCAATGAGAGACTAGCCATAGGCATTTGAACCCGCACATGTCACTCTAATTTCACGTCAGGATGAAGAATTAATCAAGGGCTCAGCCTGCCACCCCAGAACCAGAATAGGGCCTTAAGAAATTCTTCCGTTATGGGGACCGCTCACAAGAAATCAAGTTGAAAAACGGAGCTCAGCGTCTCAACAATTCACAAACCTGCAGAGTTTTACTGGACAACTGTCGTCCAAAAATCTGTTGAGGGAAGGCAACGAGGAGGACTTGAAAGCGAGGCAGAATTGCAGGAAACAGATTTCAAGCTGTAGATTGGAATCACCTTTAAAGCACATGAAATGCAGCAGAAGTTAGAAAATGATGCACTTGGCCAAAAAGGGAGTATGAGTTTTTTCCTGAATATCTTTAGGAAAAAACGCATACGCCCTTTTTGGGCAAGGAATCAAGCGGGCAATGCAAATCCGCACTAAACAGAAGTCTCACTGTCCACCAGTCAAAAGGGAATTCAGAAAACATTCTAAACAATAGAAAGGCAGGACAGGCCTTAGGGATCAGGGACCCTTGTTACGCTAATCGGAGGGATGCAAATTTCCAAGAGCCACTCTGGAGAAGTGCATGGTGTTTCCTAAATTATCTAAGAAACAGAGCTACAGAGCCTAGGGAACTCCCTCTCATGGGCGTATAACTTGGGAAAAATGAAAATCAAAAAGAGACAGCCATCCCAATGTTTAGGGCTGCTCTGTTTACATCAACCTCGACTTCGGTACACCATAAACATCCCAGGAAACAGAAAATGGATAAAGAAGTTGTGGTACTTACGTACGATGGAATATCCCAAACCCATGAAATCAATGTCATAAGGCCAGTAGCAGCATAATGAATGGACTTAGGAACGATGATTCTAAGTGAAGTAAGGCACACAGAAAAAGAAACTTATCCTAAGATATCACTTATAAAGGGAATGTAAACATGGCTACACATGAACTGAATTAGAAAACAGAAGATTGTCTCACATTTAGACAACACTCTTCTGCCTGTTAAGGGGAAATGTGAGGTGGGGTGATGAATAAAACCAGAGTTTGATGTTAGCACAAGTACCGTTCCATAAACCATATATGTAATAGACAAGACATCCTCCTTGCTCAGTGAACAGGACTCAACACCCCCTATTCACTTCAGAGAGATATATCTGACTAGTAAGAATCATAAAACTTATGAATTAATATGTCTCCGTAAGGGAATCAAGTTTGTCTAGAGTTGCGTAAGCACAGCAGTGAAAATCAGCTCAAGCACACTATAAAAATTAATTCCAAAAAGAAAACAGAAAAATTGTGAAATTCTTACAAAGGTCCTTCAGCGGCTCTGATGAATACAGGATAGACCACATCTACACCAACAGCTGGATGAGACATAAAGCTGGACACTTGCGGCTGAGAGGATTGGTGAGGTAGGGTGAGTAAATGCACACCCTTGAAAGCAATAATCGTGCCACCCATTCCAAGGGTCCCAACTCTCCAGGTTTAAGGGAATCTTACTACAGCTAAAACACACGTGGGAAACCCAGAGTTTTAGACACCGTGTGATCGGGAAATGTTTCTAAAATGCACATCCTTTTTCCTCTCCTGGTCCTCGGATTCGCCATTCCAGCCCCTTTACTATCAATCTCCCCACTTGGAGAGTCAGCACCTTTAACCTCCTGTGTTGCACTGTTTGCAAATTGTGCAGAGGATGAAAGGGAAGAGGGGGAACCAATGAGAGACTAGCCATAGTAATTTGAACCCGCAAATGTCACTCTAATTTCCCGTCAGGATGAAGAATTAATCAAAGTCTCAGCCTGCCACCCCGGAACCAGAATAGGGCCTGAAGCAATTCTGCCATTATGGGGCCAGCTCACAAGAAAGAGAGTTGAAAAAGAGTGCTCAGCGTCTCAGCAATTCACAAACATGCAGAGTTTTACAGGAAAACTGTAGTCCAAAAATCTGTTGAGGGAAGGCAACGAGGAGGACTTGAAAGTGAGGCAGAATTACAGGAAACAGATTTCAAGCGGGAGATTGGAATGGCGTTTAAAGCACATGAAAAGTGGCAGAAGTTTGACAATGATGCACTTGGCCAAAAAGGGCGTTTGCGTTTTTTCCTGAATATATTCAGGAGAAAACGCATACGCCCTTTTTGGCCAACCATGCAAGCTGACAATGCAAATCCCCACTACAAAGAAGTAACACTGCCCACTGGTCTAAAAGGGAATTCCGAAAATATTGTAAAAATTTGAAAGTCAGGACAGGCCTTGGGCATAAGCGAGCCTTGTTATGCTATTAGGAGGGATGTGAATTGCCAAGAGCCAGTCTGGAGAACTGCATGGTGTTTCCTAAATCATCTAAAAAACAGAGCTACACTGACTAGAGCACTTCCACTCATGGGCATATAAGTTGGGAAAAAGGAAATAAAAAAGAGACAGCCATCCCAAAGTTTACGGGTGCTCTGTTTACATCAACCTCGACTTCAGTACACCTTAAATATCCCAGAAAACAGAAAATGGATAGAGAAGTTGTGGTACTTACGTACGATGGAATACCCCTCAGCCATGAAATCAATATCATAAGGCCAGTAGCAGCATAAATAATGGACTTAGGAACGATGCTTCTAAGTGAAATAAGTCACACAGAAAAAGAAACTTATCCTAAGATATCACTTATAAAGGGAATGTAAACATGGCTACACATGAACTGAATAAGAAATGAGAAGAGAGTCTCATATTTAGACAACACTCTCCTGCCTGCTTAAGGGGAAAGGTGAGGTGGGATGATGAATAAAACAAGAGTTTGATGTTAGCACAAGTACCGTTCCATAATCCAAATATGTAATAGACAAGAGCTCCTCCTTGCTCAGTGAAGAGGACTCAGCACACCCTATTCACCACAGAGGAATATATCTGACTAGTAAGAATCATAAAACCTCTGTATTGATATGTCTGCGTAAGGGAATCCAGTGTGTCTAGAGCAGCGTAAGCATGGCAGGGAAAATCAGCTCAAGCCCACTATAAAAATAAATTTCAAAAACAAAACACAAAAACTGCAAAATTCTTACAAAGGTCCTTCAGCAGCTCTGATGAAACCTGGATAGACCACATCTACACCCACAGCTGGATGAGACATAAGGCTGGACACTTGGAGCTGACAGGATTGGTGAGGTAGTGCGAGTAAATGCAGACCCTTGAAAGCAATAATCGTGCCACCCATTCCAAGGTTCCCAACTCTCCAGGTTTAAGGGAATCTTACTACAGCTAAAACACACATGGGAAATCCAGATGATGGGACACTGTGTGATCGTAAAATATTTCTAAAATGCACCTCCTTTTTCCTATCCTGGTCCTCGGATTCACCATTCCAGCCACTTCACTATCACTCTCCCCACTTGGAGAGTCAGCGCCTTTAACCTCCTGTTTTGCGCTCTTTGCAATTTGTGCAGAGGATGAAAGGGAAGAGTGGGAACCAATGAGAGACTAGCCATAGGCATTTGAACCCGCACATGTCACTCTAATTTCCCGTCAGGATGAAGAATTAATCAAAGGATCAGCCTGAAACACTGGAACCAGAATAGGGCCTGAGGCAAATCTGCCATTATGGGGCCAGCTCACAAGAAAGTGAGTTGAAAAACGGAGCTCATCGTTTCAGCAAATCACAAACATGCAGACTTTTACAGGACAACTGTCATCCAAAAATCTGTTGAGGGAAGGCAATGAGGAGGACTTGATTGCGAGGCAGAATTGCAGGAAACAGATTTCAAGCTGTAGATTGGAATCGCCTTTAAAGCACCTGAAAAGCGGAAGAAGTTCGACAATGATGCACTTGGCCCAAAAGTGCGTATGCGTGTTTTCCAGAATATATTCAGGAAGAAACGAATACGCACTTTTTTGCCCACCAAGCAAGCGGGCAATGCAAATCCGCATTACAAAGAAGTCTCACTGCCCACCGGTCAAAAGGGAATTCCAAAAACATTGTAAAAAATTGAAAGGCAGGACAGGCCTTGGGGATAAGGGAGCCTTGTTATGCTATTGGGAAGGATGTAAATTTCCAAGAGAAACTCTGGAGAAGTTTATCATGTTTCCTAAATCAGCTAAAAAACAGAGCTACAGAGCCTAGCGCACTTCCACTCATGGGCGTATAAGTTGGGAAAAACGAAATAAAGAAGAGACAGCCATCCCAAAGTTTACGGCTGCTCTATTTACATCAACCTCGACTTCGGTACAACGTAAATATCTCAGAAAACAGAAAACGGATAGAGAAGTGGTGGTACTTATGTACGATCGAATATCCCTCAGCCATGAAATCAATGTCATAAGGCTAGTAGCAGCATAAATAATGGACTTATGAATGATGATTTTATGTGAAATAAGTCACAGAGAAAAAGAAACTTATCCTAAGATATCACTTATAAAGGGAATGTAAACATGGCTACACATGAACTGAATTAGAAAACAGAACAGAGTCTTACATATAGACAACAGTCTTCTGCCTGCTTAAGGGGAAAGGTGAGGTGGGGTGATGAATAAAACCAGAGTTTGATGTTAGACCTAGTACCGTTCCAGAAACCAAATATGTAATGGACAAGAGCTCCTCCTTGCTCAGTGAACAGGACTCAACACCCCCGATTCATTGCAGAGGAATATATGTGACTAGTAAGAATCATAAAACCTATGTATTGATATGTTAAATAAGGGAATCAAGTGTGTCTAGAGCGTCATAAGCATGGCAGTGAAAATCAGCTCAAGCCCACTATAAAAATAAATTTCAAAAACAAAACACAAAAACTGCGAAATTCTTACAAAGGTCCTTCAGCGGCTCTGATGAAACATGCATAGACCCCATCTACACCCACAGCTGGATGAGACATAAGGCTGGACACTTGCAGATGAGAGGATTGGTGAGGTAGTGTGAGTAAATGCAGACCCTTGAAAGCAATAATCGTGCCACCCATTCCATGGGTCCCAACTCTCCATGTTTATGGGAATCTTACTATAGCTAAAACACACATGGGAAACACAGAGAATGGGACACTGTGTGATTGGGAAAGGTTTCTAAAATGCACCTCCTTTTTCCTCTCCTGGTGCTCGGATTCGCCATTCCAGCTGCTTTACTATCAATCTCCCCACTTGGAGAGTCAGCGCCTTTAACTTCCTGTTTTGCACTGTTTGCAATTTGTGCAGATGATGAAAGGGAAGAGGGGAAACCAATGACAGACAAGCCGTAGGCATTTGAACCCTCACATGTCACTCTAATTTCCCATCAGGACGAAGAATTAATCAAAGGCTCAGCCTGCCGCCCCTGACCTGGAATAGGGCCTGAAGCTATTCTGCCATTATGGGGCCAGCTCACAAGAAATTGAGTTGAAAAACGGAGCTCAGCGGCTCAGCAATACACAACACTGCAGAGTTTTACAGGACAACTGTCGTCCAAAAATCTGTTGAGCAAAGGCAACGAGGAGGACTTGAAAGCGATGCAGTATTGCAGGAAACAGATTTCAAGCGGTAGATTGGAATCGCCTTTAAAGCACATGAAAAGTGGCAGAAGTTCGACAATGATGCATTTGGCCCTAAAGGGCGTATGCGTTTTTTCCTGAATATATTCAGGAAAAAACGCAGACGCCCTTATCGGCTAACCAAGCAAGCGGGCATGCAAATCAGCACTACAAAGAAGTCTCAATGCCCACCGGTCAAAAGGGAATTCTGAAAACAATGGAATAAATTGAAAGGCAGGACAGGCCTGGGGGATAAGGGAGCCTTGTTATGCTATTGGGAGGGATGTAAATTGCTAAGAGCCACTCTGGAGAAGTGCACCATGTTTCCTAAATCATCTAAAAAACAGAACTACATAGCCTAGGGTACTTAGACTCATGGGCGTATAACTTGGGAAAAACGAAATCAAAAAGAGACAGCCATCCCAAAGTTTACGGCTGCTCCGTTTACATCAACCACGACTTCGGTACACATTAAATATCCCAGAAAACAGAAAATGGATAGAGAAGTTGTGGTACATATGTACGATGGAATATCCCTTAGCCATGAAATCAATATCATAAGGCCAGTTGCAGCAAAATGAGTTGATTCAGGTACGATGATTCTAAGTGAAAAAAGTCACAGATAAAAAGAAACTTATCATAAGATATCACTTATGAAGTTGCTATAAACATGGCTACACATGAACTGAGTTAGGAAAGAGAACAGAGTCTCACATTTAGAAAACACTCTTATGCCTGCTTAAAGGGGAAGGAGAGGTAGGGTGATGCATAAAAGCAGAGTTTGATATTAGCACAGGTACCATTCCAAAAACCAAATACAGAATAGACAAGACCTACACCTTCCTCAGTGAAAGGGGCTCAAAACCCCATATTCCCATGAGAGGAATATAATTGACTAGTAAGAATCTGAAAACCTATGTATTGATATGTCTCCGTAAAGGAATCAAGTGTGTCTAGACTGGCATAAACATGGCAGTGAGAATCAGCTCAAACGCACTCTAAAAATGAATTTCAAAAACAAAACAAAAAAACAGGGAAATTCTTTACAATTCCTTCAGGGGCTCAGAGGAAACCAGGACTGACCCTATCTACAATGACTGCTGGATGTGGCATAAGGTTGGACACTTGGGACTGAGAGGACTGGTGGGATTGGGCGAGCAAATGCAGACCCTTTAAAGCAATAATGCATGGCACCCATTCCATTGGTCCCAACTCTCCAGGTTGAAGGGTATATTACTACAGCTATAACATGTTCGGGAAACCTAGAGAATGGACACACTGTGTATACAAAATGTTTCTAAAACTCAACTAATAGTCCCTCTCCTGGTGCTCCAGTTTGACTTTCCAACTGCTTTACTATCAATCTCCCAACTTGGAGAGACAGCCCCTTTAAGCTCCTGGTTCGCAGAGGTTTCCAATTTTGTAGAGGATGAAAGGGAAGAGGGAGAACCAATGAGAGAGTAGCTGTTAGGCATTTGGACGGGCACATGTCAATCTAATTTCCAATCAGGAAGAAGATTTAACCAGTCTCAGCCACCCGCCTGGAACCAGTATAGGTCCTGAACCAAAATTGTGGATTTTCGGTCAGCTCACAAAAAACGAGTGGAAAAATGGAGCTCAGGGGCAGAGCAATTCACAAACTGGCAGAGTAATAAAGGACAACTATCGTCCAAAAATCTGTTGAGGGAAGGCAATGAGGTGGACTTGAAATTTAGACAGAATAGCAGGAAACAGATTTCAAGAGGTACATTGGAATCACTTTTAAAGCACAAGAAGAGGGGCACAACTTCGATAATGATGCACTTGGCCAAAAAGTTCGTATGCGTTTTCTCCTGAATATCTTCAGGAGAAAACACATACGACCATTTTGGTCAAGCAAGCAAGCGTGCAATGCAAATCTGCACTACAAAGAAGTATCACTTCCCACCGGCCAAAAGGGACATCCACAGAATGTGTAAAAAACAGAAAGGCAAGACAGGCCCTGTGAAAGGCAAGACAGGCCCTGGAGAACAGGGAGCCTTGTTATGCTGATGGGCGTGATGTAAATTGCCAACTGCCTCTCTGGAGGAGTGCATTGTGTTCCCTAAAACAAGTAAACAACAGAGCTACAGAGCCAAGGGCACTTCCAGTCTAGGGAATATACCTTGGGAAAACTGAATATCAATAAGAGAGAGCCACCCCAAAATTTAGGGCTGCAATTCTTGCAAGAACCTCAACTTGGGTACACGTTAAATATCACAGGAAAGACAAAAATGGTTCAAGAAATGGTGGTACTTACGTACGATGGAATATCCCTTAGCCATGAAATTATTGTCATAAAGTCAGTAGCAGCAAAAGGAGTGGATTCAGGTACGATGATTCTAAGTGAAATAAGTCACACAGAAAAAGAAACCTATCATAAGATATCACTTATGAAGGTCCTATAAACATGGCTACATATGGACTGATTTAGGAAAGAGAACAGAGTCTCACATTGAGAAAACACTCTTATGCCTCCTTAAGGGTGAAGGAGAGGTGGGGTGATGCATAAAACCAGAGTTTGATATTAGCTCATATACCATTCCAAAAACCAAATATGGAATAGAGAAGACCTACACCTTCCTCAGTGAAAGGGACTCAATAACCCATATTCCCCGCAGAGGAATATATCTGACGAGTAAGAATCTTAAAAACTATGTATTGATATGTCTCTAAATGGGAATCAAGTGTGTCTAGACTGGCATAAACATGGCAATGAGAATCAGCTCAAACCCACTATAAAAAGGAATTTCAAAAACAAAAGAAAAAAACAGGGACATTCTTTACAATTCCTTCAGGGGCTCTGATGAAACCTGGAATGACCCCATCTAAAACTACAGCTGGAAGTGGCATAAGGCTGAACACTTGGGACTGAGAGCGTTGGTGAGATTGGGTGAGCAAATGCAGACCCTTTAAAGCAATAATGCGTGGAACCCATTCCATGGGTCCCAACTCTCCAGGTTGAAGGGAATATTACTACAGCTATAACATGTATGGGAAACCTAGAGAATGGACACAATGTGAATACGAAAAGTTTCTAAAACTCAACTAAATGTCCTTCTCCTGGTGAGCCGGTTTGACATTCCAACTGCTTTACTATCAATCTCCCAACTTGGAGAGACAGCTCCTTTAACCTGCTGGTTCACACAGGCTGCCTATTTTGCAGAGGATGAAAGGGAAGAAGGAGAACCCATGAGAGACTAGCTGTTAGGCATTTGGACGGGCACAAGTCACTCTATTTTCCCATCAGGAAGAAGTATTAACCAAAGTCTCAGCCACACGCCGGGAACCAGTATAGGTCCTGAACCAAAACTGTGGATTTGCGGTCAGCTCACAAAAAACGAGTTGAAAAATGGAGCTCTGGAGCACAGCAATTCACAAACTGGCAGAGTAATAAAGGACAACTATCGTCCAAAAATCTGCGGAGGGAAGGCAACGAGGCGGACTTGAAATTGAGGCAGAATAGCAGGAAAGAGATTTCAAGACGTACACTGCTATCCCCTTTAAAGCACAGGAAGAGGGGCACAACTTCGACAATGATGCACTTGGCCAAAAAGGGAGAATGCGTTTTCTCCTGAATATATTCAGGAGAAAATGCATACGCCCAATTTAGCAAAGCAAGCCAGCCGGCAATGCATATCTGCACTACAAATTTGTATGAGTTCACACCGGTCAAAAGGGACATCCGCAAAATGTGTAAACCCAGAAAGGCTAGACAGGCCCTGGAGAACAGGGAGACTTGTTATGCTGATGGGCAGGATGCAAATTGCCAACTGCCTCTCTGGAGGAGTGCATTGTGTTCCCTAAAACAAGTAAACAACAGAGCTACAGAGCCAAGGGCATTTCCAGTCTAGGGAATATACCTTGGGAAAACTGAAAATCAATAAGACAGAGCTACCCCAAAATTTAGGGCTGCACTGCAAACAAGAACCTCAACTTGGGTACACCTTAAATATCCTGGGAAAGACAAAAATGTTTCAAGAAATTTTGGTACTTACATACGACGGAGTATCCCTCAGCCATGAAATCAATGTCATAAAGCCAGTAGCAGCAAAATGAGTGGATTCAGGTACGATGATTCTAAGTGAAATAAGTGACACAGAAAAAGAAACTTATCATAAGATATCACTTATGAAGGGCCTGTAAACATGGCTACACATGAACTGAGTTAGGAAAGAGAATAGAGTCACATTTAGAAAACACTCTTATGCCTGCTTAAGGGGAAAGGAGAGGTGGGGCGATGCATAAAACCAAAGATTGATATTAGTACTGGTACCGTTAGAAAAACCAAATATGGAATAGACAAGACCTACACCTTCCTCAGTGAACGGGACTCAAAACCCCATATTTCCCGCAGAGGAATATATCTGACTAGTAAGAATCTTAAAAGCTATGTATTGATATGTCTCCATAAGGGAATCAAGTGTGTCTAGACTTGCATAAACATGCAGTGAGAATCAGCTCAAACCCAATATAAAAAGGAATTTCAAAAACAACCAAAAAAACAGGGAAATTCTTTACAATTCCTTCAGGGGCTCTGATGAAACCTCGAATCACCCTATCTACAACGACAGCTGGATGTCGCATAAGGCTGGACACTTGGAACTGAGATGTTTGTTGAGATTGGTTGAAGAAATGCAGACCCTTTAAAGGAATAATGCGTGGCACCCATTCCATGGGTCCCAACTCTCCAGGTTGAAGGGAATATTACTACAGCTATTAAATGTACGGCCAACCTAGAGAATGGAAACACTGTGATGGTGACAGGTTTCTAAAACTCTCCTAATATTCCCTCTCCTGGTTCGCCGTTTTGACTGTCCAACTGTTTTACTATCAATGTCCCAACTTAGAGAGACAGCCCCTTTAACCTCCTGGTTCGCACAGGTTGCCAAATTTGCAGATGATGAAAGGGAAGAGGGAGAACGAATGAGAGAGTAGCTGTTAGGCATTTGGATGGGCACATATCACTCTAATTTCCCGTCAGGTAGAAGAATTAACAAAAGTCACTACCTGCCCGCCAGGAACGAGTATAGGTACTGAACCAAAATTGTCGATTTGCGGTCAGCTCACAAAAAAGAGAGGTGAAAAATGAAGCTCAGGAGCACAGCAATTCACAAATTGGCAGAGTAATAAAGGACAACTATCGTCCAAAAACCTGTTGAAGGAAGGCAATGAGGCAGAATAGCAGGAAACAGATTTCAAGAGGTACATTGGAATCGCCTTTAAAACCCATGAAGTGGGGCACAACTTCGACAATGATGCACTTGGCCAAAAAGGGCGTATGTGTTTTCTCCTGAATATATTCAGGAGAAAACACATACGCCCTTTTTGGCCAAGCAAGCAACCGGGCAATGCAAACCTACACTACAAAGAAGTATCACTTACCACCGGTCAAAAGGGACATCCACAAAATGTGTAAAACCAGAAAGGCAAGACAGGCCCTGGAGAACAGGGAGCCTTGTTATTCTGATGGGCAGGATGTAAATTGCCACCTTCTTCTCTGGAGTAGTGCATTATGTTCCCTAATACAGATAAACAACAGAGCTACAGAGCCAACGGCACGTCCAATGTAGGGAATATACCTTGGGAAAACTGTAAATCAATAAGACACAGCCACCCCAAAATTTAGGGCTGCACTGCTTACAAGAACCTCAACTTCGGTACACCATAAATATCCCAGGAAAGACAAAAATGGTTCAAGAAATTGTGGTACTTACGTATAATGGAATATCCCTCAGCCATGAAATCAAAGTCATAAGGCCAGTAGCCGCAAAATGAGTGGATTCAGGTACGATGATTCTAAGTGAAATAAGTCACACGGGAAAAGAAAATTATCATAAGATATCACTTATGAAGGTCATGTAAATATGGCTACATATGAACTGAGTTAGGAAAGAGAACAGAGTAATGAAACTTATCATAAGATATTACTCATAGCGGGAATGTACACATGGCTACACATGAACAGAATTACAAACACAAAAGAGTCACACAGTTAGAAAACAATCTTCTGCCTGCTTAAGGGGAAAGGTGAGGTGGGGTGATGCATAAAACCACAGTTTTAAATGAGAACAGAAACCATTCCATAAACCAAGTATATAATAGACATCACCTACTCCCGGCACAATGAACTGG
This sequence comes from Hyperoodon ampullatus, assembly GCF_949752795.1. Lineage (NCBI taxonomy): Eukaryota > Metazoa > Chordata > Mammalia > Artiodactyla > Ziphiidae > Hyperoodon > Hyperoodon ampullatus. The sequence goes on from NC_136914.1 coordinate 106,900,919, forward strand.
ACTCAACATCCCCTATTCATTGCAGAGGAATATATCTGACAAGCAATAAATTTAAAACATATGTATTTTTATGTCTCCATAAAGGAATCATGAGTGTGTATAACGGTATGAACACAGCACTGAAATTCAGCTAAACCCCCTTATAAAAATAAATTTCAAAAGCAAAATGCAAAAACAGCGAAAGAGAGAGAAATTTTTAAAAATTACTTTCAGGGCCTGAGATGCAACCAGGATTCACCATCTTTAAACCCACAGCTGGATGAGACATAAGACTGGACACTTGGGGCTCACAAGATTGCTGAGGTTGTGTGAGCAAAAGAACACCACTTAGAGCAATACTGTGTGCTACCCATTCTAGTGGTCCCAATTCTCCAGGTTTAAGGGAATCTTCCTACATTTAAAATATGCATGGGAAACCCAGTGGATGGTACACTGTATAACCGTGAAAGTTTTCTAAAAGATACCTCATTTTTCCTTTCGTCGTGCTCGGCTTCGCCATTCCATCCGCATTACTAATACTCTCCCCACTTGGAGTGTGAGCGCCTTTACCCTCCTGTTATGCACAGTTTGCAAATTGTGCAGAGGATGAAAGGGAAGAGGGGAAACAAATGAGTGTTTAGCTGTAGGTGTTCGGATGGGCACATGTCACACTAGTTTCCCATCAGAAAGAAGAATTAACCAAAGGCTCAGTCTGCAGCCCCGTAACCAGACTAGGGCCTAAAACCATCTTGCGGTATTGCAGCCAGCTCACAAAAAGGTGAGTTGAAAAATGGAAATCAGGGGCACAGCAATTCACAAACTTGCAGAGTTATAAAGGACAACTATCATCCAGAAATATATTGAGGTAAGGCAGTGAAGAGGATTTGAAAGCAAGGCAGAATTGAAGGAAACAGATTTCAAGAGGTAGATTGGAGTCGTCTTTAAAGCACATGAAAAGCGACAGAAATTTGACAATGTTGCCCTTGGCCGAAAAGTGAGTATGTGTATTTTCTTGAATATATTCAGGAAAATATGCATGCACCCTTTTTGGACAAGCAAGCAATCAGGCATTGCAAATCCACACTACATAGAAGTGTCACTTACCTCCGGGCAAAAGGGCCATCCGAAAATAGTGTAAAAAACACAAATGCAGGACAGGCCATGGAGAAAAGGGAGCCTGGTTACGCCGATGGACAGGATATAAATTGCCAACAGCCTCTCTGGAGAACTGTATGTTGTTTTCTAAAACAGAGCTACAGAGCATAACACACTTCCACTCATGGGTGTGTATTTTGGGAAAACTAAAAATCCACAACACACAGCCAGCCCAAACTTTAGGGCTGCTCTTTTTAAAAGAATCTCGACTTTGGTACACTTTAAATATCCCAGGAAAGGAAAAAAAAATGGATAAAGATGTTGTGGTACTTATATACAATGGAATGTCACTCAGCCATAAAATCAATGTCATAAGGCCAATAGCAGCATAATGAGTGGCTTTAGGTACGATGATGCTAAGTGAAATGAGCCACAAAGAAAAAGAAACTTATTGTAATATATCACTTATAGAGGGAATGTAAACATGGCTACACATGAACTGAATTTCAAAAGAGAACAGAGTTACACATTTAGAAAACACACTTATGCCTCCTTAAGGGGAAAGGTGACGTGGTGTGATGCGTAAAACCAGAGTTTGAATTTAGCACAGATACCATTCCACATACGAAATATGTAATAGACAAGACCTACTCCTTTCTCAATGAACTGGACACAAAACAACCTATTCACTGAAGAGGAATATATCTGACTGGTAATAATCTTGAAACCTATGTATTTATATGTCTCCATAATGGAATCAAGTGTATGTATATTGGCATAAACACAGATCAATGGAACAGGACAGAAAGCTCAGAGATAAACCTACATACCTATGGCTATCTCATCTATGACAAAGGAGCTAAGGATATACAATGGAGAAAAGACAGTCTCTTCAGTAATTGGTGCTGGGAAAACTGGAACCCTACACATAAAAGAATGAAATTAGAACACTCCATAACACCATACACAAAAATAAGCTCTAAATTGATTAGAGATCTAAATATAAGACCAGACACTATAAAACACTTAGAGGAAACCATAGGCAGAACACTCTATGACATAAATCACAACAAGATCCTTTTTGACCCACCTCCTAGAGAAATGGAAATAAAAACAAAAATCAACAAATGGGACCTAATGAAACTTAAAAGCTTTTACACAGTACAGGAAAACATAAACAAGATGCAAAAACAACCCTCAGAATGGGAGAAAATATTTTCAAATGAAGCAATTGACAAAGGATTAATCTCCAAACTTTACAAGCACCTCATGTAGCTCAATATCACAAAAACAAACAATCCAATCCAAAAATGGGCAGAAGACCTAAATAGACATTTCTCCAAAGAAGATATACACATTGCCAAGAAACACATGAAAGGATGCTGAACATCACTAATCATTAGAGAAATGCAAATCAAAACTACCGTGAGTTATCACCTCACAGCAGTCAGAGTGTCAATCATCAAAAAAATCTATGAAACAATAAATGCTGGACAGGCCTTTATTGGAGAAAAGGGAACACACTTGCACTGTGGGTGGGAATGTAAATTGATATGGATACTAAGGAGAACAGTATGGAGGTTCCTGTAAATAATTAACAATAGAAGTACCATACGACACAACAATCCAACTACTGGGCATTTGCCTTGCGAAAACCATAATTCAAAAAGATTTATGTACAAAAATGTTCATTGCAGCTCTATTTACAATAGCCAGGATATGGAAGCAACCTAAGTGTCCATCGACAGATGAATGGATAAAGAAGATCTGGCACATATATACAATGGAATATTACTCAGCCATAAAAAGAGGCAAAACTGAGTTATTTGTACTGAGGTGGATGGATTTATAATCTGTCCTACACAGTGAAGTAAGTCAGAAAGGGAAAAACAAATACTGTATGTTAACAGAGATATATGGAATCTTACAAAGAAAAAAAAAGATTTTAAAGAACCTAGTGGCAGGGCAGGATTAAGGACACAGAGGTAGAGAAAGGACTTGAGAACACCGGAAGGGGTATCGGTAAGCTGGGACGAAGTGAGAGAGTGGCATGGACATAAATACATTACCAAATTTAACACCAATAGCTACTAGGAAGCAGCCACATAGAACAGGGAGATCAGCTCGGTGCCTTGTGACCACCTAAAGGTGTGGGATATGGAGTGTGGGAGGGAGATGCAAGAGGGAGGGGATCTGGTGATATTTGTATATGTACAGCTGATTCACTTTGTCATACAGCAGAAACGAACACTCCATTGTAAAGCAATTATACTCCAATAAAGGTGTAAAAGGAAAAAAAAAATAAAGAAAGGCCAGGGATAAACCTACACACCTATGGTCAACTAATCTATGACAAAGGAGGCAAGAATATACAATGGAGATAAGACAGTCTCTTCAATCATTGGTGCTGGGAAATATGGACAGCTACATGTAAAAGAATGAAATTAGAACACTCCCCAACACTATACATAAAAATATATTCAAAATGGATTAGAGACCTTAATGTAAGACCGGACAGTACAAAACTCTGAGAGGAAAATTTACAGAATACTCTGACGTAAATCACAGCAAGATCTTTTTTGATCCACCTCCTATAGTAATGAAATAAAAAAGAAACTAAACAGATGGGACCTAATGAAACGTAAAAGCTTGTGCAAAGCAAAGGAAACTACAAACAAGATGAAAAGACAACACTCAGAATGGCAGAAAATATTTGCAAACGAATCAATGGACAAATGATTAATCTCCAATATATAAAAACAGCTCATGCAGCTCAATATTAATAAAACAAACAACCCAATACAAAAATAGTAGACGATCTAAATAGACATTTCTTCCAAGAAGACATAGAGATGGCCAAGACGCACATGAAAATCTGCTCAACATCTCTAATTATTACAGAAATGCAAATCGAAACTACAATGAGGTATCACTCACACCTGTTAGAATGGGCATTATTAGAAAATCTACAAACAACAAATGCTGGAGAGGGTGTGGAGAAAAGGAACCTTCTTCCACTATTGTTGGGAATGTAAATTGATACAGTCTCTATGGAGAACAGTATGGAGGTTCCTTAAAAAACTAAAAATAGAATTACCATATAATCCAGCAATCCGACTACTGGGCATATACCCAGAGAAAACCATAAATCAAAAAGACACATTCACCACAATGTTCATTGCAGCACTATTTACAATAGCCAGGTAATGAAAGCAACCTAAGTGCCCACAGACAGACGAATGGATAAAGATGTGGTACATATATACAATGGAATATTACTCAGCCATACATAGGAATGAAATTGGGTCATTTGTAGAGACCTTGATGGATCTAGAGACTGTCACACAGAGTGAAGTAAGTCAGAAAGAGAAAAACAAATATTGTATATTAATGCATATATGTGGAACCTAGAAAAATGGTACAGATGAACCAGTTTGCAGGGCAGAGATAGAGACACAGATGTAGAGAACAAACATATGGACACCAAGGGGGGAACGCCATGTGAGGGTGGTGGTGGGATGAATTGGGAGACTGGGATTCACATGTGCACACTTATATGTATAAAATAGATATCCAATAAGAAACTGCTGTATAAAATAAATAAATAAAATTTAAAAAATTAAAAATAAATAATAATATTTAATAAAATAAAACAGAAAAAAAGGTTTTCCCTTCACATAGACGTCTTTATATTAATGCATTATTTCCATTTTTATATCTCTAAATTAAAAAAAAAGAGGAATAAATAAAATCTAATTTGAACCAAAACGAAAAAAGAAAAAAAAAAAAACAGAATCCACCAGTTATACAGAGGAAAATCGTATCAGGGCACTTGCTCCAGTGGTAAAAAATTCTTAAGTTGGTCAGAGGTGGGAAATCGTCTCCCATGCAGTCAGCAGCACTCCCCCCAACAAGGAGCATCCTCATTGCAAAGCTGGGGGACTGTGTCGAGGCGTCTGTGAGTAAATGTGAGCAGAGCCCCTGTCCTGATGCAGCTGAACTCTTCTCACCCTTTCCAGGTAAAACACCTGAATATGTACAAGAACTTGCAAGCCTAGAGGAAGGGCTGTGGAGCCACACCAGCGACAGCACGCAGGCCGACTTGCTGCCTGCAGGCCAGCCAGGATGTTCCTGGCCCCAGATGCTCTTCTGGAAGCTTTCCATTTCCCTGCCTGAGATACCTCTCCTGCCACGGAACCCACTGCATTTTTACTTCCTCACCTCTGCCTGGGGAGAAAATCCAGCGGCAGGTATGGGTGACACATCCTCTTCTTTAGCAGGTGGCAGCCTGGCAACTCCTGCAGAAAGTACAGCAGAGCCCCACTCACACTGGGCCACCCACAAAGCCACGGCCCCTCACTCCCTCCCACCACCCCAGCCCCGACACTGCTGACGGTGCAGAGAATATGGCGTCAGGCACAGCTACAGGGGCTCTTGCTGACTGGAGAGGTGTTTATATTGACCTCAACCCAGGCACACCTGGGGAGGGCTGGCAGGCAGTGTCAGGCTGCCCAAATCAGCCAATCCTCAGCCCTCAGGGGCTCACAGTTGCAGAAAATGAACCTTGTTAAACGGGCTAGGCCCAAGGAACAGGCGTGGGCTCTTGAGAGTCAGGATAGACAAGGGGCTGAAGCTGTGGCTTGTTTTCTTATCATTTTATCTGGTCCATGAGTGGAAAACAACTTCAAGAAGACCCTATCCTAATGAGAGGAACCCAGGAGTCAGGGAGAGGAGTGATGGTGGGTGGAGACAGAGGCCTGGTGCCCTGGCTGCAGTGGAAGTGTCTGGAAGACCAGGCAGAGAGAGGCCACACAGTGTGATACCCAGGGTCAGAGACATGTCATAGCTGCTGTTTGTTAGTTCAAGTCCTGCTCTGAGGTGTTCTGTGTCAGCTGTGAGTGACGGGTGAGCTTGGGGTTCTCTGAAAGGTGGGCTATGTGCACTGTTCCTGTGTGTCCAGCCCTTCTGGTGTACCTGCCCAGGGTAACTCCGTATCCTGGGAAGGGCCTGACTAGGAGAGCCCCATGGGCTGCTGGGTAGCTGCACAGATGAGATTCATACACTGGGAGGGACTTGACCACGACAGCTCCGTGGGCTGTGGGGGGTGTGGGAGGTGCAGCCCAGGTGAGCTCCATATCCTGGGATTGGCCAGACCACGAGAGCCCCATGGGCTGCTGGAGACCTGGTTAAAGATATCAGGACATTCAGTGAATCCACCGAGGATATACATCCAGTAGCTCTTATTTCCTACACACTGCTGGTCATTCTACCATCCACCAGGCCATGGCATTCTGTATTAGACTTCAATGATGCCTTCTTCTGTAGTCCATTCATCTCAGAGTCACAAGAATTTTTGGCTTGTGAGTGGCAGGACACAACATGCAACAAAAGCAATAATGTTGGGCCGTCCTGCCCCAATGGTTCAAAAATCCCCACACCATCATTGGGGAAATGTCCTCTAAAACCTAAAAGTTCTACCTCTGTAAAAGGGAACCCTCCTTCAATATGCAGATGATATTCTGATCGCCAGGCCTATTAAAGACGCCTCTGAACTACCTAGCCAAGAAAAGATAGAAGGTGTCCAAGAAAAAGGCTCAAATATCCCAGGCTAAGGTGACATGCCTGGGCTTCATTCTCACAGATATTCGGAGAAACGCATCCCAGGATAGAGAAGAAGCCATTTGCAACCTTACCTCTTCTAAAACTAGAAGACAGCTTAGGGGTTCCTAGGGAGGCCAAGGTTTTCTGCATCTGGATCCCGAACTACAATCTAATAGCTGGGCCTCTACATAAAACACTGACACGAAAAGATGATGATCCTTTAGAATAGAATCCAGAAGCAGCCTTTCAAGAATGGAAAGGGCAGTCAATTCAGACCCTTGCTCAGGAACTCCCTAATTTAGCTAAACCCTTTGACCTTTACATACCCGATCAAAGGTTAATCGCCCTTGGAGCCTTAGTGCAAAAACTGGGACCACTTGAAATGGAGCAACACAAGAATGCCCTTCAGGTATGATAAACTATGGTCACCAAGGGCTTTGCCCACTGCCCCATCAGGCCAGGATACTGGGGTATCTAAAAAGCTGGAAAGCAGCAGCCCGCAAGGCCAGCTCCCTCCTAAGGGAAAAGGACCCCACGTGGTGATCCTAACCACCCATCATGCCCTGAAGTTGCAGGGGTCGCTCCATGGACACAAAGACCTCGAGTGAGGATGCCATCCAACTCCAACCTACAGAGAGACAAACGGGGGCAATGGGCCCCCAAGATGACTCCTGCGACCATCACTTGACCTGCAGTTTCTCTCAGAAAACAACAAGTCTGTGCCCCGAAAGAGCAGACTACTGTTTGCAGGACTTACTGCACCCAGAGGGGAGCTAATAAGCTTGGCAGGGGAAACGTATATCACGCTTTCACCATAGAAAACACTACAGACACCGCGGTGATGGTGGCCAGTATGACTGGCTGGACTGCTGGCTACTTCAAAAGCCCATTGAATCAGTGGAAGTCATGGTCCTGGTTCACCACTGACACTGGAATGTCTGGGAGTTGAGCGGGCAGGGCTCTGACACATGGTGCTGTTTGTACATTAATTCAGGGACCTAATTAAAGAAAGCACAGACTACTGGTTAGAGCATCTAGGCTGGCAAAAACCGTCAGCCTAATGTCACCGAACAAATGTGGGGTGTGGTGAAACCTGCCACTGCAGCATCTCCACTCATCTCTTTCCTGGACCCTTAAAGGTCATTAGAATCTATAACACTTCCAATGTTGGTTCTCAGGTGGACGAGCAGTGAGGCAGGAGGCCTTGGGACAATCAACCTCAACTGGAGGCTGCTGGGGAGATGTTTTGCCCATCCCCCCAGGTATGAGGGCTCCCACCTCAGCATGAAGCAGTTACAAAAGCGGGGTCTGCACCCTCAACACCCCATGAATGAGGAACGGAACAAAAAGCAGAGGAGGTGTTCGTCTCTGGCAATGTTCATTAAAAATTCCTGGGAGATAAAAAGAGAATCTGGGCAATAAAATAAAGTCTAACCTGTTTTTCCTTTGTGCTTTGTCTAATTTCATGTGCTCCTAGGGTTCTGCATGCAGAGGTCCCACACCCGGCACTTCCGACCCGATTTCCTAGTGCAGAATGGCTGGGTCGACACCTCAGCTAGCGGTGTCCCATGCAGACTCCACGGCATAGAGCCTGAGCTGCAGCCAACACAGACCTCAAGGTCTCCATCCCCTCCCTCCCGCTGTTGCTGCCGGGATCACTACACAGCAGCCCAGCCCACATCCCACGGGGGAGTGCACGCTCTCATCTCTCCCTTCTGTTTTCAAAATAATGTTTCAAAATAATGTTTGCTTCTGAACCAAACTCAGTCTTGATATGTTGGCTCCAATGACACTGGGCATGGGGACTCCTGTTGGGGTCCACTCTGGAGGATCAGTAACAGAAATTGAGAACATTGTAACTTCAATGAACAGATGTGTGAGCCAAACTGTAGTTAACATAGAGCAGTGTATAAGGCTCGGGTAAAATAAGATGTTTCTAAGACTTACATTTGATATTTCCATCACTTTACTATAAGCAAGATGAGTGAGGACGTCTGTCTTATTTGTCAGATCAATATTAGAGAAGTGAAGTGATTTATTTCCAAGGATGTACATCGAATACTCTTGGCTGAAGCTTCAATCTTGTTTTGAATGCTTTTCCATTGAAAATGATACCTCTCTTTCAGCTTCCCCATTTCTAAGAAGTATAAAATCTTATAATTTATTATTACCAAAGGGGAAAGGTAGGAGAAGGGATAAATTAACAGTTTGGGATTAACACATACACACTGCTATGTATAAAATAGATCATCAACAAGGAACTACTGTATAGCACAGGGAACTACACTGAATATTTTGCAATAACCTATAAGGGGAAATAATCTGAAAAAGAATAGATATTTTTATTGACATCATCTATCAATGACAGATAAAATGTAACCTAAGCAAGGCCGATGGTGAGTGCTTCTGACCCAGAAGATTTCAATCATCTAAAGTTTGGACTCTGCCTATTTCCCAAGGCCCTTAATGGACATATGTGTAGCCGTAGCTTAAAAATTCCCCAGTTTGGGGTTCGGGGAGGCACTGATTTGGAAAAATCCCTGGTGTTCTCCTTACATGCACGGCACCCTTCCTACAGCTAAAACATGCCTGTCACACCTATAGGATCGTACACCATTTGATCGGAAAGAGTATGGAAATGGCACTTATCTCCTCATCGTCTGGTGCTCGGGTTCAACCCTCCAGCATCTTTCCTAACAATCTCCCCACTTGGGGATATCAGCACTGTCAGCATCCTGTTGCACACAGTTTGGAATTTGTCCAGAGGATGAAGCGGATTGATGAGAAAAAATTAGAGACAAGTCCTAGGTGTTCGGACAGGCACATGCCACTCTAATTTATAATCCGGAAGAGAAATTCATCAAAGGCTAGAATTGCCCACGGAAACAGACTAAGGCTAGAGGAAATCCCACTGTTTTGTGTCCAGTTTCCAAAAACACAAGTTGTAAAATGGAACTCGGGGGCACTAAAATTCATGAAACTGCAGTGTTGAAAATATCTATCGTGAAAAAATGTCTTGAGGTGTGCTTCCCTGGTGGCACAGTGGTTGAGAGTACGCCTGCCGATTCAGGTGTTATGGGTTCGTGCCCTGGTCCGGGAAGATCCCACGTGCCATGGAGCAGCTGGGCCCGTGAGCCATCGCCACTGAGCTGGCCCATATGGAACCTGTGCTCCACAACGGGAGAGGCCAAAACAGTGAGAGGCCCGCGTACAAAAAAAAAAAAAATGTCTTGAGGTAAGTCACAGAAAAGGACTTGTAAGCAAGGGAGAGTGGCAGGAAACAGATTTGAAGAGGTAGAAAGGAATCCCCATTAAAGCACAAGAAAAGGGGTTGAACATCGCCAATGATGCAGTTGGCCAAAAAGTGCGTATGCATTTTTTCTGAATATATTCAAGTAAAGGCCATACACGCTTTTTATCCAAGCAAACAGGTGGGCACTGAAAAAGAATACTACAAAATGTATCACTTCACATGAGTCAGAAGGGCCATCCACATTAAGTGTAAACACCAGAAATGCAGGACAGGGCAAGGAGAAAAGGGAGCCCTGTGAGGCTGATAGTGGAAATGTAATTTGCCAACGGCCACTCTGGAGAAGTGTATTGTGTTTGCTAAAACATCTAAAAAGTGAGCTACAGAGCATAGGGAACTTGCACTCATGGGCGTATACCTTGGGAAAAAAAATCGACAGAAAACAGGCACCTCAACGTTTACCACCTCTCTGTTAAAAAGAGCCTCAACTTGGATATAACCTAAATGTCCCTGGAAGGATAAAATGGATAAAAGAGATGGGGGTACTTATGTAGAGTGGAATATTACTCATCCAGAAATCAATGAAATAAGGCCAGTTGTAACAACTCTGGAGGAGTTACATACGATCACTCTAAGTGACATATGTCCGAAGGAAAAGACACATATCATAAGATGTCACTTAAAGGTGGAATCAAAAATGGCTACACATGAAATAAATTACAAGACAGAAACATAGTCAAATATGTAGAAAACAGACATAAGGCTGCTAAATGGGAAAGGTGGGGAAGGGTGAGGTATTATCCAGGAGGTTGAAATTAGCAAAGATACCATTCTACGTACCAAATTGAATAATTGACAAGGCCTACACGGTACCTCAAAGAACTGCACTCAGCACACTCAAGTCACTGGAAAATAATACATATGACTGGTAAGAATCTGAAAAAGAATTTATTGATGTCTCACAGTACATGAATCAAGTGGATGTACAGCAGCTAAAAACAGAGCTTTGAAAATCAGCTGTAACCAATATAAAAATAAATTTAAAAATATTTATAAAAACAGTGAGACAGACAAAAATTCTTACAACTTTTGTTGAAGGGCTATGATGTAACATGGATTGAACACATCTAGACCCACAGCAGGATGATATATAAGGCTGGAAGCTATGCATGCTAAGAGATGTTAGAGAGGCTGGGTGAGGAAATGCAGACATTTTAAACTAATACTGCCTGGTACCCATTCCATGGGTCCCAAATCTGCAGGTTCAAGGGAATCTTCCGACACCGAAAACATGCATGGGAAACCGAGACAAATGTACACCATGTGATCAGGAAAGGTGTCTAAAATGCAACTGATTTTTGATCTCCTGATGCTGGGGTACACCATTCCAGCCTCGTTACTAACAATCTCCCCACTTGGAGAATCAGCACCTTTAACCTACTGTTTCACACAGTTTGCAATTTGTGCAGAGGATAAATGGGAAGAGGGGGAACCGATGAGAGACTAGCTGTAGGAGTTTTGACAGTCACATGCCACTCTATTTTCCCATTAGGAAGAAGAATTAACCAAAGGCTCAGCCTGCCTCTCCAGAACCAGAATAGAGCTCAAGCAATCCAGTGGTTTGGCGGCCAGCTCACAAAAAAAATTGAGTTGAAAAATGGAGCTCAGGAGCAGGCAATTAAAAGACCTTCAAAGATAAAAATGATAACCAACGTCCTAAAATATATTCAGGTAAGATAACGAAGAGGATCTGAATGAGAGGCAGAATTGCAGGAAACAGATTTCAAGAGGTAGATTGGACTCACATTTAAAGCACATGAAATGTGGCGCAATTTCTAAAATGATGCAGTTGGGCAAAAGGGTGTATGCGTTTTTTCCTGAATATCTTCAGGAAAAAAACTCATACAGAGTTTTTGGCCAAACAAGCAAGCAGGAAATACAGATACGCACAAAAAAGAAGTCTCAATTTCCACTGCTCCGAAGGGCCTTCCAAAAAATGTGTACAAACCTGAAATGCAGGAGGGGCCATGGAGAACAGGGAGACTTGTCACACTGATGGGTGGGGTATAAATATCCAAGAGCTGCTCTGGAGAAGTGTATGGTGTTTCCTAAAACATCTAAAATACAAAGCTACCGAGCATAGTGCACTTCAACTCATGGGCATATAACTTGGGAAGGCTAAATATCAACAAGACAAAGGCACCCCAAAGTTTAGGGCTGCTCTGCATACAAGAAGCTCAACTTCAGTACACCTAAAATATCCCAAGAAAGAGAGAAATGCATAAAGAACTTGTGGTAATTTTGTACAATGGAATATCACTCAGACGTGAAATCAATGTCATAAGGCCAGTAGCAGCAAAATGAGTGGATTCAGGTACGATGATTCTAAGTGAAATATGTCACACAGAAAAAGAATCTTATCATAAGATATCACTTATAGAGGGAATATCAACATCACTACACATGAACTGAATTAGGAACGAGAACAGAGTCTCACATTTAGAAAACACTCTTATGCCTGCTTAAGGGGAAAGGAGAGGTGGGGTGATGCATAAAACCAGAGTTTGATATTAGCACAGGTACCATTCCATAAACCAAATACAGAATAGACAAGACCTACACCTTCCTCAGTGAACGGGACTCAACACACCTATTCCCCACAGAGGAATATATCTGACTAGTAAGAATCTTAAAACCTATGTATTGATATGTCTCCGTAAGGGAATCAAGTGTGTCTAGACCGGCATAAACACGTCAGTGAAAATCAGCTCAACCCCATTATAAAAATGAATTTCAAAAACAAAACAAAAAAACAGCGAAATTCTTACACAATTCCTTCAGGGGTTCTGATGAAACCTGGAATAACCCTATCTACAACGACAGCTGGATGAGACATAAGGCTGGACACTTGGGACTGAGAGGACTGGTGAGATTGGGAGAGAAAATGCAGACCCTTTAAAGCAGTAATGCATGCCACCCATTCCATGGGTCCCAACTCTCCAGGTAGAAGGGAATATCACTACAGTTATAACATGTATGGGAAACCTAGAGAATGGACACCCTGTGATGGCAAAATGTTTCTGAAACTCTCCTAGTATTTCCTCTCCTTGTGCTCCAGTTTGGCATTCCAACTGCTTTACTATCAATCTCCCAACTTGGAGAGTCAGCCCCTACAACCTCCTGGTTCGCACAGTTTGCAAATTGTACAGAGGATGAAAGGGAAGAGGGAGAACCAATCAGAGAGAAGCTGTAGGCATTTGGAAGGGCACAGGTCACTCTAAATTCCCTTCAGGAAGAAGAATTAACCAAGGCCTCAGCCTGCACCCTCGGAACCAGTATAGGTCCTGAAGCAAAATTGTGGATTTGCGGTCAGCTCACAAAAACACAGGTTGAAAATTGGTGCTGAGGGGAACAGCAATTCACAAACCTGCGTGAGTTATAAAGGACAACTCTCTTCCCAAAAACTGTTGAGGGAAGGCAACGAAGCAGAATTGAAAATGAGGCAGAACTGCACAAAACATATTTCAAGAGGTAAATTGGAATCTCCTTTAAAGCACAGGAAAAGTGTCGCAAGTTCGACAATGATGCACTTGGCCAAAAAGGGCGTATGCGTTTTCTCCTGAATGCATTCAGGAGAAAACGCATACGACCTTTTTGGCCAATCAAGCAAGTGCGTAATGCAAATCCACACTACACAGAATTGTCACTTCCCTACGCTCAAAAGGGACATCTGAAAATCTGTAAAAACCAGAAAGAAATGACAGAGATGACAAGGGCATGAAGCAATGAGATCCCAAGGGTCATGGAGGATTGTGATGACAAGCGCATGGAGCATTGTGAGGACAAGATCATGTAGCATTTTGCTGACAAAGGCATGCAAAATTGTGATGACAAGGGTCATGGAGCACTGTGATCACAAGCGTCACGGAGAATTGTGATTACAGGGGTAATGGAGCATTGGGATGACAAGGGCATGGATCATTGTGAAGACAAGGGTTATGGAGCATTTTGATGACAAGAGTCCCAGAACTTTATGTTGTCAGGGGTCATGGAGCGTTGTGATGACAGAGGTCATGGAGCATTGTGATGAGAAGGTCATGGGCCATTGGGCTGAAAATGTTCATGGAGTATTGTGATGACAATTCTCATGGAGCATTCTGATGAAAAGGGGCATGGAGCTTTGTGATAACAGGGGTCTTGGAGCACTGTGATGAAAAAGGCATGGAGCCTTGTCATGACAAGGTTCAAGGAGCATACTGACGACAAGTGTCAGGGAGCATTGTGATGACAAGTGTATTGAGCATTGTGATTACAAAGGTCATGGAGCATTGTGATGAGAAAACCATGGATAATTGTGATGACGAGTGTCATGGGGCGTTGTGATGACAAGTGTTATGGAACATTGTGATCACAAGGGTTTGGAGCATTGTGATGAGAGAGGACATGGAGCATATTGATTTCATTGTGATGACAATAGCATGAAGCATTATGATGATGGGGCATGGTGCATGGTGATGACAGGGTTCATGGAGCATTGAGATGAAAAGGGGCATGGAGCATTGTGATTACAGGGGTCTTGGAGCATTGTGATGACAAGGGCATGGAGCATTGTGATGAGAAGACCATGGAGCATTCTTATGACATGCGTCATGGAGCTTTGTGATGACAAGGGCATGGAGCATTGTGGTTACAGTGGTCTTGGAGCATTGTGATGACAAGAGTCATGGAGCCTTGTGATGACTAGGCCGTGGAACTTTGTGATGGCAGGGGTCATGGAGCATTGTTATGACAGGGGTAATGGAGCATTGTGATGAGAAGGGCATGGAGCATTGGTCTGAAAAGTTTCATGGATTATTGTGATGAGAGGGGGCATGGAGCATTGTGATGACAAAGGCACATAACACTGTGATACATGGGTCATGGAGGATTGTAATGACAAGGGCATGGAGCATTGTGATAAAAGGGCATCGAGCATTGTGATGAAAAGCATCATGGAACCTGTGATGACAAGGGCATGGAACAATGTGATGAGAGGGTTCATGGAGCATTGTGATTACAATGGCATGGAGCATTGTGATGCCAAGGGTCAGGGTGATCTGTGATGACAAAGGTCATGGAGCATTTTGATGACAAGTGCGTGGTGCATTGTGTTGTAAAGGGCAGGGAGCATTGTGATGACAGGGTCTTGGAGCAATTTGATGAAAAGTGTCATGAAATAATTTGATGACAGTGGTTATGGAACATTCTGATGTCAGGGGTCATGGAGCACTTTCATGGCAGGGGTTATGGACCATTGTGATGACAGGGGAGAGGGTGTATTGTGATGGCTAGTGAGAGAACATTGTGATATCAGTGGTGGGAGAGCATTTTGATAAGAAGTGCATGGAGCATTGTGATGAAAATGTTTATGGAGCATTGTGATGACAAACGCATGTCACCTTGTGATGACATGGGTCATGGAGCCCTGTGCTGACAAGCGCATGGAGCATTGTGATGACAAGGGTCATGGAGCATTGAGTTGACAAAGGCACGGAGCATTGTGATGACAAGGTTCACGTTGAATTGTGATGAAAAGTTCATGGAGCATTATGGTGACAAAGTTCACAGAGCCTTGTGATGATGAGGGCATGGACCATCTTGATGACACACGTCCTGAAGCCTTGTGATGACTGGAGTCAAGGAGCCTTGTGATGACTGGGGTCATGGATCATTTTGATGACAAGGGCATGGAGTATTGTGAAGACAGGTGTCAGGGAGCATTGTGATGACATATGTCATGGATCATTGTGATTACAATGGCATGGAGCCTTGTGATGCCAAGTGTCATGGAGGATTGTGATGACAAAGGTAATGGAGCATTGTGATGACAAGGGCTTGGAACATTGTGATGACAATGGTCATGGAGCATTGTGATGACAAGGGCATGGAGCATTGTGATGACAGTGGGCATTGAGAATTTTGATGACATGTTCATGAAGCATTGTGATGACAAAGACATGGAGCTTGCTATACATGGGTAATGGGGCATTGCCATGACAAGTGCATGGAAAATTGTGATGACAAGAGGATGTAACATTGTGATGAGAAGTGTCATGGAGCACTGTGATGACAAGGACGTGGAGAATTGTGATGACAAGGGACATGGAGCATTGTGATGACCAGGGCATGGAGCATTCTGATGGCAAGACTGTGGAGCACTGTGATGAGAAGACCATGGATAATTGTGATGAAGAGCATCATGGAGAACTGTAATGACAAGGGGCATGGAGCATTGTGATGACAGGTGTCATGGAGCATTGTGATGACAGAGGACATGGAGCATTGTGATGACAAGGGTCATGGAGCATTCTGATGACAATCTTTTGGAGTATTGTGATGACAATGGCATGGAGCATTGTGATGAAAAGGTCATGGATCATTGTGATGGAAAAGCCATGGAGCCTTTTCATGACAGGGTTCAAGGAGAAATCTGACGACAAGTGTCAGGGAGCATTGTGATGACAAGTGTATTGAGCATTATGATGACAATGGTCATGGAGAATTGTGATGAAAAGGGCATGGAGTATTGTGATGACAGGCATCATGGAGCATTGTGACGTCAAGTGTTATAGAACATTGTGATCACAAGTGTTTGGAGCATTGTGATGACAGAGGTCATGGATCATTTTGATTTCAAGGAGCATGGAGCATTGTGATGACAAGGGCATGAAGCAATGTGATCCAAAATTTCATGGAGGATTGTGATGACAAGCGCATGGAGCATTGTGATGACAATGTCATGTAGCATTTTGCTGACAAAGGCATGGAGCATTTTGATGACAAGGTTCATGGAGCACTGTGATGACAAGCATCACGGAGCATTGTGATTACAGGGGTCATGGAGCATTGGGATGGAAAGGCATGAATCATTGTTATGACAAGGGTCATGGAGCATTTTGATGACAAGAATCCCGGATTATTGTGTTGTAAGGGGTCATGGAGCATTGTGATGAGAGTGGTCATGGAGCATTGTAATGACAGGGGTCATGGAGCACTGTGATGAGAAGTTCATGGAGCATTGGGCTGAAAATGTTCATGGAGTATTGTGATGACAGGGGTCATGGAGCATTGTGATGAAAAGGTCATGGTGCATTGTGATGAGAAGACCATGGAGCCTTGTGATGAAAAGTCTCATGGAGCACTCTGATGAAAATGGGCATGGAGCATTGTGATTACAGGAGCCTTGGAGCATTGTGATGACAAGGGCATGGAGCATTGTGATGAGAAATCCATGGAGCATTTTGATGACATGCGTCATGGAGCTTTGTGATGACAAGGGCATGGAGCATTGTGATTACAGGGGTCTTGGAGCATTGTGATGACAAGTGTCATGGAGCCTTGTGATGACAAGGCCGTGGAATATTGTGATGGCAGGGGTCATGGAGCATTGTGATGACAAGGGCATGGAGCATTGGTCTGAAAAGTTTCATGGATTATTGTGATGAGAGTGGGCATGGAGCATTGTAATGACAAGGGCACGGAACACTGTGATACATGGGTCATAGAGGATTGTAATGAGAAGGGCATGGAGCATTGTAATGAGAAGGGCATCAAGCATTGTGATGACAAGCGTCATGGGGCTTTGTGATGACAAAGGGCATGGAACAATGTGATGAGAGGGTTCATGGAGCATTGTGATGACAATGGCACGGAGCATTGTGATGCCAAGGGTCATGGAGATGTGTGATGACAAAGGTCATGGAGCATTTTGATGACAAGGGCGTGGTGCATTGTGATGAGAAGGGCAGGGAGCATTGTGATGACAGGGTCATGGAGCAATTTGATGAAAAGTGTCATGGAATATTTTAATGACAGTGGTTATGGAACATTTTGATGTCAGGGGTCATGGAGCATTTTGATGAAAAGGGTTATGGAGCATTTTGATGACAGGTGTTATGGAACATTGTGATGTCAGGGGCCATCGAACATTGTGATGATAAGTGTATGTAGCATGTGATGTCAGGGGTCATGGAACATTGTGATGACAGCGGTGAGGGAGTATTGTGATGACTAATGATGGAACATTGTGATATCAGTTGTGAGAGAGCATTTTGATGAGAATTGCATGGAGCATTGTGAAGACAAGGTTTATGCAGCATTGTGATGACAAGGTTGTGGACAATTGTGATGAAAAGCACGTGGTACATTGTGATGACAAGGGCCATGGAGCATTGTGATAACAAGGGTCACGGAGCATTGTGATGAAAAGTTCATGGAGCATTGTGGTGACAAAGGTCACAGAGCCTTGTGATGACGCAGGCATGGACCATTGTGATGACAAACGTTATGAAGCATTGTGGTGACTGGAGTCATGGAGCATTGTGATGACAGGCGTCATTGAGCATTTTAATGACAAGGGCATGGAGCATTGTGATGACAGGGGCGTGGAGCATTGGTCTGACAATTTTCATGGATTATTGTGATGACAGTGGGCATGGCACATTGTGATGACAAGGGCATGGAGCTTTGTGATGACAAGGTCATGGAGTATTGTGAAGACAGGTGTCAGGGAGCATTGTGATGACATATGTCATGGTCCATTGCGATGCCAATAACATGGAGCATTGTGATGCCAAGTGTCATGGAGGATTGTGATGACAAAGATAATGGAGCATTGTGATGACTAGGGCTTGGAGCATTATGATGACAAGGGCCATTGAGAATTTTGATGACAAGGTCTTGAAGAATTGTGATCACAAGGTCCTGGAGCATTGTGATGAGAAGACCATGGAGCCTTGTGATGACACGTCTAATGGAGCATACTGATGAAAAGGGGCATGGAGCATTGTGATTACATGGGCCTTGGAGCATTGTTATGACAAGGGCATGGAGCATTGTGATGAGAAGGCCAAGGAGCATTCTGATGACATGCGTCATGGAGCATTGTGATGACAAGGTCATGGAGCATTGTGATTACAGAGGTCTTGGATCATTGTGATGAAAAAGGCATGGAGCCTTGTCATGACAGGGTTCAAGGAGCATACAGACAACAAGTGTCAGGGAGCATTGTGATGACAAGTGTATGAGCATTGTGATGACAAAGGTCATGGAGCATTGTGATGCGAAGTCCATGGATAATTGTGATGATGAGCTTCATTGGGCACTGTGATGACAAGTGTTATGGAACATTGTGATCACAAGGGTTTGTAGCATTGTTATGACAGAGTTCATGGGGCATTTTGATTTCATTGTGATGACAATAGCATGAAGCATTATGATGATGGGCAAGGTGCATTGTGATGACAGGGTTCATGGAGAATTGAGATGAAAAGGGGCATGGAGCATTGTGATTACAGGTTTCGTGGAGCATTGTGATGACAAAGGTCATGGAGCCTTGTGATGACAAAGCTGTGGAACATCGTGAAGGCAGGGGTCAAGGAGAATTGTTATGACAGGTGTAATGGAGCATTGTGATGGCAAGGGCATGGAGTATTGTGATGACAAGAATCATGGAGCATTGGGATGTCAAGTGTTATGGAACATTGTGATCACAAGGATTTGGAGCATTGTGATGACAGAGGTCATGGATTATTTTGATTTCCAGGAGCATGGAGCATTGTGATGACAAGGGCATGAAGCAATGTGATCCAAAATTTCATGGAGGATTGTGATGACAAGCGCATGGAGCATTGTGATGACAATGTCATGTAGCGTTTTGCTGACAAAGGCAAGGAGCATTATGCTGACAATGGTCATGGAGCACTGTGATGACAAGCGTCACGGAGCATTGTGATTACAGGTGTCATGGAGCATTGGGATGGCAAGAGCACGGATCATTGTGATGACAGGGGTCATGGAGCATTTTGATGACAAAAGTCCCGGATTATTGTGTTGTAAGGGGTCATGGAGCATTGTGATGACAGTGGTCATGGAGAATTGTGATGACAGGTGTCATGTAGCATTGTGATGAGAAGTTCATGGAGTATTGGGCTGAAAAAGTTCATGGAGTATTGTGATGAGAGTGGGCATGGAGCATTGTGATGACAAGGGTATGGAACACTGTGATACCTGGGTCATGGAGCATTGTGATGACAAGGGTATGGAACACTGTGATACCTGGGTCATGGAGGATTGTAATGACAAGGGCATGGAGCATTGTGATGAGGAGGGCATCGAGCATTGTGATGACAAGCGTCATGGAGCTTTGTGATGATGAGGGAATGGAGCAATGTGATGAGAGGGTTCATGGAGCATTGTGATGACAAATGTCATGGAGCATTTTGATGACAAGGGAGTGGTGCATTGTGATGAGAAGAGCAGGGAGCATTGTGATGACAGGGCCATGGAGCAATTTGATGAAAGGGTCATGGAATATTTTGATGACAGGGGATATGGAACATTGTGATTTCAGTGGTCATGGAGCTTTGTGATGAAAAGGGTCATGGAGGATTTTGATGACGGGTTATGGAACATTGTGATGGCAGGCGCCATGGAGCATTGTGATGAGAAGGGGATGTAGCATTGTGATGACTGGGTCTTGGAACATTGTGATGACAGGGGTGAGGGAATATTGTGGTGACTAATCATGGAACATTGTGATATCAGTGGTGAGAGAGCATTTTGATGAGAAGTGCATGGAGCACTGTGATGACAAGTTTTATGGAGCATTGTGATGACACGGTTGTGGAGCATTGTGATGATAGGGGCATGGAGCATTGGTCTGACAAGTTTCATGGATTATTGCTTTGAGTGTGGGCATGGCGCATTGTGATGACAAGGGCATGGAGCATTGTGATGACGAGGTCATGGAGTATTGTGAAGACAGGTGTCAGGGAGCTTTGTGATGACATATGTCATGATCCATTGCAATGACAATGGCATGGAGCATTGTGATGCCAAGTGTCATGGAGGATTTTGATGACAAATGTAATAGAGCATTGTGATGACAAGGGCTTGGAGTATCGTGATGACAATGGTCATGGAGCATTGTGGTGACAAAGGCATGGAGCATTTTTATGACAATGGCCATTGAGAACTTTGATGACAAGGTTGTGATGCATTGTGATGACAAGCGCATGAAGCTTGCTATTACAGGGGTCATGGAGCATTGCGATGACAAGTGCATGGAGAATTGTGATGACAAGGGCATGTAACATTGTGATGAGAAGTGTCATGGAGCACTGTGATGACAAGGACGTGGAGAATTGTGATGACCAAGGCATGGAGCATTGTGATGGCAAGACCGTGGAGCATTGTGATGAGAAGACCGTGGATAATTGTGATGATGAGCGTCATGGAGCAGTGTAATGACAAGGGGCATGGAGCATTGTGATGACAGGTGTCATGGAGCATTGTGATGACAAGGGTCATGGAGCATTCTGATGAAAGCTAGTCGAGTATTGTGATGACAATAGCATGGAGCATTGTGATGAAAAGGGCATGGATCATTGTGATGAAAAAGACTTGGATCCTTGTCATGACAGTGTTCAAGGAGCATTCTGACGACAAGTGTCAGAGAGCATTGTGATGACAAGTGTATTGAGCATTGTGATGACAAAGGTCATGGAGCATTGTGATGAGAAGACCATGGATAATTGTGATGATGAGCGTCATGGGGCATTGTGATGACAAGTGTTATGGAACATTGTGATCAGAAGGGTTTGGAGCATAGTGATGACAGAGGTCATGGAGCATTTTGATATCATTGTGTTGACAATAGCATGAAGCATTATGATGATGGGCATGGTGCATAGTGATGACAAGGCTGTGGAACATTGTGATGGCAGGGGTCACGGAGCATTGTTATGACAGGGGTAATGGAGCATTGTGATGAGAAGGGCATGGAACATTGGTCTGAAAAGTTTCATGTATTATTGTGATGAGAGTGGGCATGGAGCATTGTGATGACAAGGGCACGGAACACGGTGATACATGGGTCATGGAGGATTGTAATTACAAGGGCATGGAGCATTGTGATGAGAAGGGCATCGAGCATTGTGATGACAAGGTCATCTAGCATTTTGCTGACAAAGGCATGGAGCATTGTGATGACAACGGTCATGGAGCACTGTGATGACAAGCGTCACGGAGCATTGTGATTACAGGGGTCATGGAGCATAGGGATGGCAAGGGCATGGATCATTGTGATGACAAGGGTCATGGAGCATTTTTATGACAAGAGTCCCAGATCATTGTGTTGTCTGGTGTCATGGAGTGCTGTGATGACAGTGGCCATGGAGCATTGTGATGACAAGGGAATGGAGCATTGTGATGACAAAGTCCTGGAGCATTGTGATGAGAAGACCATGAAGCATTGTGATGACAAGTCTCATGGCGCAGTGTGATGAAACTGGGCATGGAGCATTGTGATTAAAGGGGTTTTGGAGCATTGTGATGACAAGGGCATGGAGCATTGTGATGAGAAGACCATGGAGCATTTTGATTACATATGTCATGGAGCTTTGTGATGACAAGGGCATGGACCATTGTGATTACAAGGGTCTTGGAGCCTTGTGATGACAAGGGTCATGGAGCCTTGTGATGACAAAGCCGTGGAACATTGTGATGGCAGGTGTCATGGAGCATTGTTATGGAAGGTGTAATGGAGCATTGTGATGAGAAGGGCATGGAGCATTGGTCTGAAAATTTTCATGGATTATTGTGATGATAGTGTGCATGGAGCATTGTGATCACAAGGGCACGGAACACTGTGATACACGGGTCATGGAGGATTTTAATGACAAGGGCATGGAGCATTGTGATGAGAAAGGCATCGAGCATTGTGATGACAAGCGCCATGGAGCTTTGTGATGACAAGGGCATGGAGCAATGTGATGAGAGGTTTCATGGAGCATTGTGATGCCAAGGGTCATGGAGTTTTGTGATGACAAATGTCATGGAGCATTTTGATGACAAGGGCGTGGTGCATTGTGATGAGAATGGCAGGGAGCATTGTGATGACAGGGTCATGGAGCAATTTAATGTAAAGGGTCATGGAATATTTTGATGCCAGCAGTTATGGAACATTCTGTTGTCAGTGGTCATGGAGCATTGTGATGATAAAGGCATGTAGCATTGTGATGCCAGGGGTCATGGAACATTGTGATGACAGGGGTGAGGGAGTATTGTGATGACTAGTGATGGAACATTGTGATATCAGTGGTGAGAGAGCATTTTAATGAGAAGTGCATGGAGCATTGTGATGACAAGGTTTATGGAGCATTGTGATGACAAGGTTGTGGAGCATTGTGATGACAAGTGCATGGCACATTGTGATGACATGAGTCTTGGAGCATTGTGATGACAAGCGCATGGAGCATTGTGATGACAAGGGTCATGGAGCATTGTGATAAAACTTTCATGGATCATTGTGGTGACAAAGGTCAGAGAGCCTTGTCATGACGAGGGAATGGACCATTGTGATGACAAAAGTCATGAAGCATTGTGATGACTGGAGTCACGGTGCATTGTGATGTCAGGGGTCATGGAGCATTGTGATGACAAGGGAATGGAGCATTGTGATGACAGGGGCATGGAGCGTTGGTCTGAAAAGTTTCATGGATTATTGCTATGAGTGTGGGCATGGCGCATTGTGATGACAAGGGCATTGAGCATTGTGATGACGAAGTCATGGAGTATTGTGCAGACAGGTGTCAGGGAGTTTTGTGATAATATATGTCATGGTCCATTGCGATGACAATGGCATGGAGCATTGTGATGCCAAGTGTCATGGAGGATTGTGATGGCAAGACGGTGGAGCATTGTGATAAGAAGACCATGGATAAGTGTGAATACGAGCATCATGGAGCACTGTAATGACAAGGTGCATGGAGCATTGTGATGACAAGTGTCATGGATCATTGTGATGACAAGGGTCATGGAACATTCTGATGACAAGCTTCTGGAGTGTTGTGATGACAATGGCATGGAGCATTGTGATGAAAAGGGCATGGAGCACTGTGATGAAAAAGCATGGAGCCTTTTCATGACAGGTTTTAAGGAGCATTCTGACAAGAAGTGTCTGGGAGCATGGTGATGACAAGTGTATTGAGCATTGTGATGACAAAGGTCATGGAGCATTGTGATGACAGGCATCATGGAGTGTTGTGATGACAAGTGTTATGGAACACTGTGATCACAAGTGTTTGGAGCATTGTGATGAGAGAGGTCATGGATCATTTTCATTTCAAGGAGCATGGAGCATTCTGATGACAAGGGCATGAAGCAATGTGAACCCAAGGTTCATGAAGGATTTTGATGACAATGGGAATGGAGTATTTTGACGACAAGCATCATGGAGCATTGTGATGCCAAGTGTCATGGAGGAATGTGATGACAAAGGTAATGGAGCATTGTGATGACAAGGGTTTGGAGCATTGTGATGACAAGGTCATGTATCATTTTGCTGACAAAGGCATGGAACATTGTGATGACAAGTGTCGTGGAGCTCTGTGATAACAAGCGTCAAGGAGCATTGTGATTACAGGGGTCATGGAGCATTGGGATGACAAGGGCATGGAACCTTCTGATGACAAGGGTGATGGATAATTTTGATGACTGTGGTCACGTAGCATTGTGATGACATGCATCATTGAGCATTGTGATGATAATGTCATGGAGCACTGGGCTGAAAATATTCCTGGAGTACTGTGATGACAGGGGTCATGGAGCATTGTGATGAGAAGGGAATGGATCAATGTGATGAGAAGGTACTGGAGCATTGTGGTGAGAGGGCCATGGAGCCTTGTGATGACAAGTGTCATGGAGCATTCTGATAAAAAGGTGCATGGAGCATTATGATTACAGGGGTTTTGTAGCATTGTGATTACCAGGGCATGGAGCATTGTGATGAGAAGGCCATGGAGCATTCTGACGACATGTGTCATGGAGCTTTGTGATGACAAGGGCAGGGACCATTGTGATTACAGGGGTCTTGGAGCATTGTGATGAAAAGGGAATGGATCATTGTGATGAAAATGGCATGGAGCCTTGTCATGATAGGGTTCATGGAGCATACTGATGACAAGTGTCAGGGAGCATTGTGATGATAAGTGTATTGAGGATTGTGGTGACAAAGGTCATGGAGCATTGTGATGACAAAACCATTCATAATTGTGATGACGAGCATCATGGGGCATTGTGATGACAAGTGTTATGGAACATTGTGTTCACAAGGGTTTGGAGCATTGTGATGACAGATGTCATGGAGCATTTTGATTTCCTTGTGATGACACTAGCATGAAGCATTATGATGATGGGCATGGTGCATTGTGATGACAGGGTTCATGGAGCACTGAGATGAAAAGGGGCATGGAGCATTGTGATCACAGGGGTCTTGGAGCATTGTGATGACAAGGGCATGGAGCATTGTGATGAGAAAGCCATGGAGCATTCTGATGACATGCGTCATGGATATTTGTGATGACAAGGAAATGGAGCATTGTGATTACAGCGGTCTTGGAGAACTGTGATGACAAGGGTCATGGAGCCTTGGATGACAAGTCCGTGGAACATTGTGATGTCAGGGGTCATGGAGCATTGTTATGACAAGGGTCATGGAGCATTGTGATGACCAGGGCATGGGGCATTGGTCTGAAAATTTTCATGGATTATTGTGATGAGAGGGAACATGGAGCATTGTGATGACAAGGGCAGGGAACAATGTGATACATAGATCATGCTGGATTGTAATGACAAGGGCATGGAGCATTCTGATGACAAGCGTCGTGGAGATTTGTGATGACAAGGGCATGGAGCATTTTGATGACAAGTGCGTGGTGCATTGTGATGGGAAGGGCAGGGAGCATTGTGATGACAGGGTCATGGAGCAATTTGATGAAAAAGGTCATGGAACATTTTGATGACAGGGGTTATAGAATATTGTGATGTCATGGGTCATGGAGCTTTGTGATGAAAAGGGTCATGGAGCATTTTGATGACAGAGGTTATGGAACATTGTGATGTCAGGTGTCATGGAGCATTGGGATGATAAGGGCATGTAGTATTGTGATGACAGGGGCCATGGAACATTGTGATGACAGTGGTCAGGGAGTATTGTGATGACTAGTGATGGAACATTGTGATATCAGTGGTGAGAGAGCATTTTGATGAGAAGTGCATGGAGCATTGTGATGACAAGTTTTATGGAGCATTATGATGACAAGGATGTGGAGCATTGTGATGACAAGTGCATGGCACATTGTGATGAGATGGTTTATGGAGCATTGTGCTGACACGCGCATCGAGCATTGTGATGACAAGGATCATGGAGCATTGTGCTGACAAAGGCATGGAGCTTTGTGATGACAAGGGTCACAGAGCATTGTGATGAAAAGTTCATGGAGCATTGTGGTGACAAAGGTCACAGAGCTTTGTGTGATGTGGTCATGGACCACTGTGATGACAAATGTCAAGAAGCATTGTGATGACTGGAGTCACGGAGCATTGTGATAACAGGGGTCTTGGAGCATTGTGATGAAAAAGGCATGATCATTGTGATGAAAAAGGCATGGAGCCTTGTCATGACAGTGTTCAAGGAGCATACTGATGACAAGTGTCAGGGAGCATTGTGATGATAAGTGTATTGAGCATTGTGGTGACAAAGGTCATGGAGCATTGTGATGAGACGACCTTGCATAATTGTGATGACGAGCGTCATGGGACATTGTGATGACAAGTGTTATGGAACATTGTGATCACAAGGGTTTGGAGCACTGTGATGACAGAAGTCATGGAGCATTTTGATTTCATTGTGATGACAATAGAATGAATCATTATGATGATGAGCATGGTGAATTGTGATGACAGGGTTCATGGAGCATTGAGATGAAAAGGGGCATGGAGAATTGTGATTACAGGGGTCATGGAGTCTTGTGATGACAAGGCCGTGGAACATTTTGATGGCAGGTGTCATGGAGCATTTCTATGACAGGTGTAAAGGAGCATTGTTATGACAAGGGCATGGAGCAATGTGATGAGAGATTTCATTGAGCACTGTGATGACAATGGCATGGAGCATTGGGATGCCAAGGGTCATGGAGCTTTGTGATGACAAAGGTCATGGGGCATTTTGATCACAAGGGCGTGGTGCATTGTGATGAGAAGGGAAGGGAGCATTGTGATGACAGGGTCATGGAGCAATTTGATGATAAAGGTCATGGAATATTTTCATGACAGGGGTTTTGGAACATTGTGATGTCAGGAGTCATGAAGCATTGTGATGAAATGGGTCATGGAGCTTTTTGTGACAGGGGTCATGGAACATTGTGATGACAGGGGTGAGGGAGTATTTTGATGACTAGTGATGGAACATTGTGATATATGTTGTGAGAGAGCATTTTGATGAGAAGTGCATGGAACATTGTGATGACAAGGTCATGGAGAATTGTGATGACAGGTGTCAGGGAGCATTGTGATGACACATGTCATGGTCCATTGTGATGACAATGGCATGGAGCACTGTGAAGCAAAGTGTCATGGAGGATTGTGATGACAAAGGTAATAGAGCATTGTGATGACAAGGGCTTGTAGCATTGAGATGACAAGGGCATGGAGCATTGTGATGACAAGGGCCATTGAGAATTTTGATGACAAGGTCATGAAGCGTTGTTATGAGAGGCTCATGGAGCTTGCTATGACATGGGTCATGGAGCATTGCGATGTCAAATGCATTGAGAATTGTGATGACAAGATCATATAACATTGTGATGAGAAGTGTCATGGAGCATTGTGATGGCAAGACCGTGGAGCATTGTGATGAGAAAACCAATGATAATTGTGATGACGAGCATCATGGAGCACTGTAATGACAAGGGGCATTGAGCATTGTGATGACAGGGATCATGGAGCATTTTGATGACAATGGTCATGGAGCATTCTGATTAAAAGCTTGTGGAGTATTGTGATGAGAATGGCATGGTGCATTGTGATTAAATTGGCATGCAGCATTGTGATGAAAAAGGTATGGTGCTTTTTCATGACAGGTTTCTAGGAGCATTCTGACAACAAGTGTCAGGGAGCATTGTGATGACAAGTGTATTGAGCTTTGTGATTACAAAGGTCATGGAGCATTGTGATGACAAGGGCATGGTGTTTTGTGATGACAGGCATCATGCAGCGTTGTGATGACAAGTGTTATGGAACATTGTGATCCCAAGGGTTTGGGCATTGTGATGACAAAGGTCATGGATCATTTTGATTTCAAGGAGCATGGAGCATTGTGATGACAAGGGCATGAAGCAATGTGATCCCAAGGTTCATGGAGGATTGTGATGACAATGGTAATGGAGTATTGTGATGACAAAGGCATGTAGCATTGTGATGACAAGGTCAGGTAGCATTTTGCTGACAAAGGCATGGAGCATTGTGATGACAAGGGTCATGGAGCATTTTGATGACAAGAGCATGGAGTATTGTGATGACAACGGCTATTGAGAATTTTGATGACAATGTCGTGAAGCATTGTGATGAAAAGCACATGGAGCTTGCTATGACGTGTCATGGAGCATTGCAATGACAAGTGCATGGAGAATTGTGATGACAAGAGCATGTAACATTGTGTTGAGAAGTGTTATGGATCATTGTGATGACAAGGACGTGGAGAATTGTAATGACAAGTGACATGGAGCATTGTGATTTCAAGACCGTGGAGCATTGTGATGAGAAGACCATGGATCATTGTGATGACGAGCATCATGGAGCATTGTAATGACAAGAGGCATGGAGCATTGTGATGACAGGTGTCATGGAGCATTGTGATGACAGGGGTCATGGAGCATTGTGATGACAAGGGTCATGGAGGATTCTGATGACAAGCTTGTGAAGTATTGTGATGAAAATGGCATGGAGCATTGTGATGAAAAGGGCATGGAGCCTTTTCATGACAGGGTTCAAGGAGCATTCTGACGACAAGTGACAGGGAGCATTGTGATGACAAGTGTATTGAGCATTGTGATGACAAAGCTCATGGAGCACTGTCATGAGAATTCCATGGATAATTGTGATGAGAGGCATCAAACTGAGTTGTGATGACAAGTGTTATGGAACATTGTGATCACAAGGGTTTGGAGCATTTTGATGACAGTGTTCATGGATCATTTTGATATCAAGGAGCATGGAGCATTTTGATGACAAGGGCATGAAGCAATGTGATCCCAAGGTTCATGGAGGATTTTGATGACAATGGTAATGGAGAATTGTGATGACAAGCGCATGGAGCATTGTGATGACAAGGTCATGTAGCATTTTGCTGACAAAGACATGGAGCATTGTGATGACAAGGTTCACGGAGCAATGTGATGACAAGCGTCACGGAGCATTGTTATTACAGGGGTCATGGAGCACTGGGATGACAAGGGCATGGATCATTGTGATGACAAGGGTCATGGAGCATTTTGATGACAGTGGTCATGGAGCATTGTGATGACATGGGTCATGGAGCATTGTGATGAGAAGGTCATGGTGCATTGTGCTGAAAACGTTCATGGAGTATTGTGATGACAGGTGTCATAGAACATTGTGATGACAAGGGAATGGAGCATTGTGATGACAAGGTTCTGAACATTTTGATGAGAAGACCATGGAGCCTTGTGATGACATGTCTCATGGAGCATTCTGATGAAAATGGGCGTAGAGCATTGTGATTACATGGTTCTTGGAGCATTGTGATGAAAAGGGCATGGAGCATTGTGATGACAGGGGCATGGAGCATTGGTCTGACAAGTTTCATGGATTATTGTGATGACAGTGGGCATGCTGCATTGTGATGACAAGGGCATGGAACATTGTGATGACAAGGACATGGAATATTGTGAAGACTGGTGTCAGGGAGCATTGTGATGACATAAGTCATGGTCCATTGTGATGACAATGGCATGGAGCATTGTGATGCCAAGTGTCATGGAGGATTGTTATGACAAAGGTAATGGAGCATTGTGATGACAACAGCATGGAGCATTGTGATGACAAGGGCCATTGATAATTTTGATGACAATTTCATGAAGCATTGTGATGACAACCACATGGAGCTTGCTATGACAGGGGTCATGGAGCATTGAGATGAAACGTGCATAGAGAATTGTGATGACAAAGCATTTAACACTGTGATGAGAAGTGTCATGGAGCATAGTGATGCCAACGACGTGGAAAATTGTGATGACCAAACACATGGAGCATTGTGATGACCAGGGCATGGAGCATTGTGATGGCAAGACCGTGGAGCATTGTGATGAGAACACCATGGATAATTGTGATGACGAGCGTCATGGAGCACTGTTATGACAAGGGGCATGGAGCATTCTGATGACAAGCTTGTGGAGTATTGTGATGACAATGGCATGGAGCATTGTGATGAAAAGGGCATGGAGCATTGTGATGAAAAAGGCATGGAGCTTTGTGATGACAAGGGTCACAGAGCATTGTGATGAAAAGTTCATGGAGCATTGTGGTGACAAATGTCACAGAGCTTTGTGTGACGTGGTCATGGACCACTGTGATGACAAATGTCAAGAAGCATTGTGATGACTGGAGTCACGGAGCATTGTGATAACAGGGGTCTTGGAGCATTGTGATGAAAAGGGCATGGATCATTGTGATGAAAAAGGCATGGAGACTTGTCATGACAGTGTTCAAGGAGCATACTGATGACAAGTGTCAGGGAGCATTGTGATGATAAGTGTATTGAGCATTGTGGTGACAAAGGTCATGGAGCATTGTGATGAGACGACCTTGCATAACTGTGATGACGAGCATCATAGGGCATTGTGATGACAAGTGTTATGGAACATTGTGATCACAAGGGTTTGGAGCACTGTGATGACAGAAGTCATGGAGCATTTTGATTTCATTGTGATGACAATAGCATGAATCATTATGATGATGGGCATGCTGCATGATGATGGCAGGGTTCATGGAGCATTGAGATGAAAAGGGGCATGGAGAATTGTGATTTCAGGGGTCTTGGAGCATTGTGATGACAAGGGTCTTGGAGCCTTGTGAATACACAGCCGTGGAACATTGTGATGGCAGGGGTCATGGAGCATTGTTATGACAGGTGTAAAGGAGCATTGTGATGACAAGGGCATGGAGCAATGTGATGAGAGATTTCATTGAGCATTGTGATGACAATGGCATGGAGCATTGTGATGCCAATGGTCATGGAGCTTTGTGATGCCAAAGGCCATGGGGCATTTTGATGACCAGGGTGTGGTGCATTGTGATGAGAAGGGCGGGGAGCATTGTGATGGCAGGGTCATGGAGCAATTTGATGAAAAGTGTCATGGAATATTTTGAAGACAGGGGTTATGGAACATTGTGATGTCAGGGGTCATGAAGCATTGTGATGAAATGGGTCATGGAGCATTTTGTGACAGGGGTCATGGAATATTGTGATGACAGGGGTGAGGGAGTATTGTGATGACTAGTGATGGAACATTGTGATATATGTGGTGAGAGAGCATTTTGATGAGAAGTGCATGGAGCATTGTGATGACAATTTTATGGAGAATAGCGATGAAAAGAATCCGGAGCATTGTGCTGACAAGTGCATGGAGCATTGTGATGACAAGTGTCATGGAGCATTGTGCTGACAAAGGCATGGAACATTGTGATGACAAGGGACACAGAGCATTGTGATGAAAAGTTATTGGAGCATTGTGGTGACAAAGATGACAGAGCCTTGTGTGACGAGGGCATGAACCACTGTGATGAGAAAGGTCATGAAGCATTGTGATGACTGGAGTCATGGAGCATTGTGATGACAAGGGCATAGAGCAATGTGATGACAGGGGCATGGAACATTGGTCTGACAAGTTTCATGGATTATTTTGATGACAGTGGGCATGGAGCATTGTGATGACAAGGGCATGGAGCATTGTGGTGACAAATGTCACAGAGCCTTCTGTGACGAGGGCATGGACCATTGTGATGACAAAGGTCATAAAGCATTGTGATGACTGGAATCACGGAGCATTGTGATGACAGGGGTCATGGAGCATTGTGATGACAAGGTCATGGCGCATTGTGATGACAAGGGCATGGAACATTGTGATGACAAGGCCATGGAGTATTGTGAAGACAGGTGTCAGGGAGAATTGTGATGACATATGTCATGGTCCATTGTGATGACAATGGCATGGATCATTGTGAAGCAAAGTGTAATGGAGGATTGTGATGACAAAGGTAATAGAGCATTTTGATGACAAGGGCTTGTAGCACTGAGATGACAAGTGTCATGGAGGCTTGTGATGACAAGGCCATGGAACCTTGTGATCGCAGGGGTCATGCAGCATTGTTATGACAGGGGTAATGGAGCATTGTGATGACAAGGGCATGGGGCATTGGTCTGAAAAGTTTCATGGAGTATTGTGATGAGAGGGTGCATGGAGCATTGTGAAGACAAGGGCATGGAACACTGTGATACATAGATCATGCCGGGTTGTAATGACAAGGGCATGGAGCATTGTGATGAGAAGGGCATCGAGCATTGTGATGACAAACGTCATGGAGATTTCTGATGACAAGGGCATGGGTCAATGTGATGAGAGGGTTCATGGAGCATTGTGATGACAGTGGAATGGAGCATTGTGATGCCAAGGGTCATGGAGATTTGTGATGACAACGTCATGGAGCATTTTGATGACAAGGGCGTGGTGCATTGTGATGAGAAGGGCAGGGAGCATTGTGATGACAGGATCATGGAGCAATTTGATGAAATGTGTCATGGAATATTTTGATGACAGGGGTTATAGAACATTGTGATGTCAGGGGTCATGAAGCATTGTGATGAAATGGGTCATGGAGCATTTTGTGACAGGGGTCATGGAACATTGTGATGACAGGGGTGAGGGAGTATTGTGATGACTAGTGATGGAACATTGTGATATATGTGGTGAGAGAGCATTTTGATGAGAAGTGCATGGAGCATTGTGATGGCAATTTTATGGAGAATAGCGATGAAAAGAATGTGGAGCATTGTGCTGACAAGCGCATGGAGCATTGTGATGACAAGTGTCATGGAGAATTGTGCTGACAAAGGCATGGAACATTGTGATGACAAGGGACACAGAGCATTGTGATGAAAAGTTATTGGAGCATTGTGGTGAAAAAGATGACAGATCCTTCTGTGACGAGGGCATGGACCATTGTGATGACAAAGGTCATAAATTATTGTGATGACTGGAGTCACGGAGCTTTGTGATGACAGGGGACATGGAGCATTGTGATGACAAGGGAATGGAGCATTGTGATGACAGGGTCATGGAACATTGGTCTGACAAGTTTCGTGGATTATTTTGATGACAGTGGGCATGGTGCATTGTGATGACAAGGGCATGGAACATTGTGATGTCAAGGCCATGGAGTATTGTGAAGACAGGTGTCAGGGATCATTGTGATGACACATGTCATGGTCCATTGTGATGACAATGGCATGGAGCATTGTGAAGCAAAGTGTCATGGAGGATTGTGATGACAAAGGTAATAGAGCATTGTGATGACAAGGGCTTGTAGCATTGAGATGACAAGGGTCATAGTGCATTGTGATGAAAAGGGCATGGAGCATTGTGATGACAAGGGCCATTGAGAATTTTGATGACAAGGTCATGAAGCATTGTTCTGACAAGCTCATGGAGCTTACTATGACATGGGGCATGGGGCATTGTGATTACAAATGCATGGAGAATTGTGATGACAAGATCATGTAACATTGTGATGAGAAGTGTTATGGAGCATTGTGATGGCAAGACCGTGGAGTACTGTGATGAGAAAACCATGGATAATTGTGATGACGAGCGTCATGGAGCACTGTAATGACAAGGGGCATGGAGCATTGTGATGACAGGGGTCATGGAGCATTTTGATGACAATGGTCATGGAGCATTCTGATTAAAAGCTTGTGGAGTATTGTGATGACAATGGCATGGGGCATTGTGATTAAATTGTGGTACTTACGTACGATGGAATATACCTCAGCCATGAAATCAATGTCATAAGGCCAGTAGCAGCAAAATGAGTGGATTCAGGTATGATGATTCTAAGTGAAAGAAGTCACAGAGAAAAAGAAACTTATCATAAGATATCACTTATGAAGGGAATGTAAATATGGCTACACATGAACTGAATTTGGAAAGAGAACAGAGTCACACATTTAGAAAACACTCTTATGCCTGCTTAAGGGGAAAGGAGAGGTGGGGAGATGCACAAAACCAGAGTTTGATATTAGCCGAGGTACCATTCCATAATCCAAATACAGAATAGACAAGAGCTACTCCTTCCTCAGGGAACGGGACTCAACACCCCTATTCCCCACAGAGGAATATATCTGACTAGTAAGAATCTTAAAACCTATGTACTGATATGTCTCTGTAAGGGAAACAAGTGTGTCTAGAGTGGCATAAATACGTCAGTGAAATTCAGCTCAACCTCATTATAAAGAAGAATTTCAAAAACAAAACAAAAAAACAGCGAAATTCTAATACAATTCCTTCAGGTGTTCTGATGAAACCTGGAATGACCCTATCTACAACGACAGCTGGATGAGACATAAGGCTGGTCAATTGGGACTGAGAGGATTGGTGAGATTGGGTGAGAAAATGCAGACCCTTTAAAGCAATAATGCATGCCACCCATTCCATGGGTCCCAACTCCCCAGGTAAAAGGAAATATCACTACAGTTATAACATGTATGGGAAACCTAGAGAATGGACACCCTGTGAAGGTGAAAGGTTTCTAAAACTCTCCTAATTTTTTCTCTCCTTGTGTTCCAGTTTGACATTCCAACTGCTTTACTATCAATCTCCCAACTTGGAGAGTCAGCCCCTATAAACTCCTGGTTCGTACAGATTACATATTGTTCAGAGGATGAAAGGGAAGAGGGAGAACCAATGAGAGAGTAGCTTTAGGCATTCAGACGGCCACATGTCACTGTAATTTCCTGTCCCGAAGAAGAATTAACCAAAGTCTCAGCCTGCCCCCCCGGAACCAGTGCAGGAACTGAAGCAAAATTGTGGATTTGCGGTCAGCTCACAAAAATGCGAGCTGTAAAATGGAGCTCAGGGGCACAGCAATTCACAAACCTGCAGAGTTATAAAGGACGAGTCTCTTCCAAAAATCTGTTGAGGGAATGCCACGAGTGGGACTTGAAAATGAGGCCGAATTGCATGAAACAGATTTCAAGAGTTACATTGTAATCGCCTTTAAACACAGGAAAAGCATCACAAATTCGACAATTATGGACTTGGCCAAAAAGGGCATATGCGTTTTCACCGGAATATATTCAGGAGAAAACGTATACGTACTTTTTGGCCAACCAAGCAAGGGTGCAATGCAAATACGCACTACACAGTAGTTTCACTTCCCACTGGTCAAAAAGGACATCCCATAAATGTGTAAAACCCAGAAACGCAAGGCAGGCTCTGGAGAACTGGGAGCATTGATATGCTGATGGGCGAGATTTAATTTCCAACAGCCACTCTGGAGGAGTGCATTGTGTTCCCTAAAAGAAGTAAACAACAGAGGTACACAAACTAGTGCACTTCCAGTCATGAGAATATACCTTGGGAAAACTGAAAATCAAT
The DNA here is from genome assembly GCF_949752795.1 of Hyperoodon ampullatus. NCBI lineage: Eukaryota > Metazoa > Chordata > Mammalia > Artiodactyla > Ziphiidae > Hyperoodon > Hyperoodon ampullatus. The sequence goes on from NC_136914.1 coordinate 106,936,394, forward strand.
AAGACACAGCCACCCAAAATTTAGGGCTGCACTTCTTACAAGGACCTCGACTTTGGGACACATAAACTATCCCAGGAAAGACAAAAATGGTAAAGAAATTGTGGTACTTACCGACGATGGAATATCCCTTAAACATGAAATCAATGTCATAAGGCCTGTAGCAGCATAATGAGTGGATTCAGGTACGATGATTCTAAGTGAAATAAGTCACACAGAAAAAGAAACTTATCATAAGATATCAGTTATGAAGATCCTGTAAATATGGCTACATATGAACTGAGTTAGGAAAGAGATCAGAGTCTTATTTGGAAAACACTCTTATGCCTGCTTAAGGGGGAAAGAAAGGTGGAGTGATGCATAAAACCAGAGTTTGATATTAGCACAGGTAAAGTTCCATAATCCAAATACAGAAGAGCCAAGACCTACTCGTTCCTCAGTGAATGTGACTCAATTCCACTATTCTGGCAGAGGAATATATCTGACTAGTAAGAATCTTAAAACCTATGTATTGATATGTCTCTGTAAGGGAATCAAATGTGTCTAGAGCGGCATAAACACGTCAGTGAATATCAGACCAATACCATTAAAAAAATTAATTAAAAAAAATAAAAACCACAGTGAAATTCTTACAGAATTCCTTCAGGTGTTCTGATGAAACCTGGAATGACCATATCTACAATGACAGCTGGATGTGACATAAGGCTGGACACTTGGGACTGAGGTGAGTGGTGGGACTGCCTCAGAAAATTCAGACCATTTAAAGCAATAATGCAAGCCACCCTCTCCATGGGTCACAACTCTCCAGGTAGAATGGAATATCACTACAGTTATAACATGTATGGGAAATGTAGAGAATGGACACCCAGTGATGGCGAAAGGTTTGTAAAACAATCTTAATTTTTCCCCTCCTTGTGCTCCAGTTTGACATTCCAACTGCTTTAGTATCAATCTCCCAACTTGGAAAGTCAGCCCGTTTAACCTCCTGGTTCGAACTGTTTGAAAATTATGCAGAGGATGAAAGGGAAGAGGGAGAACCAATGAGAGAGTAGCTGTTAGGTATTTGGACGGGCACATGTCACTCTAATTTCCTGGCAGGAAGAAGAATTAACCAAAGTCTCAGCATGCTTCCCCGGAACCAGTATAGGTCCTGAAGCAAAATTGTGGATTTGCGGTCAGCTCACAAAAACGTGAGTTGAAAATTCGAGGTCAGGGGAGCAGAAATTCACAAACCTGCAGAGATATAAAGGACAACTCTCTTCCAAAAATCTTTTGAGGGAAGGCAACAAGGCAGAATTGAAAATGAGGCAGAATTGCACGAAACATATTTCAAGAGTTACATTGGAATCGCCTTTAAAGCACAGTAAAAGGGTCACAACTTCGACAATGATGCACACGGCCAAAAAGTGCATATGTGTTTTCTCCTGAATATATTGAGGAGAAAACGCATAAGCCAATTTTGGCTAACAAAGCAAGCACTCAATGCAAATCCACAATACAAAGAAGTGTCACTTCCCACCAGTCAAAAGGGAAATCCGAAAAATATGTAAAAACCAGAAAGGCAAGACTGAACCTGGAGAACAGGTAGAATTGTGATCCTGATAAGCGGGAAGTAAATTTCCAACAGCCACTCTGGAGGAGTGCATTGTGTTCCCTAAAAAAGTAAGCAACATTGCTACACAATCTAGGGCCCTTCCAGTCATGGGAATATACCTTGGGAAAATTGAAAATCAATATGACACAGCCACTCGAAAATTTAGGGCTGCACTGCTTACTAGAACCTCAACTTCGGGACACCTTAAATATCCCAGGAAAGACAAAAATGGTTCAAGAAATTGTGGTACGTACGTACAATGTAAAATCCCTCAGCCATGAAATCAATGACATAAGGCCAGTAGCAGCATAATGATTTGACACAGGTACGATGATTCTAAGTGAAATAAGTCACAGAGAAAAAGAAACTTATCATAAGATATCAGTTATGAAGGGAATGTAAACATGGTTACACATGAACTGAATTAGGAAAGAGAACAGAGTCTCACATTTAGAAAACACTCTTATGCCTGCTTAAGGGGAAAGGAGAGTTGGGGAGATGCATAAAACCAGAGTTTGATATTAGCACCAATACATTTCCAAAAACAAAATATGGAATAGACAAGACTTAACCCTTCTTCACTGAAGGAGACTCAACAACCCATATTCCCAACAGAGGAATATATCTCACTACTAAGGATCTTTCATCTTATGTATTGATATGTCTCCGTAAGGAAATCAAGTGTGTCTTGACTGGCATAAATATGGCACTGAAAATCAGCTCGGACCCATCAAAAAAATGCACTTCAAAAACAAACAAAAAAGAAAACAGGGAAATTCTTTACAATTCCTTCAGGGGCTCTGAGGATACCTGGAATGACCCTATCTACAATGACAACTGGATGTGGCATAAGGCTGCACACTTGGGACTGAGAGGATTGGTGAGATTGGTTGAGCAAATGCAGACCATTTAAAACAATAATGCATTCCCTTTATACCATGGGTCCTAACTTTCCAGGATGAAGGGAATATTGCAACAGGTATAACATGTACGGTAAACCTAGAGAATGGACACACTGTGATGGTGAAAAGTTTTTAAAACTCCCCTAATATTCCCTCTCCTGGTGCTCCAGTTTTACATTGCAACAGCTTTACTATCAAGCTCCAACCTTGGAGAGACAACCCCTTTAACCTCCTGGTTCGCACAAGTTGCAAATTTTGCAGAGGATGAAAGGGAAGATGGAGAGCAAATGAGAGAGTAGCTGTAGGAATTTGGACGGGCACACATCACACTAATTTCGTGTAAGAAAGAAGAAACACGCAAAGTCTCAGCCGGAAGGCCGGGAACCAGTATATGTCATGAACCAAAAGTGTGGATTTGCGGTCAGCTCACAAAAAAGCGAGTAGAAAAATGGAACTCAGGGGCACAGCAATTCATAAACTGGCTGAGTAATAAAGGACAACTATCGTCCAAAAATCTGTTGAGGGAAAGCAACGAGGCGGACTTGAAAGCGAGGCAGAATAGCAGGAAACAGATTTCAAGAGGTTCATTGGAATCGCCTTTAAAGCACAGGAAGAGGGGCACAATTTCGACAATGATGCACTTGGCCAAAAAGGGCGTATACGTTTTGTCCAGAATATAATAAGGTGAAAATGCATACGCCCTTTTTTGCCAAGCAAGCAAGCGGGCAATACAAATCTGCACTACAATGTACTCTCAATTCCAACTGGTCAAAAGGCACATCCACAAAATGTGTAAGAACCAGATAGGAAAGATAGGCCCTGGAGAACAGGGAGTATTTTATGCTGATGGGAGGGATGTAAATTGCCAACTGCCTCTCTGGAGGAGTGCATTGTGTTCCCTAAAACAAGTAAGCAACAGAGCTACAGAGCCAAGGGCACTTCCAGTCTAGGGAATATACCTTGGGAACCCTGAAAATCAATAAGATAGAGCCAAACCAAAATGTAGGGCTGCACTGCTTACAAGAACCTCAACTTGGGTACACCTTAAATATCCCAGGAAAGACAAAAATGGTTCAAGAAATTGTGTTACGTACGTACGATGGAATATCCCTCAGCCATGAAATCAATGTCATAAGGCCAGGAGCAGCAAAATGAGTGGATTCAGGTACGATGATTCTAAGTGAAATAAGTCACAGAGAAAAAGAAACTTATCATAAGATATCACTTATGAAGGTCCTGTAAACATGGCTACATATGAACTGAGTTAGGAAAGAGAACAGAGTCTCACATTTAGAAAACACTCTTATGCCTGCTTAAGGGGGAAGGAGAGGTGGGGTGATGCATAAAAACAGAGTTTGATATTAGTACAGGTAACGTTCCAAAAACCAAATATGGAATAGACAAGACCTACACCTTCCTCAGTGAAAGGGACTGAAAACCCCATATTCCCCACAGAGGAATACATCTGTCTAGTAAGAATCTTAAAACGTATGTATTGATATGTCTCCGAAAGGGAATCAAGTGTGTCTAGACTGGCATAAATATGGCAGTGAGAATCAGGTCAAACCCACTATAAAAACGAAATTCAAAAACAAAACAAGAAAACAGGGAAATTCTTTACAATTCCTAAAGGGGCTCTGATGAAACCTGGAATGAACCTATCTAAAATGACAGCTGGAAGTGGCATACTGCCTGCCAGTTGGGACTGAGAGGATTGGTGAGAATGGGTGAGCAAATGCAGACCCTTAAAGCAATAATGCGTGGCACTCATTCCATGGGTGCCAACTCTCCAGGTTGAAGGGAATATTACTACAGCTGTAACATGTACGGGAAACCTAAAGAATGGACACACTGTGAATACGAAAGTTTTCTAAAACTCAACTAATAGTCCCTCTCCTTGTGCTCTGGCTTGACTTTCCAACTGCTTTACTATCAATCTCCCAACTTGGAGAGACAACCCCTTTAAACTCCTGGTTCGCACAGGTTGCCAATTTGGCAGAGGATGAAAGGGAAGAGGGAGAACGAATGAGAGAGTAGCTGTCAGGCTTTTGGACGGGCACATGTCACTCGAATTTCCCGGCAGGAAGAAGAATTAACCAAAGTCTCAGCCACCCGCTGGGAACCAGTATAGGTCCTGAACCAAAATTTTGGACTTGCGGTCAGCTCACAAAAAACGAGTTGAAAAATGGAACTCAGGGGCACAGCAATTCACAAACTGGCAGAGTAATAAAGGACAACTATCGTCCAAAAATCTGTTGATGGAAGTCACAGAGGCGGACTTGAAATTGAGGCAGAATAGCAGGAAACAGATTTCAAGAGGTACTTTGGTATACCTTTTAAAACACAGGAAGAGGGGCTCAACATCTATAATGTTGCACTTGGCCAAATGGGGCTTATGCGTTTTCTCCTGACTATATTCAGGAGAAAATGCATATGCCCTTTTTGGCCAAGCAAGCAAGCGGGCAATGCAAATCAGCACTACAAAGAAGGATCACTTCCCACCAGTCAAAAGGGACATCTGCAAATGTGTAAAAACCAGAAAGGTAAGACAGGCCCTGGAGAACAGGGAGCCTTGTTATGCTGATGGGTGGGATGTAAATTGCCAACTGCCTCTCTGGAGGAGTGCATTGTGTTCCCTAAAACAAGTAAACAACAGAGCTACAGAGCCAAGGGCACTTCCAGTCTAGGGAATATACCTTGGGAAAACTGAAAATCAATAAGAGAGAGCCACCCAAAAATTTAGGGCTGCACTGCTTACAAGAACCTCAACTTGGGTACACCTTAAATATCCCAGGAAAGACAAAAATGGTTCAAGAAATTGTGGTACTTACGTATGATGGAATATCCCTCAGCCACTAAATCAATGTCACAAGGCCTGTAGCAGCAAAATGAGTGGATTCATGTACGAGGATTCTAAGTGAAATAAGTCACAGAGAAAAAGAAACTTATCATAAGATATCACTTATGAAGATCCTGTAAACATGGCTACACATGAAATGAGTTAGGAAAGAGAACAGAGTCTCACATTTACAAAGCACTCTTATGCCACGTAAGGGGGAAGGAGAGGTGGGGTGATGCATAAAACCAGAGTCTGATATTAGTACAGGTACCATTCCAAAAACCAAATACGGAATAGAAAAGACCTACACCTTCCTCAGTGAAAGGGTCTCAACTCCCCATATTCCCCACAGAGGAATATATCTGTCTAGTAAGAATCTAGAAAACACTCTTATGCTTGCCTAAGGGGGAAGGAGAGGTGGGGTGATGCATAAAACCAGAGTTTGATATTAGCACAGGTACCGTTCAAATGAGCAACTACGGAACAGACAAGACCTACACCATTCTCAGTGAAAGGGACTCAAAACCCCTTATTTCCCGCAGAGCAATATATCTGACTAGTAAGAATCTTAAAACCTATGTATTGATATGTCTCCATTAGGGAATCAAGTGTGTCTAGACTGGCATAAACATGGCAGTGAGAATCAGCTCAAAACCACTCTAAAAATGAATTTCAAAAACAAAACAAAAAAACAGGGAAATTCTTTACAATTCCTTCAAGGGATCTGATGAAATCTGGAATGACCCTATCTACAATGACAGCTGAATGTGGCATTAGGCTGGAAACTTGGGACTGAGAGGATTGGTGAGATTTGGTGAACAAATGTAGACCCTTTGAAGAAATAATGCGTGACACACATTCCAGGGGTACCAACTCTCCAGGTTGAAGGGAATATTACTACAGCTATAACATGTACAGGAAACCTAGAGAATGGACACACTGTGAATACAAAAGTTTTCCAAAACTCAACAAATAGTCCCTCTCCTGGTGCTCTGGTTTGATTTTCCAACTGCTTTACTATCAATATCCCAATTTGGAGAGACAGCCCCTTTAACCTCCTGGTTCGCACAGGTTGCCAATTTGGCAGAGGATGAAAGGGAAGAGGGAGAACCAATGAGAGAGTCGCTGTTATGCATTTGGACGGGCACACGTCACTCTAATTTCCCAGCAGAAAGAAGAATTAACCAAAATCTCAGCCACCCGCCGGGAAACAATATAGGTCCTGAACCAAAATTTTGGACTTGCGGTCAGGTCACAAAATACGAGATGAAAAGTGGAGCTCAGACGCAAGGTAATTCACACACTGGCAGAGTAATAAAGGACAACTATCATGCAAAAATCTGTTAGGGAAGGCAACGAGGCGGACTTGAAAGCGAGGCAGAATAACAGTAAACAGATTTCAAGAGGTACATTGCAGTCGCCTTTAAAGCACAGGAAGAGGGGCACAACTTCTACAATGATGCAATTGGGAAAAAGGGCCTATGTGTTTTCTCCTGAATATATTCAGGAGAAAATGCATACGCTCTTTTTTGCCAAGCAAGCAAGCAGGGAATGAAAATCTGCATTACAAAGAAGTATCACTTCCCCCTGGTCAAAAGGGACATCCGCAAAATGTGTAAAACCCAGAAAGACAAGACAGGCCCTGGAGAACAGGGAGCCTTGTTATGCTGATGGTTGGGATGTAAATTGCCAACTGCCTCTCTGGAGGAGTGCACTGTTTTAACTAAAACAAGTAAACAACAGAGCTACAGAGCCAAGGGCACTTCCAGTCTAGGGAATATACCTTGGGTAAACTGAAAATCAATAAGACAGAGCCACCCAAATATTTAGGGCTGCACTGCTTACAAGAACCTCAACTTGGGTACACCTTAAATATCCCAGGAAAGACAAAAATGGTTCAAGAAATTGTGGTACTTACGTACGATGGAATATCCCTCAGCCATGAAATCCATGTCATAAGGCCAGTAGCAGCAAAATGAGTGGATTCAGGTACGATAATTCTAAGTGAAATAAGTCACAGAGGAAAAGAAACTCATCATAAGATATCACTTATGGAGGTCCTGTAAACATGGCTACACATGAACCGAGTTAGGAAAGAGAACAGAGTAATGAAACTTATCATAAGATATCACTCATAGAGGGAATGTACACATGGCTACACATGAACTGAATTACAAACACTACAGAGTCACACATTTAGAAAACCAACTTCTGCCTGCTGAAGGGGAAAGGCGAGGTTGGGTGAGGCTTAAATCCACAGTCCTAAATTAGCACAGATACCGTTCCAAAAACCAAGAATGTTATAGACTGCACGTACGCCCAGCACAATTAACTGGACCTAACACGCCCTATTCAGTGCAGAGGAATATATCTGACTAGTAAGAATTTTAAAACATATGTATTCTCATGTCTCCATAAAGGAATCATGTGTGTGTATAACGGCATGAACACAGCACTGAAATTCAGCTAAACCCCCTTATAAAAATAAATTTCAAAAGCAAAATTCAAAAACAGCGAAACAGTGAGAAAGTCTTAAAAATTACGTTCAGGGCCTGTTATGCAACCTAGATTGACCACCTTTACACCCACAGCTGGATGAGACATAAGACTGGACACTTGGGTAGGACAAGTTTGCTGAGGTTGGGTTAGCAAAAGAACACCACTTAGAGCAATACTGTGTGCTACTCATTCTAGTGGCCCCAACTCTCCAGGTTTAAGGGAATATTACTACAGTTGAAACATGCATGGGAAACCCAGTGGATGGTACAGTGTGTAATCGAGAAAGTTTTCTAAAAGGTACCTCATTTTTCCTTTCATCGTGCTCGGCTTCACCTTTCCATGTGCATTACTAGAAATCTCCCCACTTAGAGTATCAGCGCCTTTACCCTCCTGTTATGCATAGTTTGCAAATTGTGCAGAGGATAAACAGGAAGAGGGGAAACAAATGAGAGATTAGCTGTAGGTGTTTGGATGAGCACATGTCACTCTAGTTTCCCATCAGCAAGAAGTATTAAACAAAGGCTAAGCCTGCAACCCTGGAACCAGACTAGGGCCTAAAGCTATCCTGCGGTATTGCAGCAAGCTCACAAATAAGCGAGTTGAAAAATGGAAATCAGGGGCACAGCAATTCACAAACTTGCAGAGTTATAAAGGACAACTATCATCCAGAAATATATTGAGGTAAGGCAGTGAAGAGGATTTGAAAGCAAGGCAGAATTGAAGGAAACAGATTTCAAGAGGTAGATTGGAGTCATCTTTAAAGCACATGAAAAGCGACAGAACTTCGACAATGTTGCCCTTGGCCGAAAAAGGAATATGTGTATTTTCTTGAATATATTCGGGAAAAAAATGCATACGCCCTTTTTGGCCAAGCAAGCCATCAGGCATTGCAAATCCACACTACATAGAAGTGTCATTTGCCTCTGGTCAAAAGGGCCATCCGCAAATAGTGTAAAAAGCACAAATGCAGGACAGGCCATGGAGAAAAGGGAGCCTGTTTACGCCGATGGACTGGATGTAAATTGCCAACAGCCTCTCTGGAGAACTGTATGTTGTTTTCTAAGAGAGAGCTACAGAGCATAGCACACTTCCACTCATGGGCATGTATTTTGGGAAAACTAAAAATACACAAAACACAGCCAGCCCAAAGTTTAGGGCTGCTCTGTTTACAAGAACCTCGACTTTGTTACACTTTAAATATCCCAGGAAAGGAAAAAAAAATGGATAAAGATGTTGTGTTACTTATATACAATGGAATGTCACTCAGACATAAAATCAATGTCATAAGTCCAATAGCAGCATAATGAGTGGCTTTACGTACGATGATGCTAAGTGAAATGAGCCACAAAGAAAAAGAAACTTATTGTAATATATCACTTATAGAGGGAATGTAAACATGGCTACACATGAACTGAATTTCAAAAGAGAACAGAGTTACACATTTAGAAAACACACTTATGCCTCCTTAAGGGGAAAGGTGACGTGGTGTGATGTGTAAAAGCAGAGTTTGAAATTAGCACAGATACCATTCCATATACCAAATATGTAATAGACAAGACCTACTCCTTTCTCAATGAACTGGACATAAAACACCCTATTCACTGAAGAGGAATATATCTGACTGGTAGTAATCTTGAAACCTATGTATTTATATGTCTCCATAAAAAATCAAGTGTATGTACATTGGCAGAAACACAGATCAATGGAACAGGACAGAAAGCCCAGAGATAAACCTACATACCTATGGCTATCTCATCTAGAACAAAGGAGCTAAGGATATACAATGGAGAAAAGACCGTCTCTTCAGTAATTGGTGCTGGGAAAACTGGACCCCTACACATAAAAGAATGAAATTAGAACACTCCATAACACCATACACAAAAATAAGCTCTAAGTTGATTAGAGATCTAAATATAAGACCAGATACTATAAAACACTTAGAGGAAACCATAGGCAGAACACTCTATGACATAAATCACAACAAGATCCTTTTTGACCCACCTCCTAGAGAAATGGAAATAAAAACAAAAATCAACAAATGGGACCTAATGAAACTTAAAAGCTTTTACACAGTACAGGAAAACATAAACAAGATGCAAAAACAACCCTCAGAATGGGAGAAAATATTTTCAAATGAAGCAATTGACAAAGGATTAATCTCCAAACTTTACAAGCACCTCATGTAGCTCAATATCACAAAAACAAACAACCCAATCCAAAAACGGGCAGAAGACCTAAATAGACATTTCTCCAAAGAAGATATACAGATTACCACAAAACACATGAAAGGATGCTGAACATCACTAATCATTAGAGAAATACAAATCAAAACTACCGTGAGGTATCACCTCACAGCAGTCAGAGAGGCAATCATCAAGAAAATCTATGAAACAATAAATGCTGGAGAGGCCTTTATTGGAGAAAAGGGAACACACTTGCACTCTGGGTGGGAATGTAAATTGATATGGGCACTAGGGAGAACAGTACAGAGGTTCCTTTAAATAACTAACAATAGAAGTACCATACGACACAACAATCCAACTACTGAGCATTTGCCTTACAAAAACGATAATTCAATAAGTTTTATTTACAAAAATGTTCATTGCAGCTCTATTTACAATAGCCAGGACATGGAAGCAACCTAAGTGTCCATCGACAGATGAATGGATAAAGAAGATCTGGCACATATATACAATGGAATATTACTCAGCCATAAAAAGAAGCAAAACTGAGTTATTTGTACTGAGGTGGATGGATTTAGAATCTGTCCTACCCAGTGAAGTAAGTCAGAAAGGGAAAAATAAATACTGTATGTTAACAGAGATATATGGAATCTAATGAAAAAAAAAAGTTTTGAAGAACCTAGGGGCAGGACAGGATTAAGAACACAGACATAGAGAAAGGATTTGAGGACACCGGAAGGGGGATGGGTAAGCTGGGACTAAGTGAGAGAGTGGCTTGGACATAAATACATTACCAAATGTAACACTGATAGCTACTGGGAAGCAGCCACATAGAAGAGGGAGATCAGCTCGGTGCTTTGTGACCACCTAAAGGGGTGGGATATGGAGTGTGGGAGGGAGATGCAAGAGGGAGGGCATCTGGTGATAATTTTATATGTATAGCTGATTCTCTTCGTTACACAGCAGAAACTAACACTCCATTGTAAAGCAATTATATTTCAATAAACGGGTAAAAGGAAAAAAAAAAAGAAAGCCCAGGGATAAACCTACACACCTATGGTCAAGTAATGTATGAGAAAGGAGGCAAGACTTTACAATGGAGAAAAGTGAGTCTCTTCAATCAGTGGTGCTGGGAATTTGGCACAGCTACATGTAAAAGAATGAAATTAGAACACTCCCCAACACCCTACATAAAAATATATTCAAAATGGATTAGAGAACTTAATGTAAGACTGGACAGTATAAACTCTGAGAGGAAAATTTACAGAATACTCTGACGTAAATCACAGCAAGATCTTTTTTGATCCACCTCCTATAGTAAAGAAAAAAAAAAAAGAAACTAAACAAATGGGACCTAATGAAACTTAAAAGCTTTTGCAAAGCAAAGGAAACTACAAACAAGACGAAAAGACAACCCTCAGAATGGCAGAAAATATTTGCAAATGAATCAATGGACAAATGAGTAATCTCCAATATATATAAACAGCTCATGCAGCTCAATATTAATAAAACAAAAAACGCAATACAAAAATGGAAGAAGATCTAAATAGACATTTCTTCCAAGAAGACATAGAGATGGCCAAGATGCACATGAAAATCTGCTCAACATCACTAATTATTAGAGAAATGGAAATCGAAACTACAATGAGGTATCACGTCACCCCTGTTAGAATGGGCATCATCAGAAAATCTACAAACAACAAATGCTGGAGAAGGTGTGGAGAAAAGGATCCTTCTTCCACTATTGTTGGGAATGTAAATCGATACAGTCTCTATGGAGAACAGTATGGAGGTTCCTTAAAAAACTAAAAATAGAATTACCATATAATCCAGCAATCCCACTACTGGGCATAAACCCAGAGAAAACCATAAATCAAAAAGACACATTCACCACAATGTCCACTGCAGCACTATTTACAATAGCCAGGTAATGAAAGCAACCAAAGTGCCCACAGACAGACGAATGGATAAAGATTTGGTACATATATACAATGGAATATTACTCAGCCATACATAGCAATGAAATTGGGTCATTTATAGAGACCTTGATGGATCTAGAGACTGTCCTACAGAGTGAAGTAAGTCAGAAAGAGAAAAACAAATATTGTATATTAATGCATATATGTGGAACGTAGAAAAATGGTACAGATGAACCGGTTTGCAGGGCAGAGATAGAGACACAGATGTAGAGAACAAACATATGGACACCAAGGGGGGAACACCATGTGAGGGTGGTGGTGGGATGAATTGGGAGACTGGGATTCACATGTGCACACTTATATGTATAAAATAGATATCCTATAAAAACCTGCTGTATAAAAGAAATAAATAAATTAAAAAAATAAAAACAAATAAATAACATTTAATAAAATAAAACAGAAAAAAGTTTTTCCCTTCACATAGACGTCTTTATATTAATGCATTATTTCCATGTTTATATCTCTGAATTAAAAAAAAGAGGAATAAATAAAATCCACCTAGAACCAAAAAGAAAAAAGAAAAAAGAAAAAAAACAACAGAACCCTCCAGTTATACAGAGGAAAATCGTATCAGGGCACTTGCTCCAGTGGTAAAAAATTCTTAAGTTGGTCAGAGGTGGGAAATCGTCTCCCATGCAGTCAGCACTGTGCCCCCCCACAAGGAGCATCCTCATTGCAAAGCCGGGGGACTGTGTAGAAGAGTCTGTGGGTAAATGTGAGCAGAGCCCCTGTACTGATGCAGCTGAACTCTTCCCACCCTTTCCAGGTAAAACACCTGAATATGTACAAGAACTTGCAAGCCTAGAGGAAGGGCTGTGGAGCCACACCAGCGACAACACGCAGGCCGACTTGGTGCCTGCAGGCCAGCCAGGATGTTCCTGGCCCCAGATGCTCTTCTGGAAGCTTTCCATTTCCCTGCCTAAGATACCCCTCCTGCCACGGCCCGCACTGCTTTTTAACTTCCTCACCTCTGCCTGGGGAGAAATTCCAGTGGCAGGTATGGGTGACAATTCCTCTTCTTTAGCAGGTGGCAGCCTGGCAACTCCTGCAGAAAGTCCAGCAGAGCCCCACTCACACTGGGCCACCCACAAAGCCATGGCCCCTCACTCCCTCCCACCACCCCAGCCCCGACACTGCTGACGGGGCAGAGAATATGGCGTCAGGCACAGCTACAGGGGCTCTTGCTGACTGAAGAGGTGTTTATATTGACCTCAACACAGGCACAGCTGGGGAGGGCTGGCAGGCAGTGTCACGCTGCCCAAATCAGCCAATCCTCACCCCTTAGGGGCTCACAGTTGCAGAAAATGAACCTTGCTAAATGGGCCAGGCCCAAGGAACAGGTGTGGGCTCTTGAGAGTCAGGATAGACAAGGGGCTGCAGATGCGGCTTGTTTTCTAATCATTTTATCAGGTCCATGAGTGGAAAACAACTTCAAGAAGACCCTATCCTAATGAGAGGAACCCAGGAGTCAGGGAGAGGAGTGATAGTGGGTGGAGACAGAGGCCTGGTGCCCTGGCTGCAGTGGAAGTGTCTGGAAGACCAGGCAGAGAGAGGCTGCACAGAGTGATACCCTGGGTCAGAGATCTGTCATAGCTGCTGTTTGTTAGTTCAAGTCCTGCTCTGAGGTGTTCTTTGTCAGCTGTGAGCGACAGGGGAGATGGGGTTTCTCTGCAAAGTGGGCTATGTGCACGGTTCCTGTGTGTCCAGCCCTGCTGGGGTACCAGCCCAGGGTAACTCCATATCCTGGGAAGGGCCTGACTATGAGAGCCCCATGGGCTGCTGGGTAGCTGCACAGGTGAGCACCATACCCTGGGAGGGAGTTGACCACGAGAGCCCTGTGGGCTGTGCGGCTGGGCGGTGCAGCCCAGGTGAGCTCCATATCCTGAGATTGGCCTGACCACGAGAGCCCCATGGGCTGCTGGAGACCTGGTAGAGGATATCAGGACAGTCTGTGAAGCCAACGAGGATATACATCCAGTAGCTCCTATTTCCTACACACTGCTGGTCATTCTACCATCCACCAGGACATGGCATTCTGTATTAGACTTCAATGATGCCTTCTTCTGTATTCCATTCATCTCAGAGTCACAAGAATTTTTGGCTTGTGAGTGGCAGGACACAACATGCAACAAAAGCAATAATGCTGGGCCGTCCTGCCCCAATGATTCAAAAATCCCCACACTATCATTGGGGAAATGTCCTCTAAAGACCTAAAAGTTCTACCTCTGTAAAAGGGAAACTTCCTTCAATATGCAGATGACATTCTGGTCTCCAGGCCTACTAAAGACGCCTCTGAACTACCTAGCCAAGAAAGGATAGAAGGTGTCCAATAAAAAGTCTCAAATATCCCAGGCTAAGGTGACATGCCTGGGGTTCATTCTCACAGATATTCGGAGAAACGCATCCCAGGATACGGAAGAAGCCATTTGGAGCCATACCTCTTTTAAAACTAGAAGACAGCTTAGGGGTTCCTGGGGAGGCCAAGGTTTTCTGAATCTGGATCCCTAACTGCAGTCTAATAGCTGGGCATCTACATGAAACACTGACACGAAAAGATGATGATCCTTTAGAATAGAATCCAGAAGCAGCCTTTCAAGGATGGAAAGAGCAGTCAATTCAGACCCTTGCCCAGGAACTCCCTTATTTAACTAAACCCTTTGACCTTTACATACCCGGTCAAAGATGAATTGCCCTTGGAGCCTTAGTGCAAAAACTGGGACCACTTGAAATGGAGCAACACAAGAATTCCCTTCATGTATGATAAACTATGTTCACCAAGGGCTTTGCCCACCGACTCATCAGGCCAGGATACTGAGGTATCTAAAAAGCTGGAAATCAGCAGCCTGCAAGGCCAGCTCCCTCCTAAGGGAAAAGGACCCCACGTGGTGATCCTAACAACCCATCATGCCCTGAAGTTGCAGGGGTCGCTCTGTGGACACACTGACCTCGAGTGAGGAGGTCCTCCAACTCCAACTTACAGAGAGACAAACGGGGGCAATGGGACCCCAAGATGACTCGTGTGACTATCACTTGACCTGGAGTTTCTCTCAGAAAACAAGTCTGTGCCCCGAAAGAGCAGACTACTGCTTGCAGGTCTTACTGCACCCAGAGGGGAGCTAATAAGCTTGACCGGGGAAACGTATATCACGCTTTCACCATAGAAATCCCTACAGACACCTCGGTGAAGGTGGCCAATATGACCGGCTGGACTGCTGGCTACTTCAAAAGGCCGTTGACACAGTGGACGTCATGGTTCTTGATCACCACTGACCCTGGACTGTCTGGGAGTTGAGCGGGCAGGGCTCTGACACATGGTGCTGTTTGTACATTAATTCAGGGACCTAATTAAAGAAAGCACAGACTAATGGTCAGAGCATCTAGGCTGGTAAAAACCGACAGCCTAAGGTTGCCGAACAAATGTGGGATGGGGTGAAACCTGCCACTGCAGCATCTCTGTGCATCTCTTTCCTGGACCCTTAAAGGTCATTAGAATCTATAACACTTCCAATGCTGGTGCTCAGGTGGACGACCACTGAGGCAGGAAGCCTTGGGACAATCAACTACACCTGGAGGCTGCTGGGAAGAAGTTTTGCCCCTCCCCCCTTTGTATGAGCACACCCACCTCAGCATGAAGCAGTTACAAAAGAGGGGTCTGCACCCTCAACACCCCAAGAATGACAAACGGGACAAAAAGGAGAGGAGGTGTTCATCTCCAGCAACGTTCATTAAAAATTCCTGGGAGATAAAAAGAGAATCTGGGCAATAAAATAAAGTCTAACCTGTTTTTCCTTTGTGCTTTGTCTAATTTCACGTGCTCCTAGGGTTCTGCATGCAGAGGTCCCACATCCGGCACTTCAGACCCGATTTCCTAGTCCATAACGGCTGGGTCGACACCTCAGCTAGCGGGGTCCCATGCAGATTCCGCGACATAGAGCTTGAGCTGCAGCCAACCCAGCCCTCAAGAGCTCCATCCCCTCCCTCCCACTGATGCTGCTGGGATCTCTACACAGCAGCCAAGCCCACAGCCCACGGGGGAGTGCACACTCTCACCTCTCCATTCTGTTTTCAAAATATAAAGTTTCCTTTGCTTCTGAACCAAACTCAGTCTTGATCTGATGGCTCCAAAGACACTGAGCACGGGGACTCCTGTTGGGGTCCACTCTGAAGGATCAGTAACAGAAATTGAGAACAGTGTAACTTCAATGAACAGATGTGTGAGCCACATTGTAGTTAACATAGAGCAGTGTATAAGACTCGTGTAAAATAACATGTTTCTAAGACTTACATTTGATATTTCCATCACTTTCCTAAAAGCAAGTTCAGTGAAGACGTCTGTCTTATTTGTCAGGTCAACATTAGAGAAATGAAGTGATTTTTTCCCAAGGATGTACATCGAATACTCTTGGCTGAAGCTTCAATCTTGTTTTGAATGCTTTTCCACTGAAAATGATACCTCTCTTTCAGCTTCCCCATTTCTGAGAAGTATAAAATCTTATAATTTATTATTACCAAAGGGGAAAGGTGGGAGGAGGGATAAATCAACAGTTTGGGATTAACACATACACACTGCTATGTATAAAACAGATCATCAACAAGGAACTACTATATAGCACAGGGAACTACACTGAATATTTTGCAATAATCTATAAGGGGAAATAATCTGAAAAAGAATAGATATTTTTATTGACATCATCTATCAGTGACAGATAAAATGTAACCTAAGCAAGGCTGATGGTGAGCACTTCTGACCCTGAGGATTTCAATCATCTAAAGTTTGGACTCTGCGTATTTCCCAAGGCCCTTAATGGACATATGTGTAGCCGTAGCTTAAAAATTACTCAGTTTGGGGTTTGGGGAGGCACTGATTTGAAAAAATTCCTGGTGTTCTCCTTACATGCACAGGACCCTTCCTACAACTAAAACATGCCTGTCCCACCTAGAGGATGGTAAACCATTTGATCGCAAAGAGTTTGGAAAACGCACCTCATCTCATTGCCTGCTGCTCGGGTTCACCCCTCAAGCATCTTTCCTAACAATCTCCTCACTTGGGGATATCAGCAACGTCAATATCCTGTTGCACACAATTTGGAATTTGTTCAGAGGATAAAGCGGAAGGATGAGAAAAATTTACAGACAAGTCTTAGGTGTTCAGACAGGCACATGCCACTCTAATTTCCAATCCGGAAGACAAATTCATCAAAGGCTAGAATTGCCCACGGAAACAGAATAGGGCTAGAGGAAATCCCGCTGTTTTGTATCCAGTTTCCAAAAACACAAGTTGAAAAATGGAACTCAGGGGCACTAAAATTCATGAAACTGCAGAGTTGAAAATATCTATCATCGAAAAATATCTTGAGGTAAGTCACAGAAAAGGACTTGTAAGCAAGGGAAAGTGGCAGGAAACAGATTTGAAGAGGTAGAAAGGACTCCCCGTTAAAGCACAAGAAAAGAGTCTGAACATCGCCAATGATGCAGTTGGACAAAAAGGGTGTATGCATTTTTCTGAATATATTCAAGTAAAGGCCATACACACTTTTTATCCAACGAAACAGGTGGGCACTGGAAATCAATACTACAAAATGTATCACTTCACATGAGTCAGAAGGGCCATCCACATTAAGTGTAAACACCAGAAATGCAGGACAGGGCGAGGAGAAAAGGGAGCCCTGTGAGGCTGATAGTGGAAATGTAATTTGCCAACGGCCACTCTGGAGAAGTGTATTGTGTTTGCAAACCATCTAAAAAATGAGCTACAGAGCATAGGGCACTTGCACTCATGGGCGTATACCTTGGGAAAAACAAAAATCGACAGAAAACAGGCACCCCAACGTTTACCACCTCTCTGTTAAAAAGAGCCTCAACTTGGATTTAACCTAAATGTCCCTGGAAGGATATAATGGATAAAAGAGATGGGGTACTTATGTAGAGTGGAATATTACTCATCCAGAAATCAATGAAATAAGGCCAGTTGTAACAACTCTGGAGGAGTTACATACGATCATTCTAAGTGACGTATGTCAGAAAGAAAAAGACACATATCATAAGATGTCACTTAAAGGTGGAATCAAAAATGGCTACACATGAAATAAATTACAAAACAGAAACATAGTCATATATGTAGAAAATCGACATAAGGCTGCTAAATGGGAAAGGTGGGGAATGGTGAGGTATTATCCAGGAGGTTGAAATTAGCAAAGATACCATTCCAAGTACCAAATTGAATAACTGACAAGGCCTACACGGTACCTCAAAGTACTGCACTCAGCCCACTCAAGTCACTGGAAAATAATACATATGACTGGTAAGCATCTGAAAAAGAATTTATTGTTGTCTCACAGTACATGAATCAAGTGGATGTACAGCAGCAAAAAACAGAGCTTTGAAAATCAGCTGTATCCAATATAAAAATAAATTTAAAAATATTTATAAAAACAATGAGGCA
Organism: Hyperoodon ampullatus; assembly: GCF_949752795.1. NCBI lineage: Eukaryota > Metazoa > Chordata > Mammalia > Artiodactyla > Ziphiidae > Hyperoodon > Hyperoodon ampullatus. The sequence goes on from NC_136914.1 coordinate 106,954,829, forward strand.
GACAGGAATTCTTACAACTTTTGTTGAAGGGCTACGATGTAACATGGATTGAACACATGTAGACCAAAAGCAGGATGATATATAACGCTGGAAGTTATGAATGCTAAGAGATGTTAGAGAGGCTGGGTGAGGAAATGCAGACCTTTTAAAGTAATACTGCCTGGTACCCATTCCATGGGTCCCAAATCTGCAGGTTCAAGGGAATCTTCTGACAGCGAAAACATGCCTGGGAAACTGAGATGAATGCACACCATGTGCTCAGCAAAGGTGTCTAAAATGCACCTCATTTTTGATCTCCTGTGCTGGGGTTCACCATTCCAGCCACATTACTAACAATCTCCCCACTTGGAGAATCAGCACCTTTAACCTCCTGTTTCACACAGTTTGCAATTTGTGCAGAGGATAAATGGGAAGAGGCGGAATCAATGAGAGATTAGTTGTAGGAGTTTTGACAGGCACATGTCACTCTAATTTCCCATTAGGAAGAAGAATTAACCAAAGGCTCAGCCTGCCTCCCCAGAACCAGAATAGGGCCGGAAGCAATCCAATGGTTTGGCGGCCAGCTCACAAAAAATGCGAGTTGCAAAATGGAGCTCAGGAGCAGACAATTCAAAGACCTGCAAAGATAAAAATGATAACCAACGTCCAAAAATATATTCAGGTAAGGCAACGAAGAGGATCTGAATGAGAGGCAGAATTTCAGCAAACAGATTTCAAAAGGTAGATTGGACTCACATTTAAAGCATATGAAAAGCAGCAGAATTTCTAAAATGATGCAGTTGGGCAAAAGGGTGTATGCGTTTTTTTCCTGAATATCTTCAGGAATAAAACACATACAGAGTTTTTGGCCAACCAAGCAAGCGGGAAATGCAAATCCGCACAACAAAGAAGTCTCAATTTCCACTGCTCAGAAAGGCCATCCAAAAAATGTGTACAAACCAGAAATGTAGGAGAGGCCATGGAGAACAGGGAGCTCGTCACGCTGATGGGTGGGGTATAAATATCCAAGAGCCACTCTGAAAAAGTGTATGCTGTTTCCTAAAACATCTAAAATACAAAGCTACTGAGTATAGGGCACTTCCACTCATGGGCATATAACTTGGGAAGACTAAATATCAACAAGACACAGGTACCCCAAAATTTAGGGCTGCTCTGCATACAAGAACCTCAACTTTGGTACACCTAAAATATTCCAGGAAAGAGAAAATTGCGTAAAGACCTTGTGGTAATTTTGTACAACGGAATATCACTCAGACATGAAATCAATGTCATAAGGCCAGTAGCAGCATAATGAATGGATTTAGGTACGATGATTCTAAGTGAAATAAGTCACACAGAGAAAGAAACTTGTCATAAGATATCACTTATGATGGTCCTGTAAACATGGCTACACATGAACTGAGTTAGGAAAGAGAACAGAGACTCACATTTAGAAAACACTCTTATGCCTGCTTAAGGGGAAAGGAGAGGTGGGGTGATGCATAAAACCAGAGTTTGACATTAGCACAGGTACCATCCCATAAACTAAATACAGAATAGACAAAATATACACCTTCCTCAGTGAACGGGACTCAACACCTCTATTTCCCGCAGAGGAATATATCTGACTAGTAAGAATCTTAAAACCTATATATTTATATGTCTCCATAAGGGAATCAAGTGTGTCTAGACCGGCATAAACATGTCGGTGAAAATCAGCTCAACCCCTTTATAAAAATGAATTTCAAAAACAAAGAAAAAAAAACAGCGAAATTCTTACACAATTCCTTCAGGGGTTCTGATGAAACCTGGAATGACCCTATCTGCAAAGACAGCTAGATGAGACATAAGGCTGGACACTTGGGACTGAGAGGACTGGTGAGATTGGGTGAGAAAATGCAGACCCTTTAAAGCAGTAATGCATGCCACCCATTCCATACGTCCCAACTCTCCAGGTAGAAGGGAATATCACTACAGTTATAACATGTATGGGAAACCTAGGGAATGGACACCCTGTGATGGCAAAATATTTCTAAAAGTCTCCGAATTTTTCCTCTCCTTGTGCTCCAGTTTGGCATTCCAACTGCTTTACTATCAATCTCCCAACTTGGAGAGTCAGCCCCTATAACCTCCTGGTTCACACAGTTTGCAAATTGTGCAGAGGATGAAAGGGAAGAGGGAGAACCAATCAGAGAGTAGCTGTAGGCATTTGGACGGACACATGTCACTCTAATTTCCCGTCCAGAAGAAGAAGTAAACAAAGCGTCAGCCTGCACCCCCGGAACCAGTATAGGTCCTTAAGCAAAATCGTGGATATGCGGTCAGCTCACAAAAATGCGAGTTGAAAATTGGAGCTCAGGGGCACAGCAATTCACAAACCTGCAGAGTTATAAAGGACAACTCTCTTCCAAAAATCTGTTGTGGGAAGGCAATGAAGCTGACTTGAAAATGAGGCAGAATTGCACAAAACATATTTCAAGAGGTAAACTGGAATCGCCTTTAAAGCACAGGAAAAGCATCACAACTTCGACAATGATGCACTTGGCCAAAAAGGGCGTATGCATTTTCTGCTGAATATATTCAGTAGAAAACACATACGCCCTTTTTGGCCAATCAAGCAAGCGCGCAATGCAAATATGCACTACAAAGAATTGTTACTTCCCACCGGTCAAATGGGACATCCCTAAATCTGTAAAAACCAGAAAAGTAAGACAGAGATGAGAATGGCATGAAGCAATGAGATCCCAAGGGTCATGGAGGATTGTGAGGACAAGGTCATGTAGCATTTTGCTGACAAAGGCATGGAGCATTGTGATGACCAGGTTCACGGAGCACTTTGATGTAAAGCGTCATGGAGAATTGTGATTACAGGGGTCATGGAGCATTGGGATGACAAGGGAATGGATCATTGTGATGAAAAGGGTTATGGAGCATTTTGATGACAAGAGTCCCTGAGCATTGTGGTGTCAGGGGTCATGGAGCATTATGATGACAGTGGTCATGGAGCATTGTGATGACAGTGGTCATGGAGAAGTGAGATGAGAAGGTCATGGAGCTTTGGGCTGAAAATATTCATGGAGTATTGTGATGACAGGGTTCATGGAGCCTTGTGATGACAAGTCTCATGGAGCATTCCGATGAAAAGGGCCATGGAGAATTGTGATTACAGGGGTCTTGGAGCATTGTGATGACAAGGGCATGGAGCATTGGGATGAGAAGGGCATGGAGCGTTCTGATGACATGCATAATGGAGATTTGTGATGACAAAGGCATGGAGCATTGTGATTACAGGGGTCTAGGAGCACTGTGATGAAAAGGGCCTGAATCATTGTGATGAAAAAGGCATGGAGCCTTGTCATGACAGGGTTCAATGAGCATATTGATGAGAAGTGTCAGGGAGCATTGTGATGACAAGGGTATTGAGAATTGTGATGACAAAGGTCATGGAGCATTGTGATGACAAGACCTTGCATAATTGTGATGACGAGCGTCATGGGGCGTTGTGATGACAAGTGTTATGGAACATTGTGATCACAAGGGTTTGGAGCATTGTGATGACAGAGGTCATGGAGCATTTTGATTTCATTGTGATGAAAATAGCATGAAGCATCATGATGATGGGCATGGTGCATTGTGATGACAGGGTTCATGGAGCATTGAGATGAAAAGGGGCATGGAGCATTGTGATTAAAGGGGTCTTGGAGCATTGTGATGACAAGGGCATGGAGCATTGTGATGAGAAGGCAATGGAGCATTCTGATGACATGCGTCATGGAGCTTTGTGATGACAAGGGCATGGAGAATTGTGATTACAGGGGTCTTGGAGCATTGTGATGACAAGAGTCATGGAGCCTTGTGATGACAAGGCCGTGGAACATTGTGATGGCAGGGGTTATGGAGCATTGTTATGATAGGGGTAATGGAGCATTGTGATGACAAGGGCATGTAACACGGTGATAAATGGGTCATGGAGGATTGTAATGACAAGGGCATGAAGCTTCTTGATAAGAAGTGCATTGAGCATTGTGATGAAAAGCATCATGGAGCTTGTGAAGAAAAGTGCATGAAAAATGTGATGAGAGGGTTCATGGAGCATTGTGATGACAATGGCATGGAGCATTGTGATGTCAAGGGTCATGGAGGTTGTGATGACAAAGTTCATGGAGCATTTTGATGACAAGTGTGTGGTGCATTGTGTGTGAAGGGCAGGGCGCATTGTGATGACAGGGTCATGGAGCAATTTGATGAAAAGTGGAATGGAATATTTTGATGACAGGGGTTATTGAACATTGTGATGACAGGGGTCATGGAGCATTTTCATATCAGGGGTTATGGACCATTGTGATGACAGGGGAGAGGGTGTATTGTGATGATTAGTGAGGGAACATTGTGATATCAGTGGCGAGAGAGCATTTTGATAAGAAGTGCATCGAGCATTGTGATGAAAAGTTTTAGGGAGCATTGTGATGACAAGGTTGTGGATCATTTTGCTGACATGCACATGAAGCATTGTTTTGACAAAGGCATGGAGCATTGTGATGACAAGTGTCACGGAGCATTGTGATGAAAAGTTCATGGAGCATTGTGGTGACAAAGTTCACAGAGCCTTGTGATGATTAGGGCATGGACCAATTTGATGAGACAGGTCATGAAGCCTTGTGATGACTGGAGTCACGGAGCATTGTGATGACTGGGGTCATGGAGCATTGTGATAACAACGGCAAGGAGCATTGTGATGAGAGTGGCATGGAACATTGGTCTGACAAGTTTCATGGATTATTGTGATGACAGTGGGCATGGCGAATTGTGATGACAAGGGCATGGAGCATTGTGATGACAAGGTCATGGAGTATTGTGAAGACAGGTGACAGGGAGCATTGTGATGACATATGTCATGGTCCATTGAGATGACAATGGCATGGAGCATTGTGATGCCAAGTGTCATGGAGCATTGTGATGAAAACGGTAGTGGAGCATTGTGATTACAAGGGCTTGGAGCATTGTGATTACAAGGGACATGGAGCATTGTGATGACAACGGACATTGAGAATTTTGATGACAATGTCATGAAGCATTGTGATGACAAAGGCATGGAGCTTGCTATGACAGGGCTCATGGGGCATTGCGATGACAAGTGCATGGAGAATTGTGATAACAAGAACATGTAACATTTTGATGAGAAGTGTCATGGAGCATTGTGATGACAAGGGCATGGAGAATTGTGATGACAAGAGACATGGAGCATTGTTATGACCAGGGAATGGAGCATTGTGATGGCAAGACCGTGGAGCACTGTGATGAGAAGACCATGGATAACTGTGATGACGAGCGTCATGGAGTACTGTAATGACAAGGGGCATGGAGCATTCTGATGACAGGTGTCATGGAGCATTGTGATGACAGGTGTCATAGAGCATTGTGATGACAAGGGTCATGGAGCATTCTGATGATAAGTTTGTGGAGTACTGTGATGACAATGGCATGGAGCATTGTGATGAAAAGGGCATGGATCATTGTGATGAAAAAGGCATGGAGACTTTTCATGACAGGGTTCAAGGAGCATACTGACAACAATTTTCAGGGAGCATGGTGATGACAAGTGTATTGAGCATTGTGATGACAATGGTCATGGAGCATTGTGATGACAAGGGCATGAAGCATTGTGATGACAGGCATCATGGAGCATTGTGATGTCAAGTGTTATGGAACATTGTGATCACAAGGTTTTGGAGCATTGTGATGACAGAGGTCATGGATCATTTTGATTTCAAGGAGCATGGAGCATTGTGATGACAAGGGCAAGAAGTAATGTGATCCAAAGATTCAAGGAGGATTGTGATGGCAAGTGCATGGAGCATTGTGATGACAATGTCTTGTAGCATATTGCTGACAAAGGCATGGGGCATTGTGCTGACAAGTTTCATGGAGCCTTGTGATTACAAGGCCATGGAACATTGTGATGGCAGGGGTCATGGAGCATTGTTATGACAAGGGTCATGGAGCATTGTGATGACAAGGGCATGGAGCATTGTGATGACAATGGTCAGAGAGCATTGTGATGAAAAGTTCATGGAGCATTGTGTTGACAAAGGTCACAGAGACTTGTGATGACGAGGGCATGGACTATTGTGATGACAAAGGTCATGAAGCATTGTGATGACTGGAGTCACGGAGCATTGTGATGACAGGGGTCATGGAGCATTGTGATGAAAAGGGCATGGAGCATTGTGAAGAAAAAGGTATGGGGCCTTTTCATGACAGGGTTCAAGAAGCATTCTGATGACAAGTGTCAGGGAGCATTGTGATGACAAGGGCATGGAGTATTGTGATGACAGGCATAAGGGAGCGTTGTGATGACAAGTGTTATGGAACATTGTGAGCACAAGGGTTTGGAGCATTGTGATGACAGACATCATGGATCATTCTGATTTCAAGTAGAATGGAGCATTGTGATGACAAAGGCATGAAGCAATGTGATCCCAAGGTTCATGGAGGATTGTGATGACAATGGTAATGCAGTATTTTGATGACAAGTGCATGGAGCATTGTGATGATGAGGTCATGTAGTATTTTGGTGACAGAGGCATGAAGCATTGTGATGACAAGGGTCACGGGGCACTGTGATGACAAGCATCATGGAGCATTCTGATTACAGGGGTCATGGAGCATTGGGATGGCAAGGGCATGGATCATTGTGCTGACAAGTGTCATGGAGCATTTTGATGACAAGATTCCCAGATCACTGTGTTGTCAGGGGTCATGGAGTGCTGTGATGACAGTGGTCATGGAGCATTGTGATGACAGGGGTCATGGAGCATTGTGATGAGAAGGTCATGGAGCATTGGGCTGAAAATGTTCATGGAGTATTGTGATGACAGGGGTCATGGAGCATTGTGATGACAGGGGTCATGGAGAATTGTGATGACAAGGAAATGGAGCATTGTGATGACAACTTCCTGGAGCATTGTGGTGAGAAGACCATGGAGCCTTGTGATGACAAGTCTCATGGAGCATTCTGATGAAAAGGGGCATGGAGCATGGTGATTACAGGGGTCTTGGAGCATTGTGATCACAAGGGCATGGAGCATTGTGATGAGAAGGCCATGGAGTATTCTGATGACATGCATCATGGAGCATTGTGATGACAAGGGCATGGAGCATTGTGAATACCGGGGTCTTTGAGCATTGTGATGAAAATGGCTTGGATCATTGTGATGAAAATAGAATGGAGCCTTGTCATGACAGGGTTCAAGGAGCATACTGATGACAAGTGTCAGGGAGCATTGTGATGACATGTGTATTGAGGATTTTAATGACAAAGTTCATGGAGCATTGTGATGAGAAGACCATGGATAATGGTGATGACGAGCGTCATGGGGCTTTGTGATGACAAGTGTTATGGAATATCGTGATCACAAGGGTTTGGAGCATTGTGATGACAGAGGTCATGGAGCATTTTGATATCATTGTGTTGACAATAGCATGAAGCATTATGATGATGAGCATGGTGCATTGTGATGACAAGGGTCATGGATCCTTGTGATGACAAGGCCGTGGAACATCGTGATGACAGGGTCCATGGATCATTGTTATGACAGGGGTAATGGAGTATTGTGATGGCAAGGGTATGGAGCATTGTGATGAAAAGGCCATTGAGCATTCTGATGACATGCGTCATGGAGTTTTGTGATGACAAAGGCATGGAGCATCGTGATTACAGGGGTCTTGGATCATTGTGATGACAAGGGTTATGGAGCCTTGTGATGACAAGTCCGTGGAACATTTTGATGGCAGGGGTAATGGAGCATTGTCATGACAGGGGTAATGGAGCATTGGTCTGAAAATTTTCATGGATTATTGTGATGAGAGTGGGCAAGGAGCATTGTGATGACAAGGGCATGGAGCACTGTGATACATGGGTCATGGAGGATTGTAATGACAAGGGCATGGAGCATTGTGATGAGAAGGGCATCGAGCATTTTGATGACAAGCGTCATGTAGCTTTTTGATGACAAAGGCATGGAGCAATGTGATGAGAGGTTTCATGAAGCACTGTGATGACAATGGCATGGAGCATTGTGATGAAAAGGGTCATTGAGCTTTGTGATGAGAAAGGTCATGGAGAATTTTGATGACAAGTGCGTGGTGCATTGTGATGAGAAGGGCAGGGTGCATTGTGATGACAGGGTCATGGAGCAATTTGATGAAAAGTGTCATCGAACATTTTGATGACAGTGGTTATGGAACATTGTGATGTCAGGGGTGATGGAGCATTGTTATGAAAAGGATCATGGAGCATTTTGATGACAGGGGTTATGGAACATATTGATGTCCTGGGTCATCAAACATTGTGATGATAAGGGCATGTAGCATTGTGATGACAGGGGTCATGAAACATTGTGATGACAGGGGTGAGGAGTATTGTGATGACTAGTGATGAAACATTGTGATATCAGTGGTGAGAGAGCATTTTGATGAGAAGTGTATGGAGCATTGTGATGACAAGGTTTATGGAGCGCTGTGATGACAAGGTTGTGGAGCATTGTGATGACAAGCGCATGGCGCATTGTGATGACATGTGTCATGGAGCATTGTGCTGACTAGCGCATGGAGCATTGTGATGATAAGGGTCATGGAGCATTGTGCTGACAAAGGCATGGAGCATTGTGATGACAAGGGTCACGAAGCATTGTGATGAAAAGTTCATGGAGCATTGTGTTTACAAATGTCACAGAGACTTGTGATGACGAGGGCATGGACCATTGTGCTGACAAATGTCATGAATCATTGTTATGACTGGAGTCACGGAGCATTGTGATGACAGGGGTCAATAGAGCATTGTGATGACAAGGGCATGGAGCATTGTGATGACAGGGACATAGAGCATTGCTCTGACAAATTTTATGGATTATTGTGATGACAGTGGGCATGGCGCATTGTGATGTCAAGGGCATGGAGCATTGTGATGACAAAGTCATACAGTATTGTGAAGACAGGTGTGAGAGAGCATTGTGATGACATATGTCATGGTCCATTTTGATGACAATGGCATGGGGCATTGTGATGCCAAGTGTCATGGAGGATTGTGATGACAAATGTATTGGAGCATTGTGATGACAAGTGCTTGGAGCATCGTGAGGACAAGAGCTTGGAGCATTGTGATGACAAAGGCCATTGAGAATTTTGATGAGAAGGTCGTGAAGCATTGTGATGACAAGCGCATGAAGCTTGCTATGACAGGGGTCATGGAGCAATGAGATGAAAAGTGCATGTAGAATTTTATTGACAAGAGCGTGTAACATTGTGATGAGAAGTGTCATGGAGCATTGTGATGACAAGGACATGTAGAATTGTGATGCCAAGGAATGGAGCATTGGGATTGCAAGACCGTGGATCATTGTGATGAGAAGACCATGGATAATTGTGATGACGAGCGTCATGGAGCACTGTAATGACAAGGGGCATTGAGCATTGTGATGACAGGTATCAGGGATCATTGTGATGACAAGGGTCATGGACCAATTTGATGACAAGCTTGTTGAGTAATGTGATGACAATGGCATGGAGCATTGTGATGAAAAGGGCATGGAGCTTTGTGATGAAAAAGGCATGGAGCCTTTTCATGACAGTGTTCAAGGAGCATTCTGACGACAAGTGTCAGGGAGCATTGTGATGACAAGTGTATTGAGCATTGTGATGACAAAGTCATGGAGCATTGTGATGAGAGGCATCATGGAGAGTTGTGATGACAAGTGTTATGGAACATTGTGATCACAAGGGTTTGGAGTATTGTGATGACAGAAGTCATGTATCATTTTCATTTCAAGGAGCATGGAGCATTGTGATGACAAGGGCATGAAGCAATGTGAACCCAAGGTTCATGGAGGATTTTGATGACAATGGGAATGGAGTATTGTGATGACAAGTGCATGGAGCATTGTGATGATGAAGTCATGTAGCATTTTGCTGACAAATGCATGGAGCATTTTGATGACAAGTGTCAAGGACCACTGTGATGACAAGCTCCATGGAGCATTGTGATTACAGGGCTCATGGAGCATTGGGATGGCAAGGGTATGGATCATTGTGATGACAAGGGTCATTGAGCATTTTGTTGACAAGAGTCCCGGATCATTGTGTTGTCAGGGGTCATGGAGCGTTGTGATGACAGTGGTCATGGAGCATTGTGATGACAGGTGTCATGGAGCATTGTGATGAGAAGTTCATGGAGCATTTGGCTGACAACATTCATTGAGTATTGTGATGTCAGGGGTCATGGAGCATTGTGATGACAATGGAATGGAGCATTGTGATGAGAAGGTCCTGGAGCATTGTGAGGAGACCATGGAGCCTTGTGATGACAAGTATCATGGAGCATGCTGATGAAAAGGGGCATGGAGAATTGTGATTACATGGGTCTTTGAGCATTGTGATGAAAAGGGCATGGATGACTGTGATGAAAAAGGCATGGAGCCTTGTCATGACAGGGTTCAAGGATCATACTGACGACAAGTGTCAGGGAGCATAGTGATGACAAGTATATTGAGCATTGTGATGACAAAGGTCATGGAGCATTGTGATGAGAAGACCATGGATAATTGTGATGACAAGCGTCATGGGGCATTGTGATGACAAGTGCTATGGAACATTGTGATCACAAGGGTTTGGAGCATTGTGATGACAGAAGTCATGGAGCATTTTGATTTCATTGTGATGACAATAGCATGAAGCATTATGATGATGGGCATGATGCATTGTGATTACAGGGTTTATGGAGCATTGAGATGAAAAGGGGTATGAAGCATTGTGATTACAGGGGTCTTGGAGCATTGTGATGACAAGGGCATGGAGCATTGTGATGAGAAGGCAATGGAGCATTCTGATGACATGCGTCATGGAGCTTTGTGATGACAAGGGCATGGAGCATTGTGATTACAGGGTCTTGGAGCATTGTGCTGAAAAGGGTCATGGATTCTTGTGATGACAAGGCCGTGGAAACTTGAGATGGCAGGTGTCATGGAGCATTGTTATGTCAGGGGTAATGGAGCATTGTGATGAGAAGGGCATGGAGCATTGGCCTGAAAAGTTTCATGGATTATTGTGATGAGAGTGGGCATGGAGCATTGTGATGACAAGATCACGGGACACTGTGATACATGGGTCATGGAGGATTATAATGACAAGGGCATGGGGCATTGTGATGAGAAGGGCATCGAGCATTGTGATGACAAGCGTCATGGAGCTTTGTGATCACAAGGGTATGGAGCAATATGATGAGAGGGTTCATGGAGCATTGTGATGACAGTGGCATGGAGCATTGTGATGCCAATCATTATGGAGCTTTGTGATTACAAATGACATGGAGCATTTTGATGACAAGGGTGTGGTGCAATGTGCTGAGAAGCGCAGGGAGCATTGTGATGACAGGTTCATGGAGCAATTTGATGAAAAGGGTCATGGAACATTTTGATTACAGGTGTTATAGAATACTGTGATGTCAGGGGTCATGGAGCATTGTGATGAAAAGGGTCATGGAGCATTTTTATGACAGGTGTTATGGAACATTATGATGTCAGGGGTCATCAAACATCGTGATGATAAGTGCATGTAGCATTTTGATTTCATGGGTCATGGAACATTGTGATGATAGGGGTGATGGAGTATTGGGATGACTAGTGATGGAACATTGTGATATCAGTGGTGAGAGAGCATTTTGATGAGAAGTGCCTGGATCACTGTGATGACAAAGTTTATGCAGCATTGTGATAACAAGCACATGGCGAATTGTGATGACATGGGTCATGGAGCATTGTGCTGACAAGCGCATGGAGCATTGTGATGACAAGGGTCATGGAGCGTTGTGCTGAGAAAGGCATAGAGCATTGTGATGACAAGGGTCACAGAGCATTGTGATGAAAAGTTCATGGAGCATTGTGGTGACAAATGTCACAGAGACTTGTGATGACGAGGGCATGGACCATTGTGATGACAAAGGTCATGAAGCATTGTGATGACTGGAGTCAGGGAGCATTGTGATGACAGGGGGCATGGAGCATTGTGATGACAGGGGGCATGGAGCCTTGTGATGACAAGGGCATGGAGCATTGTGATGACAGGGGCATGGAGCATTGGTCTTACAAGTTTCATGGATTATTGTGATGACAGTGGGCATGGCGTATTGTGATGACATGGGCATGGAGCACTGTGATGACCAGGTCATGCAGTATTGTGAAGACAGGTGTCAGGGAGCATTGTGATGACATATGTAATGGCCCATTGTGATGACAATGGCATGGATCATTGTGATGCCAAGTGTCATGGAGGATTGTGATGACAAAGGTAATGGAGCATTGTGATGACAAGGGCTTTGAGCATTGTGGTGACAAGGGTCATGGAGCACTGTGCTGACAAGGGCATGGAGCATTGTGGTGACAAAGGTCACAGAGACTTCTGATGATGAGGGCATGCACCATTGTGATGACAAAGGTCATGAAGCATTGTGATGACTGGAGTCACGGAGCATTGTGATGACAGGGGTCATGGAGCATTGTGATGACAAGGGCATGGAACATTGGGATGACGGGGGCATGGAGCATTGGGATGACAAGTTTCATGGATTATTGTGATGACAGTGGGCATGGCGCATTGTGATGACAAGGGCATGGAGCATTGTGATGACAAGGTCATAGATTATTGTGAAGACTGGTGTCAGGGAGCATTGTGGTGACATATGTCATGGTCCATTGTGATGACAATCGCATGGAGCATTGTGATGCCAAGTGTCATGAAGGAATGTGATGACAAATGTAATGGAGCATTGTGATGACAAGGGCTTGGAGCCTTGTGATGACAAGGGTAATGGAGCATTGTGATGACAAGGGAATGGATCATGGTGATGACAAGTGTCATGGAGCATTTTGATGACAAGAGTGCCGGATCATTGTGCTGTCAGGGGTCATGGAGCATTGTGATGAAAGTGGTCATGGAGCATTGTGATGACAGGGGTCATGGGGCATTCTGATGAAAAGCTCATGGAGCATTGGGCTGAAAATATTCATGGAGTATTGTGATGACAGGGATCATGGGGCATTTTGATGACAAGGGAATGGAGCATTGTGATGAAAAGGGAATGGAGCATGGTGATGAGAAAGCCATGGAGCATTCGGAAAACATGCGTTATGAAGCTTTGTGATGACAAGGGCATGGAGCATTGTGATTACAGGGGTCTTGGAGCATTGTGATGAAAAGGCCATGGATCATTGTGATGAAAAATGCATGGAGCCTTGTCATGACAGGGTTCAAGGAGCATACTGACGACAAGTGTCAGGGAACATTGTGATGACAAGTGTATTGAGCATTGTGATGAAAAAGGTCATGGAACATTGTGAATAGAAGACCATGGATAATTGTGATGATGAGCGTCATGGGACGTTGTGATGACAAGTGTTATGGAACATTGTGATCACAAGGGTTAGGAACATTGTGATGACAGAGGTCATGGAACATTTTGATTTCATTGTGATGACAATAGAATGAAGCATTATGATGATGGGCATGGTGCATTGTGATGACAGGGTTCATAGAGCATTGTGATTACAGGCGTCTTTGAACATTGTGATGACTAGGTCATGGAGCATTGTGATGAGAAGGCCAAGGAGTATTCTGATGACATGTGTCATGGAATTTTGTGATGACAAGTGCATGGAGCATTGTGATTACAGGTGTCTTGGAGCATTGTGATGACAAGGGTCATGGAGCGTTGTGATGACGAGGCCGTGGAACATTGTAATCACAGGTGTCATGGAGCCTTGTTATAACAGGTGTAATGGAGCATTTTGATTACAAGGGCATGGAGCATTGGTCTGAAAAGTTTCATGGATTATTGTGATGAGAGGGGGCATGGAGCATTGTGATGACAAGGGCACGGAACACTGTGATACGTGGGTCATTGAGGATTGAAATGACAAGGGCATGGAGCATTGTGTTAAGAAGTGCATCGAGCATTGTGATGAAAAGCATCATGGAGCCTGTGATGACAAGGTCATGGAACAATGTGATGAGAGGGTACATGGAGCATTTTGAAGACAATGGCATGGAGCATTGTGATGTCAAGGGTCGCGGAGCTTTGTGATGACAAAGGTCATGGAACGTTTTGATGACAACGGGATGGTGCACTGTGATGAGAAGGGCAGGGACCATTGTGATGACAGGGTCATGGAGCAATTTGATGAAAAGTGTCATGGGACATTTTAATGACAGGGGTTATGGAACATTGTGATGTCAGGGGTCATGGAGCATTGTGATGAAAAGGGTCATGGAGCATTGTGATGACAGGGGTCATGGAACATTTTGATGACAGGGGTGAGGGAGTATTGTGATGACTAGTGATGGTATATTATGATATCAGTGGTGAGAGAGCATTTTGAGGAGAAGTGCATGGAGTATTGTGATGACAAGGTTTATGGAGCACTGTGATGACAAGGTTGTAGAGCATTGTGATGACAAGCACATGGCGCATTGTGATGACACAGGTCATGGGGCATTGTGCGGACAAGCACATGGAGCATTGTGATGACAAAGGTCATGGAGCATTGTGCTGACAAAGGCTTGGAGCATAGTGATGACATGGGTAACAGAGCATTGTGATGATAAGTTCATGGAGCATTGTGTTTACAAATGTCACAGAGCCTTTTGATGACGAGGGAATGGACCATTGTGATGACAAAGTTCATGAAGCATTGTGATGACTGGAGTCATGGAGCATTGTGATGACAAAGTCCTGGATCATTGTGATGAAAGGACCATGGAGCCTTGTGATGACAATTCTCATGGAACATTCTGATGAAAAGGGGCGTGGAGCATTGTGATTACAGGGGTCTTGGATCCTTGTGATGACAAGGCCATGGAACATTGTGATGGCAGGGGTCATGGAGCATTGTTATGACATGGACAATGGAACATTGTGATGACAAGGGCATGGAGCATTGGTATGAAAAGTTTCATGTATTATTGTGATGAGAGTGGGCATGGAGCATTGTGATGACAAGGGCACGGAACACTGTGATACATGGGTCAAAGAGGATTTTAATGACAAGGGCATGGAGCATTGTGATGAGAAGGGCATCAAGCATTGTGACAAGTGTCATGGATCTTTGTGATGACAAGGGCATGGAGCAATGTGATGAGTGGCTTCATTGAGCATTGTGATGACAAAGGCATGGAGCATTTTGATGACAAGTGTCATGGAACATTTTGATGACAAGATTCCCAGATCATTGTGTTGTCAGGGCTCATGGAGCGTTTTGATGACAGTGGTCATGGAGCATTGTGATGACAGGGATCATGGAGCATTATGATAAGAACATCATGGAGCACTGGGCTGAAAATATTCATGGAGTATTATGATGACAGGGTTCATGGGGCATTGTGATGACAAGGGAATGGAGCACGTTGATGACAAGGTACTGGAAAATTGTGATGAGAAGACCATGGAGCCTTGTGATGGCAAGTCTCATGGAGCATTCTGATGAAAAGGTGCATGGAGCATTGTGATTACAGCGGTCTTGGAGCATTGTGATGACAAACGCATTGAGCATGGTGATGAGAAGGCCACGGAGCATTCTGATGACATGCGTCATGAAGCTTTGTGATGACAAGGGCATGTAGCATTTTGATTACAGTGGTCTTGGAGCATTGTGATGAAAAGGGCATGGATCATTGTGATGAAAAAGGCATGGAGCCTTGTCATGACAGGGTTCAAGGAGCATACTGACGACAAGTGTCGGGGAGCATTGTGATGACAAGTGTATTGAGCATTGTGATGACAAAGCTCATGTAGCATTGTGAATAAAAGACCATGGATAATTGTGATGATGAGCGTCATGGGGCGTTGTGATGACAAGTGTTATGGAACATTGTGATCACAATGGTTTGGAGCACTGTGATGACAGAGGTCATGGAGCATTTTGATTTCATTGTGATTACAATAGCATGAAGCATTATGATGATGGGCATGGTGCATTGTGATGACAGGGTTCATGGAGCATTGAGATGAAAGGGGGCAGGGAGCATTGAGATTACAGTGGTCTTGGAGCATTGTGATGACTAGGTCATGGAGCATTGTGATGAGAAGTCCAAGGAGCCTTCTGATGACATGTGTCATGGAGGTTTGTGATGACAAGGGCATGGAGCATTGTGATTACAGGTGTCTTGGGCAATTGTGATGAAAAGGGTCATGAAGCCTTGTGATGACAAGGCCGTGGAACATTGTAATGGCAGGTGTCATGGAGCATTGTTATGACAGGAGTAATGGAGCATTTTGATGACAAGGACATGGAGCATTGGTCTGATAAGTTTCATGGATTATTGTGATGAGAGGGGGCATGGAGCGTTGTGATGACTAGGGCACGGAACACTGTGATACATGAGTCATGGCAGATTATCATGACAAGGGCATGGAGCATTGTGTTAAGAAGAGCATCCAGCATTGTGATGAAAAGCACAATGGAGCCTGTGATGACAAGGGCAGGGAACAATGTGATGAGAGTGTTCATGGAGCCTTTCGATGACAATGACATGGAGCATTGTCATGCCAAGGGTCACGGAGCTTTGTGATGACAAAAGTCATGGAGCGTTTTGATGACAAGGGCGTGGTGCATTTTGATGAGAATTGCAGGGAGCATTGTGATGAAAGGGTCATGAAACAATTTGGTGAAAAATGTCATGGAACATTTTGATTAGAGGGGTTATGGAACACTGTGATGTCAGGGGTCATGGAGCATTGTGATGAAAAGGGTCATGGAGCATTGTGATGACAGGGGTCATGGAACATTATGATGACAGGGGTGAGGGAGTATTGTGATGACTAGTGATGGAACATTATGATATCAGTCGTGAGAAAGCATTTTGATGAGAAGTGCATGGAGCAATGTGAACAAGGTTTATGGAGCACTGTGATGACAATACTGTGGAGCATTGTGATGACAAGCGCATGGCGCATTGTGATGACACGGGTCATGGGGCATTGTGTGGACAAGTGCATGGAGCATTGTGATGACAAGGGTCATGAAGCATTATGCTGACAAAGGCATGGAGCATTGTGATGACATGTGTAACAGAGCATTGTGATGAAAAGTTCATGGAGTATTGTGGTGACAAATGTCACAGAGCCTTGTGATGAGGAGGGCATGGACCACTGTGATGACAAAGGTCATGAAGCATTGTGATGACTGGAGTCACGGAGCATTGTGATGACAAGGGCATGGAGCATTGTGTTGATAGGGGCATGGAGCATTGGTCTGACAAGTTTCATGGATTATTGTGATGACAGTGGGCATGGCGCATTGTGACGACAAAGTAATGGAGCATTATGATGACAAGGTCATGGAGTATTGTGATGACAGGTGTCAGGGAGCATTGTGATGAAATATGTCACAGTGCATTGTGATGACAATGGCATGGAGCATTGTGATGCCAAGTGTCATGGAGGATTGTGATGACAAATGTAATGGAGCTTTGTGATGACAAGAGCTTGGAGCATTGTGATGACAAGGGTCATGGAGCATTGTGATGACAAGGTCATGGAATATTGAGATGAAAATGGCCATTGAGAATTTAGATGACAAAGTCGTGAAGCATTGTGATGAAAATCACGTGGAGCTTGCTATGAAAATGGTCATGGAGCATTGTGATAAAAAGTGCATGGAGAATTGTGATGACAAGTTCATGTAGCATTTTGCTGACAAAGGCATGGAGCATTGTGATGACAAGGGTCACGGAGCACTGTGATGACAAGCATCACGGAGCATTGTGATTACAGGGTTCATGGGGCAACTGGATGACAAGGGCATGGAGCATTGTGATGAGAAGGTCTTGGAACATTGGGCTGAAAATGTTCATGGAGTATTGTGATGACTGGGGTCATGGAGCATTGTGATGACAAGGGAATGGAGCATTGTGATGACAAGTTCCTGGAGCATTGTGATGAGAGGACCATGGATCCTTGTGATGACAAGTCTCATGGAGCATTCTGATGCGAAGGGGCATGGAGCATTGTGATTTCAGGGGTCTTGGAGCATTGTGATGACAAGGGCATGGAGCATTGTGATGAGAAGGCCATGGAGCATTCTGATGACAGGCGTCATGGAGCTTTGTGATGACAAGGGTGTGGAGCATAGTAATTACAGGGGTCTTGGAGCATTGTGATGAAAATGGCATGGATCCTTGTGATGAAAACAGCATGGAGCCTTGTAATGACAGGGTTCAAGGAGCATACTGATGACATGTGTCAGGGAGCATTGTGATGACAAGTGTATTGAGCATAGTGATGACAAATTTCATGGAGCATTGTGATGAGAAGTCCATGGATAATTGTGATTTCCAGCGTCATGGGGCATTGTGATGACAAGTGTTATGGAGCATTGTGATGACAGAGGTCATGGAGCATTTTGATTTCATTGTGATGAAAAAAGCATGAAGCATTATGATAATGGGCATGGTGCATTGTGGTGAGAGGGTACATGGAGCATTGAGATGAAAAGGGTCATGGAGCATTCTGATGACATGCGTCATGGAGCTTTGTGATGACAAGGGTATTGAGCATTGTGATTACAGGGGTCTTGGAGCTTTGTGATGACAAGGGCATCGAGCATTGGTCTGAAAAGTTTCATGGATTATTGTGATGAGAGTGGGCATGGAGCATTGTGATGACAAGGACACGTAACACTGTGATACATGGGTCATGGAGGATTGTAATGACAATGGCATGGAGCATTGTGATGAGAAGGGCATCGAGCATTGTGACAAGCATCATGGAGCTTTGTGATGACAAGGGCATGAAGCAATGTGATGAGAGGCTTCATGTAGCATTGTGATGACAAGGGCATGGAGCATTGTGATGCCAAGGGTCATGGAGTTTTGTGATGA
This sequence comes from Hyperoodon ampullatus, assembly GCF_949752795.1. Lineage (NCBI taxonomy): Eukaryota > Metazoa > Chordata > Mammalia > Artiodactyla > Ziphiidae > Hyperoodon > Hyperoodon ampullatus. The sequence continues at coordinate 106,973,732 of NC_136914.1, forward strand.
CTAAGGTCATGGAGTATTTTGATGACAAGGGCGTGGTACATTGTGATGAGAAGGGCAGGGAGCATTGTGATGTCAGGGTCAAGGAGCAATTTGATGAAAATAGTCATGGAATATTTTGATGACAGTAGTTATGGAACACTGTTATGTCAGGGGTCATGGAGCATTGTGATGAAAAGGGTCATGGAGCATTTTGATGACAGAGGTTATGGAAAATTGTGATGTCAGGGGTCATGTAGCATTGTGATGACAGGGATCATGGAACATTGTGATGACAGTCGTGAGAGAGCATTTTGATGAGAAGTGCATGGAGCATTGTGATGACAAAGTTTTTGGAGCATTGTGATGACAAGGATGTGGAGCATTGTGATGACAAGTGCATGGAGCATTGTGATGACAAGGGTCATGGAGCATTGTGCTGACAAAGGCAAGGAGCATGGTGATGACAATGGTCACAGGGCATTGTGATGAAAAGTTCATGGAGCATTGCGGTGACAAAGGTCACAGAGCCTTGTGTGATGAGGGCATGGACCATTGTGATGACAAATGTCATGAAGCCTTGTGATGACTGGAGTCACGGAGAATTGAGATGACAGGTGTCTTGGAGCACTGTGATGAAAAGGGCATGGAGCATTGTGATGAGAAGCCCATGGAGCATTCTGCTGACATGTGTCATGGAGCTTTGTGATTAAGTGTCATGGAGCATTGTGATTACAGGTGTCTTGGAGCATTGTGATGAAAATGGTATGGATCATTGTGATGAAAAAGACATGGAGCCTTGTCATGACAGGGTTCAAGGAGCATACTGACGACAAGTGTCAGGGAGCATTGTGATGACAAGTGTATTGAGCATTGTGATGACAAAGTTCATGTAGCACTGTGATGAGAAGACCATGGATAATTGTGATGATGAGCGTCATGGGGCATTGTGATGACAAGTGTTATGGAACATTGTGATCACAAGGGTTTGGTGCATTGTGATGACAGAGGTCATGGAGCATATTGATTTCATTGTGATGACAATAGCATGAAGCATTATGATGATGGGCATGGTGCATTGTGATGACAGGGTCATGGAGCAATTTGATGAAAAGTGTCATGGAACATTTTGATGACAGTGGTTATGGAACATTGTGATGTCCGGGGTCTTGGAGCATTGTGATGAAATGGGTGATGGAGCATTTTGATGACAGAGGTTATGGAACATTTTGATGTCAGAGATCATGGAGCATTGTGATGATAAGGGCATGTAGCATTGTGATGACAGGGGTCATGGAACATTGTGATGACAGTGGTGAGGGAGTATTGTGATGACTAGTGATGGAACATTGTGATAATAGTGGTGAGAGAGCATTTTGATGAGAAGTGCATGGAGCATTGTGATGACAAGTTTTATGGAGCATTGTGATTAGAAGGTTTATGGAGCATTGTGATGACAAGGCTGTGGAGCATTGTGATGACAAGGGTCATGGAGAATTGTGCTGACAAAAGTATGGAGCATTGTGATGACAACGGTCAGAGAGCATTTTGATGAAAAGTTCATGGAGCATTATGATGACAAGTTTTATGGAGAATAACGATGAAAAGGATGTGGAGCATTGTGATGACAAGCACATGGCGCATTGTGATGACATGGGTCATGGAGCATTGTCCTGACAAGCGCATGGAGCATTGTGATGACAATGGTCATGGAGCATTGCACTGACAAAGGCATGTAGCATTGTGATGACAAGGGTCATAGAGTACTGTGATGAAAAGTTCATGGAGCACTGTGGTGACAAAGGTCACAGAGCCTTGTGTGACGAGGGCATGGACTATTTTGATGACAAAGGTCATGAAGCATTGTGATGACTGGAGTCATGGAGCATTGTGATGACAGGGGTCATGGAGCATTGTGATGACAAGGGCATTGAGCATTGTGATGACATGGGCATGGAACATTGGTCTGACCAGTTTCATGGATTATTGTGATGACAGTGGGCATGATGCACTGTGATGAAAAGGACATGGAACATTGTGATGACAAGGTCATGGAGTACTGTGAAGACAGGTGTCAGGGAGCATTGTGATAACATATGTCATGGTCCATTGTGATGAAAATGGCATGGAGCATTGTGTTGCCAAGTGTCATGGAGGATTGTGATGAAAAAAGGTAATGGAGCATTTTGATGACAAGGGCTTGGATCATCGTGATGACAAGGGTCATGGAGCATTGTGATGACAAGGGCATGGAGCACTGTGATGACAAAGGTCAAAGAGCCTTGTGTGATGAGGGCATGTACCATTGTTATGACAAAGGTCATGAAGCATTGTGATGAATGCAGTCACGGAGCATTGTGATGACAGGATTCATGGAGCATTGTGATGACAAGGGCATGGAGCATTGTGATGACAGGGGCATGGAACATTGGTCTGACAAGTTTCACGGATTATTGTGATGACAGTGGGCATGGCACATTGTGATGACAAGGGCATGGAGCATTGTGATGCCAAGGGTCAAGGAGCTTTGTTATGACAAAGGTCATGGGGCATTTTGATGACAAGGCCGTGGTGCATTGTGATGAGAAGGGCAAGGAGCATTGTGATGACAGGGTCATGGAGCAATTTGATGAAAAGGGTCATGGAATATTTTGATGACAGGTGTTGTTGAAAATTGTGATGTCAGGGGTCATGAAGCATTGTGATGAAATGGGTCATGGAGCACTTTGTGACACGTGTTATGGAACATTGTCATGTCAGGGGTCATGGAACATTGTGATGATAAGGGCATGTAACATGGTGATGACAGGGGTCATGGAACATTGTTATGACAGGGGTGAGGGAGTATTGTGATGACTAGTGATGGAATATTGTGATATATGTGGTGAGAGAGCATTTTGATGAGAAGTGCATGCAGCATTGTGATGACAAGTTTTATGGAGCATAGCGATGAAAAAGATGTGGAGCATTGTGATGACAAGAGCATGGCGCATTGTGATGACATGGTTCATGGAGCATTATGCTGACAAGCGCATGGAGCATTTTGATGACAAGTGTCATGGAGCATTGTGCTGACAAAGGCATGCAGCATTGTGATGACAAGGGACACAGAGCCTTGTGATGAAAAGTTCATGGAGCATTGTGGTGACAAAGATCACAGAGCCTTGTGTGACGAGGGCATGGACCATTGTGATGAGAAAGGTCATGAAGCATTGTGATGACTGGAGTCACGGAGCATTGTGATGACAGGGGTCATGGAACATTGTGATGACAAGGGCATGGAGTATTGTGATGACAGGCATCATGGAGCGTTGTGATGACAAGTGTTATGGAACATTGTGATCAGAAGTGTTTGGAGCGTTGTGATGACAGAGGTCATGGATCATTTTGATTTCAAGGAGCATGGAGCATTGTGATGCCAAGGGTCATGGAGCTTTGTGATGACTAAGGTCATGGAGCATTTTGATGACAAGGTCGTGGTGCATTGTGATGAGAAGGGCATGGAGCACTGTGATGAAAAGGTCATGGAGCATTTTGATGACAAAGGCATGGAATATTGTGATGACAAGTGTCATGGAGCACTGTGATGACAAGCGTCAGGGAGCATTGTGATTACAGGGGTAATGGAGCATTGGGATGACAAGGGCATGGATCATTGTGATGACAAGTGTCATGGAGTATTTCGATGACAGAAGTCCCGGATCATTGTGTTGTCAGGGGTCATGGAGTGCTGTGATGACAGTGGTCATGGAGCACTGTGATGACACGGGTCATGGAGCATTGTGATGACAAGGGCATGGAGCACTGTGATGACAATGTCCTGGAGCATTGTGATGAGAAGACCATGGAGCCTTGTGTTGACAAGTCTCATGGAGCATTCTGATGAAAAGCAGTATGGAGCATTGTGATTACAGGGTTCTTGGAGCATTGTGATGACAAGGGCATGGAGCATTGTGATGAGAAGGCCATGGAGCATTCTGATGACATGCGCCATGGAGCTTTGTGATGACAATGGCATGGAGCATTGTGATTACAGGGTTCTTGGAGCCTTGTGATGACAAGGGTCATGGAGCCTTGTGATGACAAGGCTGTGGATCATTGTGATGGCAGGGGTCATGGAGCATTGTTATGACAGGGGTAATGGATCATTGTGATGACAAGTCCATGGGGCATTCGTCTGAAAAGTTTCATAGATTATGGTGATGAGAGTGGGCCTGGAGCATTGTGATGACAAGGTCCCGGAACACTGTTGTACAGGGTTCATGGAGGACTGTAATGACAAGGGCATGGAGCATTGTGATGAGAAGGGCAGCGAGCATTGTGATGACAAGCGTCATGGAGATTTGTGATGACAAGGGCATGGAGAAATGTGATGAGAGGGTTCATGGAACACTGTGATGACAATGACATGGAGCATTGTGATGCCAAGTGTCATGGAGATGTGTGATGACAAATGTCATGGAGCATTTTGATGACAAGTTCGTGGTGCATTGTGTTGAGAAGGGCAGGGAGCATTTTGATGACAGGGTCATGGAGCAATTTGATGAAAAGGGTCATGGAACAATTTGATGACAGGGGTTATGGAACACTGTGATGTCAGGGGTCATGGAGCATTGTGATGAAAAGGATCATGGAGCATTTTGATGACAAGTGTTATGGAACATTGTGATGTCTGGGGTCATGGAGCACTGTGATTATAAGGGCATGTAGTATTGTGATGACGGGGATCATGGAACATTGTGATGACAAGGGTGAGGGAGTATTGTGATGACTAGTGATGGAACATTGTGATATCAGTGGTGAAAGAACATTTTGAAGAGAAGTGCATGGAGCATTGTGCTGACAAGCGCATGGAGCAATGTGATGACAAGGGTCGTTGAGTATTGTGCTGAGAAAGGCATGGAGCATTGTGATGACAAGGGTCATGGAGCATTGGGATGAAAAGTTCATGGAGCATTGTCGTGACACAGGTCACAGAGTCTTGTGATGACGAGGGCATTGACCATTGTGATGACAAAGATCATGAAGCATTGTGATGAATGGAGTCACGGAGCATTGTGATGACAGGGGTCATGGAGCATTGTGATATCAAGGGCATGGAGAATTGTGATGACAGGGGCAGGGATCATTGTTCTGACAAGTTTCATGGATTATTGTGATGACAGTGTGCATGGTGCTTTGTGATGACAGGAGAATGGAGCATTGTGATGACAAGGTCAAGGATTATTGTGAAGACACGTGTCAGGGAGCATTGTGATGACATATGTCATGGTCCATTGTGATGCCAATGACATTGAGAATTGTGATGCCAAGTGTCATGGAGGATTGTGATGACAAAGGTAAAGGAGCATTGTGATGACAAGGGCATGGAGCATTGTGATGACAAGGTCCATTGAGAATTTTAATGAGCAGGTCTTGAAACATTGTGATGACAAGCGCATGGAGCTTGATATGACAGGGGTCAGGGAGCATTGAGATGACAAGTGCATGGAGGATTGTGATGAGAAGATCATGTAACATTGTGATGAGAAGTGTCATGGAGCATTGTGATGACAAAGAAGTGGAGAACTGTGATGACAAGGGACAAGGAGCATTGTGATGACAAGGGCATGGAGCAATGTGATGAGAAGACCGTGGAGCATTGTGATGAGAAGACCATGGATAATTGTGATGATGAGCATCATGGAATATTATGATGACAAGGGCAACGGAGCATTCTGACATAAGATATCACTTATGAACGGAATGTAAACATGGCTACACATGAACGGAATTAGGAAAGAGAACAGAGTCTCACATTTAGAAAATATTCTTATGCCTTCTTAAGGGGAAAGGAGAGGTGGGGAGATGCACAAAACCAGAGTTTGATATTAGTACAGGTACCGTTCCATAATCCAAATACAGAATAGAAAAGACCTACACCTTCCTCAGTGAACGGGACTCAACACCCCTATTCCCCGCAGAGGAATATATCTGACTAGTAAGAATCTTAAAACCTATGTAATGATATGTCTCCATAAGGGAATCAAGTGTGTCTAGAGTGGCATAAACACGTCAGTGAAAATCAGCTAAACCTCATTATAAAAATGAATTTCAAAAACAATACAAAAAAACAGCAAAATTCTAACACAATTCCTTCAGGTGTTCTGATGAAACCTGGAATGACCCTATCTACAAGGACAGCTGGATGAGACATAAGGCTGGTCACTCGGGACTGAGAGGATTGGTGAGATTGGGTGAGAAAATGCAGACCCTTTAAAGCAATAATGCATGCCACCCATTCCATGTGTCCCAAATCTCCAGGTAGAAGGGAATATCACTACAGTTATAACATGTATGGGAAACCTAGAGAATGGACACCCTGTGATGGTGAAAAGTTTCTAAAACTCTCCTAATTTTTTCTCTCCTTGTGCTCGTGTTTCACATTCAAACTGCATTACTATCAATCTCCCAACTTGGAGAGTCAACCCCTATAATCTCCTGGTTTGTACAGTTTGCAAATTGTGCAGAGGATGAAAGGGAAGAGGGAGAACCAATGAGAGAGTAGCTGTAGACATTTGGATGGCCACATGTCACTCTAATTTCCCATCATGAAGAAGAATTAACCAAAATCTCAGCCTGCCCCCCCGGAACCAGTATATGTCTTGAAGAAAAATTGTGGATTTGCTGTCAGCTCAAAAAATGCGAGTTGTAAAATGGAGCTCAGGGGCACAGCAACTCACAAACCTGCAGAGTTATAAAGGATTACTCTCTTCCAAAAATCTGTTGAGGGAAGGCCACGAGGCGGACTTGAAAATGAGACAGAATTGCACAAAACAGATTTCACGAGGTACATTGTAATCGCCTTTAAACACAGGAAAGGCATCTAAACTCCGACAATTATGGACTTGGCCAAAAAGGGCATATGCGTTTTCACCTGAATATATTCAGGAGAAAACGCGTATGCCCTTTTTGGCCAACCAAGCAAGCGTGCAATGCAAATGTGCACTACAAAGAAGTTTCACTTCCCACCGGTCAAAAGGGACATCCGATAAATGTGTAAAAGCCAGAAAGGCAAGGCAGGCTCAGGAGACCTGGGAGCCTGGAGAAGCTGATGGGCAGGATGTAAATTTCCAACAGCCACTCTGGGGGACTGCATTGTGTTCCCTAAAAGAAGTAAAAAAATAGAGCTACAAAACCTAGTGCACTTCCAGTCATGAGAATATACCTTGGGAAAACTGAAAATCAATAAGACACAGCCACGCCAAAATTTAGGGCTGCACTTCTTACAAGGACCTCGACTTTGGGACAACTTAAATATCCCAGGAGAGACAAAAAATGGTAAAGAAATTGTGGTACTTACTGACGATGAAATATCCCTCAGCCATGAAATCAATGTCATAAGGCCTGTAGCAGCATAATGAGTGGATTCAGGTATGGTGATTCTAAATGAAATAAGTCACACAGAAAAACAAACTTATTATAAGATATCACTTATGAAGGTCCCGTAAACATGGCTACATATGAACTGAGTTAGGAAAGAGAACAGAGTCTCACATTTGGAAAACACACTTACGCCTGCTTAAGGGAGAAGGAGAGGTGGGGTGATGCATAAAACCAGAGTGTAATATTAGGACAGGTGCCGTTCCATAATCCAAATACAGAAGAGACACGACCTACTCCTTCCTCAGTGAACGTGACTCAACAGTCCTATTCCATGCAGAGGAATATATCTGACTATTAAGAATCTTAAAACCTATGTATTGATATGTCTCCATAAGGGAATCAAGTGTGTCTAGACTGGCATAAGTATGGCACTGAGAATCAGCTCAATCCCGCTATAAAAATGAATTTCAAAAACAAAACAAAAAAAACAGGGAAATTCTTATACAATTACTTCAGGGGTTCTGAAGAAACCTGAAATGACCCTATCTACAATGACAGATGGATGAGACATAAGGCTGGACACTTTGGACTGAGAAGAGTGGTGGGACTGCCTGAGAAAATTCAGCCCCTTTAAAGCAATAATGCATGCCACCCAGTCCATGGGTCCCAACTCTCCAGGTAGAAGGGAATATCACTACAGTTATAACATGTATGGGAAACCTAGAGAATGGACACCCTGTGATGGCGAAAGGTTTCTAAAACTCTCCTAATTTTTCCTCTCCTTGTGCTCCGGATTGACATTCCAACTGCTTTACTGTCACTCTCCCAACTTGGAGAGTCAGCCCGTTTAACCTCCTGGTTCGCACTGTTTGAAAATTATGCAGAGGATGAAAGGGAAGAGGGTGAAACAATGAGAGAGTAGCTGTTAGGGGTTTGGAAGGACACATGTCACTCTAATTTCCGGTCAGGAAGAAGAATTTACCAAAGTCTCAGCTACCCGCCAGGAAACAGTATAGGTCCTGAACCAAAATGGTGGACTTGCGGTCAGCTCACAAAAACGCGTGTTGAAAAATGGAGCTCAGGGGCACAGAAATTCACAAACATGCAGAGATATAAAGGACAAATCTCTTCAAAAAATCTTTTGAGGGAAGGCAATGAGGCAGAATTGAAAATGAAGCAGAATTGCATGAAACACATTTCAAGAGTTACACTGGAATCACCTTTAAAGCAGAGTAAAAGGGTCACAACTTCGACAATGATGCCCTTGGCCAAAAAGTGCGTATGTGTTTTCTCCTGAATATATTGAGGAGAAAACGCATACGCCAATTTTGGCTAACAAAGCAAGTGCTCAATGCAAATACAAAATACAAAGAAGTGTCACTTCCCACTGGTCAAAAGGGAAATCCGAAAAATATGTAAAAACCAGAAAGGCAAGTCAGGTTTTGGAGAACAGGGAGCCTCATTATGCTGATGAGTGGGATGTAAAATTCCAACAGCCAATCTGGAGGAGTGCATTGTGTTCCCTAAAAGAAGTAAACAACATTGCTACACAATCTAGGGCACTTCCAGTCATGGGAGTATACCTTGGGAAAATTGAAAATCAATATGACACAGCCACTCGAAAATTTAGGGCTGCACTGATTACAAGAACCTCAACTTGGGTACACCTTAAATATCCCAGGAAACACAAAAATGGTTCAAGAAATTGTGGTACGTACATACGATGAAATATCCCTCAGCCATGAAATCAATGTCATAAGGCCAGTAGCAGCAAAATGAGTGCATACAGGGACGATGATTCTAAGTGAAATAAGTCACAGAGAAAAAGAAACTTATCATAAGATATCACTTATGAAGGTCCTGTAAACAAGGCTACACATGAAATGAGTTCGGAAAGGGAAAAGAGTCTCACATTTAGAAAACACTCTCATGCCTGCTTAAGGGGGAAAGAGAGTTGGGGTGATGCATAAAACCAGAGTTTGATATTAGTACAGGTACCGTTCCAAAAACCAAACACGGAATAGATAAGACCTACAATTTCCTCAGTGAAAGGGACTCAACACTCCATATTCCCCGCAGAGGAATATATCTGTCTAGTAAGAATCTTAAAACCTATATATTGATACGTCTCCGAAAGGGAACCAAGTGTGTCTAGACTGGCATAAACATGGCAGTGAGAATCAGCTCAAACGCACTGTAAAAAGGAATTTCAAAAACAAAACAAAAAAACAGGGAGATTCTTTACAATTCATTCAGGGGCTCTGATGAAACCTGGAATGACCATATCTACAATGACAGCTGGATGTGGCATAAGAATGTACACTAGGGACTGAGAGGATTGGTGAGATTGGGTGAGCAAATGAAGACCCTTTAAACCAATAATGCATGGCACCCATTCCATGGGTCCTAACTCTCCAGGTTGAAGGGAATATTACTACAGCTATAACATGTAAGGGAAACCTAGAGAACAGACACACTGTGAATACGAAAGGTTTCTAAAACTCAACTAATTGTCCCTCCCCTGATGCTCCTGTTTGACTTTCCAACTGCTTCACTATCAATCTCCCAATTTGGAAAGACAGCCCCTTTAATCTCCTGGTTCGCACAGATTGCCAATTTGGCAGAGGATGAAAGGAAACAGGGAGAACCAATAAGAGAGTAGCTGTTAGGCATTTGGATGGGCACATGTCACTCTAATTTCCCGGCAGGAAGAAGAATTAATCAAAGTCTCAGCCACCCGCTGGGAACCAGTATAGGTCCTGAACCAAAATTGTGGATTTGTGGTCAGCTCACAAAAAACGCATTGAAAAATGGAGATCCGGGGCACAGAAATACACAAACCGGCAGAGTAATAAAGGACAACTCTCGTCCAAAAATCTGTTGAGGGAAGGCAAGGAGCTGCACTTGAAAGTGAGGCAGAATAGCAGGAAACAGATTTCAAGAGGTACGTTGGAATCGCCTTTAAAGCACAGGAAGAGGGGCACAACTTCGACAATGATGCACTTGGCCAAAACGGGCGTATGCGTTTTCTCCTGAATATATTCAGGAGAAAACGCAAATGCCCTTTTTGGCCAAGCAAGCAAGTGGGCAATGCAAATCTGCACTGCAAAGAAGTATCACTTCCCACTGGTCAAAAGGGACATCCACCAATTGTGTAAAACCCAGAAAGGCAAACAGGTCCTGAAAAAAAGGGAGCCTTGTTATGTTGATGCGTGGTATGTAAATTGCAAACTGCCTCTTTGGAGGAGTGCATTGTGTTCCATAAAACAAGGAAACAACAGAGCTACAGAGCCAAGGGCACTTACAGTCTAGGGAATATACATTGGGAAAACTGAAAATCAATAAGACAGAGCCACCCCAAAATTTAGGGCTGCACTGCTTACAAGAACCTCAACTTTGGTACACCTTAAATATCCCAGGAAAGACAAAAATGGTTCAAGAAATTGTGGTACTTACGTACGATGGAATATCCTTCAGCCATGAAATCAATGTCATAAGCACAGTAGCAGCAAAATGAGTGGATTCAGCTATGATGATTCTAAGTGAAATAAGTCACACAGAAAAAGAAACTTATCATAAGATATCATTTATGAAGGTCCTGTAAACATGGCTGCACGTGAACGGAGTTAGGAAAGAGAACATGGTCTCACATTTGGAAAACACCCTTATGCCTGCTTAAGGGGGAAGGAGAGGTGGGGTGATGCATAAAACCAGAGTTTGATATTAGTACAGGTACCGTTCCAAAAACCAACTACAGAATAGACAAGGCCTACACTTTCCTCAGTGAAAGGGACTCAAAACCCCATATTTCCCACAGAGGAATATATCTGACTAGTAAGAATCTTAAAACCTATGTATTGATATGTCTCCGTAAGGGAATCAAGTGTGTCTAGACTGGCATAAACATGGCAGTGAGAATCAGCTCAAGCCCAGTATTAAAAGGAATTTCAAAAACAAAATAAAAAATACAGGGAAATTCTTTGCAATTACTTCAGGGGCTCTGATGAAACCTGGAATGACCCTATGTACAACGACAGCTGGATGTGGCATAAGGCTTTACACTTGGGACTGAGAGGATTGGTGAGATTGGGTGAGCAAATGCAGACCCTTTAAACCAATAATGCATGGCACCCATTCCATGGGTCCCAACTGTACATGTTGAAGGGAATATTACTACAGCTATAACATTTCGGGAAACCTAGAGAATGGACACACTGTGAATATGAAAGGTTTCTAAAACTCAACTAATAGTTCCTCTCCTGGTGCTCCGGTATGACATTCCATTGATTTACTATCAATCTCCCAACTTTGAGAGACAGCCACTTTAACCTGCTGGTTCGGACAGGTTGCCAGTTTGGCAGAGAATGAAAGGGAAGAGGGAGAACCAATGAGAGAGTAGCTGTTAGGCATTTGGACGGGCACATGTCACTGTAATTACCGGGCAGGAAGAAGAATTAACCAGAATCTCAGGCACACGCCTGAAACCAGTATAGGTCCTGAACCAAAATTTTAGACTTGCTGTCAGCTCACAAAAAACGAGTTGAAAAATGGAGCTCAAGGGCACAGCAATTCACAATCTTGCAGAGTAATAAAGGCCAACTATCATCCAAAAAATCTGTTGAGGGAAGGCAACGAGGCGGACTTAAAAGCGAGGTAGAATAGCAGGAAACCGATTTCAAGAGGTACGTTGGAATTGCCTTTAAAGCACAGGAAGAGGGGCAGAACTTCGACAATGATGCACTTGGCCAAAAAGGGCGTATGCGTTTTCTCCTGAATATATTCAGGAGAAAACGCATACGCCCTTTTTGGCCAAGCAAGCAAGCGGGCAATGCAAATCTGCACTACAAAGAAGTATCACTTCCCATTGGTCAAAAGGGACATCCGCATAATGTATAAAATCCAGAAGGTGAAGACAGGCCCTGGAGAACAGGGAGCCTTGTTATGCTGATGGGCGGGATGTAAATTGCCAACTGCCTCTCTGGAGGAGTGCACTGTGTTCCCTAAAACAAGTAAGCAACAGAGCTACAGAGCCAAGGGCACTTCCTGTCTAGGGAATATACTTTGGGAAAACTGAAAATAAATAAGAGAAAGCCACCGCAATATTTAGGGCTGCACTGCTTACAAGAACCTCAAATTGGGTACACCTTAAATATCCCAGGAAATATAAAAATCGTTCAAGAAATTGTGGTACCTACGTACGATGGAATATCCCTCAGCCATGAAATCAATGTCATATGGTCAATAGCAGCAAAAAGAGTGGATTCAGGTACGATGATTCCAATTGAAAGATGTCACACAGAAAAAGAAACTTATCATAAGATATCACTTATGAAGGTCCTGTAAACATGGCTACACATGAACTAAGTTAGGAAAGAGAACAGAGTAATGAAACTTATCATAACATATCACTCATAGCCGGAATGTACACATGGCTACACATGAACTGAATTACAAACACAACGGAGTCACACATTTAGAAAACAAACTTCTGCCTGCTTAAGGGTAAAGGCGAGGTGTGGTGATGCATAAATCCACAGCCCTAAATTAGCACAGATACCGTTCCAATAACCAAGTATGTAATAGACAGCACCTACTCCCGGCACAATGAACTGGACTCGACACCCCCTATTCATTGCTGAGGAATATATCTGACTAGTAAGAATTTTAAAACATATGTATTCTCTTGTCTCCATAAAGGTATCATATGTTGTATAATGGCATGAACACAGCACTGAAATTCAGCTAAACCCCATTATAAAAATAAATTTCAAAAGCAAAATGCAAAAACAGCGAAACAGAGAGAAAGTCTTAAAAATTACATTCAGGGCCTGTGATGCAACCTGGATTGGCCACCTTTACACCCATAGCTGGATGACACATAAGACTGGACTCTTGGGGCTGACAAGATTGCTGAGTTTGTGTGAGCAAAAGAACACCACTTAGAGCAATACTGTGTGCTACCCATTCTCGTGGCCCCAACTCTCCATGTTTAAGGGAATCTTCCTACAGTTAAAACATGCATGGGAAACCCAGTGGATGGTACACTGTGTAATCGGGAATGTTTTCTAAAAGTACCTCATTTTTCCTTTCCTCGTGCTCGGCTTCACCATTCCATCTGCATTACTAAAAATCTCCCCACTTGGAGTGTCAGGGCCTTTATCCTCCTGTTATGCACAGTTTGCAAATTGTGCAGAGGATGAACAGGAAGAGGGGAAACAAATGAGAGATTAGCTGTAGGTGTTTGGATGGGCACATGTCACTCTTGTTTCCCATCAGCAAGAAGAATTAACCAAAGGCTCAGCCTGCAACCCCGGAACCAGACTAGGGCCTAAAGCCATCCTGCGGTATTGCAGCCAGCTCACAAATAAGCGAGTTGAAAAATGGAAATCAGGGGCACAGCAATTCACAAACTTGCAGAGTTATAAAGGACCACTAACATCCAGAAATATATTGAGGTAATGCAGTGAAGAGGATTTGAAAGCAAGGCAGAATTGAAGGAAAGAGATTTCCAGAGGTAGATTGGAGTCGTCTTTAAAGCACATGAAAAGCGACAGAACTTCGACAATGTTGCCCTTGGCCGAAAAGGGAGTATGTGTATTTTCTTGAATATATTCGGGAAAAAAATGCATACACACTTTTTGTCCAAGCAAGCCATCAGGCATTGCAAATCCACACTACATAGAGGTGTCACTTATCTCTGGTCAAAAGGGGCATCCGCAAATAGTGTAAAAAAAATAAATGCAGGACAGGCCATGGAGAAAAGGGAGCCTGGTTACGCCGATGGACAGGATGTAAATTGCCATCAGCCTCTCTGGAGAACTGTATGTTGTTTCTTATAACAGAGCTACAGAGCATAGCACACTTCCACTCATGGGCGTGTATTTTGCGAAAACTAAAAATCCACAACACACAGCCAGACCAAAATTTAGGGCTTCTCTGTTTAAAAGAACCTCGACTTTGGTACACTTTAAATATCCCAGGAAAGGAAAAAAAATGGATAAAGATGTTGTGTTACTTATGTACAATGGAATGTCACTCAGACATAAAATCAATGTCATAAGGCCAATAGCATCATAATGAATGGCTTTACGTACGATGATGCTAAGTGAAATGAGCCACAAAGAAAAAGAAACTTATTGTAATATATCACTTATAGAGGGAATGAAACATGGCTACACATGAACTGAATTTCAAAAGAGAAGAGAGTTACACATTTAGAAAACACACTTATGCCTCTTTAAGGGGAAAGGTGACGTGGGGTGATGTGTAAAATCAGAGTTTGAAATTAGCACAGATACCATTCCATATACCAAATATGTAATAGACAAGACCTACTCCTTTCTCAATGAACTGGACACAAAACACCCTATTCAATGAAGAGGAATATATCTGACTGGTAATAATCTTGAAACCTATGTATTCATATGTCTCCATAATGGAATCAAGTGTATGTAGATTGGCATAAACACCGATCAATGGAACAGGACAGAAAGCCCAGAGATAAACCTAAATAACTATGGCTATCTCATCTATGACAAAGGAGCTAAGGATAAACAATGGAGAAAAGACAATCTCTTCTGTAATTGGTGCTGGGAAAACTGGACCCCTACACATAAAAGAATGAAATTAGAACACTCCATAACACCATACACAAAAATAAACTCTAAATTGATTAGAGATCTAAATATAAGACCAGACACTATAAAACACTTAGAGGAAACCATAGGCAGAACACTCTATGACATAAATCACAGCAAGATCCTTTTTGACCCACCTCCTAGAGAAATGGAAATAAAAAGAGAAATCAACAAATGGGACCTAATGAAACTTAAAAGCTTTTACACAGTACAGGAAAACATAAACAAGATGCAAAAACAACCCTCAGAATGGGAGAAAATATTTTCAAATGAAGCAATTGACAAAGGATTAATCTCCAAACTTTACAAGCACCTCATGTAGCTCAATATCACAAAAACAAACAACCCAATCCAAAAACGGGCAGAAGACCTAAATAGACATTTCTCCAAAGAAGATATACAGATTACCACAAAACACATGAAAGGATGCTGAACATCACTAATCATGAGAGAAATGCAAATCAAAACTACCGTTAGATATCACCTCACAGCAGTCATAGTGGTAATCATCAAAAAAATCTACAAATCAATAAATGCTGGAGAGGCCTTTATTGGAGAAAAGGGAACACACTTGCACTGTTGGTGGGAATGTAAATTGATATGGGCACTAGGGAGAACAGTACGGAGGTTCCTTTAAATAACTAACAATAGAAGTACCATACGACACAACAATCCAACTACTGGGCATTTGCCTTGCAAAAACCATAATTCAAAAAGAGTTATGTACAAAAATGTTCATTGCAGCTCTATTTACAATAGCCAGGACATGGAAGCAACCTAAGTGTCCATCGACAGATGAATGGATAAAGAAGATGTGGCACATATATACAATGGAATATTACTCAGCCATAAAAAGAAGCAAAACTGAATTATTTTTACTGAGGTGGATGGACTTAGAATCTGTCCTACACAGTGAAGTAAGTCAGAAAGGGAAAAACAAATACTGTAAGTTAACAGAGATATATGGAATCTAACGAAGAAAAAAAAAAATGTTTTGAAGAACCTAGTGGCAGTGCAGGATTAAGGACACAGACATAGAGAAAGGATTTGAGGACACCGCAAGGAGGATGGGTAAGCTGGGACGAAGTGAGAGAGTGGCATGGACATAAATACATTACCAAATGTAACACCGATTGCTACTGGGAAGCAGCCGCATAGAACAGGGAGATCAGCTCGGTGCTTTGTGACCACCTAAAGGGGTGGGATATGGAGTGTGGGAGGGAGATGCAAGAGGGAGGGCATCTGGTGATATTTTTATATGTATAGCTGATTCACTTCGTTACACAGCAGAAACTAACACTCCATTGTAAAGCAATTATATTCCAATAAACGGGTAAAAGGAAAAAAAAAAAGAAAGCCCAGGGATAAACCTACACACCTATGGTCAAGTAATGTATGACAAAGGAGGCAAGACTTTACAATGGAGAAAAGAGAGTCTCTTCAATCAGTGGTGCTGGGAATTTTGCACAGCTACATGTAAAAGAATGAAATTAGAACACTCCCTAACACCCTACATAAAAATATATTCAAAATGGATTAGGGACATTAATGTAAGACTGGACAGTATAAAACTCTGAGAGGAAAACTTACGAAGAATACTCTGACGTAAATCACAGCAAGATCTTTTTTTGATTCACCTCCTATAGTAATGAAATAAAAAAAAGAAACTAAACAGATGGGACCTAATGAAACTTAAAAGCTTTTGCAAAGAAAGGAAACTACAAACAAGATGAAAAGATAACCCTGAGAATGGCAGAAAATATTTGCAAGCGAATCAATGGACAAATGATTAATCTCCAATATATATAAACAGCACATGCAGCTCAATATTAATAAAACAAACAACCCAATACAAAAATGGAAGAAGATCTAAATAGACATTTCTTCCAAAAAGACATAGAGATGGCCAGTACGCACATGAAAATCTGCTCAACATCACTAATTATTAGAGAAATGGAATCGAAACTACAATGAGGTATCATGTCACACCTGTTAGAATGGGCATCATCAGAAAATCTACAAACAACAAATGCTGGAGAGGGTGTGGAGAAAAGGAACCTTCTTCCACTATTGTTGGGAATGTAAATCGATACAGTCTCTATGGAGAACAGTATGGAGGTTCCTTAAAAAACTAAAAATAGAATTACCATATAATCCAGCAATCCCACTACTGGGCATATACCCAGTGAAAACCATAAATCAAAAAGACACATTCACCTCAGTGTTCATTGCAGTACTATTTACAATAGCCAGGTAATGAAAGCAACCTAAGTGCCCACAGACAGACAAATGCATAAAGATGTGGTACATATATACAATGGAATATGACTCATCCATACATAGGAATGAAATTGGGTCATTTGTAGAGACCTTGATGGAACTAGAGACCGTCATACAGAGTGAAGTAAGTCAGAAAGAGAAAAACAAATATTGTATATTAATGCATATATTTGTAACCTAGAAAAATGGTACAGATGAACCGGTTTGCAGGGCAGAGATAGAGACACAGATGTAGAGAACAAACATATGGACACCAAGGGGGGAACGCCATGTGAGGGTGGTGGTGCGATGAATTGGGAGACTGGGATTCACATGTGCACACTTATATGTATAAAATAGACACGAATAAGAACCTGCTGTATAAAATAAATAAATAAATTTAAAAAATTAAAAATAAATAAAAAACATTTAATAAAACAGAAAAAAAAGTTTTTCCCTTCATATAGACGTCTTTATATTAATGCATTATTTCCATGTTTATATCTCTGAATTAAAAAAATTAGGAATAAATAAAATCTACCTAGAACCAAAAAGAAAAAAGAAAAAAACACAGAACCCACCAGTTATACAGAGGAAAATGGTATCAGGGCACTTGCTCCAGTGGTAAAAAATTCTTAAGTTGGTCAGAGGTTGGAAATTGTCTCCCATGCTGTCAGCAACGCTCCTCCCCACAAGGAGCATCCTCATTGCAAAGCTCGAGGACTGTGTCGAGGTGTCTGTGAGTAAATGTGAGCTGAGCCCCAGTCCTGCTGCAGCTGAACTCTTTCCACTCTTTCAAGGTAAAACACCTGAATATGTACAAGAACTTGCAAGCCTAGAGGACGGACTGTGGAGCCACACCAGCGACAGCAGGCAGGATGACTTGCTGCCTGCAGGCCAGCCAGGATGGTCCTGGCCCCAGATGCTCTTCTGGAAGCTTTCCATTTCCCTGCCTGAGATACCCCTCCTGCCACGGAACCCACTGCTTTTTTACTTCCTTACCTCTGCCTGGGGAGAAATTCCAGCAGCAGGTATGGTTGACACAGCCTCTTCTTTAGCAGGTGGCAGCCTGGCAACTCCTGCAGAAAGTCCAGCAGAGCCCCACTCCCACTGGGCCACCCACAAAGACACGGCCCCTCACTCCCTCCCACCACCCCAGCCCCGACACTGCTGACGGGGCAGAGAATATGGCGTCAGGCACAGCTACAGGGGCTCTTGCTGACTGAAGAGGTGTTTATATTGACCTCAACCCAGGCACAGCTGGGGAGGGCTGGCAGGCAGTGTCACGCTGCCCAAATCAGCCAATCCTCACCCCTCAGGGGCTCACAGTTGCAGAAAATGAACCTTGCTAAATGGGCCAGGCCCAAGAAACAGTTGTGGGCTCTTGAGAGGCAGGATAGACAAAGGGCTGCAGCTGCGGCTTCTTTTCTTATCATTTTATCAGGTCCATGAGTGGAAAACAACTTCAAGAAGACCCTATCCTAATGAGAGGAACCCAGGAGTCAGGGAGAGGAGTGATGGTGGGTGGAGACAGAGGCCTGGTGCCCTGGCTGCAGTGGAAGTGTCTGGAAGACCAGGCAGAGAGAGGCTGCACAGAGTGATAGCCAGGGTCACAGACCTGTCATAGCTGCTGTTTGTTAGTTCAAGTCCTGTTCTGAGGTGCTCAGTGTCAGCTGTGAGCGACAGGTGAGCTGGGGCTTGTCTGCAAAGTGGGCTATGTGCACATTTCCTGTGTGTCCAGCCCTGCTGGGGTACCTGCCCAGGGTAACTCCATATCCTGGGAAGGGCCTGACTATGAGAGCCCCATGGGCTGCTGGGTAGCTGCACAGGTGAGTGCCATACCCTGGGAGGGACTTGACCACGAGAGCCCTGTGGGCTGTGGGGGTGGGGTGCAGCCCAGGTGAGCTCCATATCCTGGGATTGGCCTGACCACGAGAACCCCATGGGCTGCTGGAGACCTGGTAAAGGATATCAGGACAGTCAGTGAAGCCACCGAGGATATACATCCAGTAGCTCCTATTTCCTACACACTGCTGGTCATTCTACCATCCACCAGGACATGGCATTCTGTATTAGACTTCAATGATGCCTTCTTCTGTATTCCATTCATCTCAGAGTCACAAGAATTTTTGGCTTGTGAGTGGCAGGACACAACATGCAACAAAAGCAATAATGCTGGGCCGTCCTGCCCCAATGATTCAAAAATCCCCACACCATCATTGGGGAAATGTCCTCTAAAGACCTAAAAGTGCTACCTCTGTAAAAGGGAACCCTCCTTCAATATGCAGATGACATTCTGATCGCCAGGCCTACTAAAGACGCCTCTGAACTACCTAGCCAAGAAAGGATAGAAGGAGTCCAAGAAAAAGTCTCAAATATCCCAGGCTAAGGTGACATGCCTGGGCTTCATTCTCACAGATATTCGGAGAAACGCATCCCAGGATAGGGAAGAAGCCATTTGGAGCCATATCTCTTCTAAAACTAGAAGACAGCTTAGGGGTTCCTGGGGAGGCCAAGGTTTTCTGCATCTGGATCCCTAATTACAGTCTAATAGCTTGGCCTCTACATGAAACCCCGACAGGAAAAGATCATGATCCTTTAGAATAGAATCCAGAAGCAGCCTTAAAGAATGGAAAGAACAGTCAATTCAGACCCCTGCCCAGGAACTCCCTAATTTAGCTAAACCCTTTGACCTTTACATAACCAGTCAAAAGTTAATCACCCTTGGAGCATTAGTGCAAAAACTGGGACCACTTGAAATGGAGCAACACAAGAATGCCCTTCAGGTATGATAAACTATGGTCACAAAGGGCTTTGCCCACTGCCCCATCAGGCCAGGATACTGGGGTATCTAAAAAGCTGGAAATCAGCAGCCCGCAAAGCCAGCTCCCTCTTAAGGGAAAAGACCCCACGTGGTGATCCTAACCACCCATCATGCCCTGAAGTTGCAGGGGTCGCTCTGTGAATACACTGACCTCGAGTGAGGAGGACCTCCAACTCCAACATACAGAGAGACAAGCGGGGGCAATGGGCCCCCAAGATGAGTCATGTGATGATAAGTTGACCTGGAGTTTGTCTCAGAAAACAAGTCTGTGCCCTGAAAGAGCAGACTACTGCTTGCAGGACTTACTGCACCCAGAGGGGAGCCAATAAGCTTGGCGGGGGAAACGTATATCACGATTTCACCATAGAAAACCCTACAGACACCGTGGTGATGGTGGCCAATATGACCGGCTGGACTGCTGGCTACTTCAAAAGCCCACTGACTCAGTGGACGTCATGGTCCTGGATCAACACTGACCCTGGACTCTCTGGGAGTTGAGTGGGCAGGGCTCTGACACATGGTGCTGTTTGTACATTAATTCAGCGAACTAATTAAAGAAAGCACAGACTACTGATCAGAGCCTCTAGGCTGGCCAAAACCGTCAGCCTAACGTCGCCGAACAAATGTGGGGTGGGTTAAAAGCTGCCACCGCAGCATCTCTGTGCATCTCTTTCCTCGACCCTTAAAGGTCATTAGAATCTATAACACTTCCAATGCTGGTGCTCAGGTGGACGACAAGTGAGGCAGGAGTCCTTGGAACAATCAAACTCAACTGGAGGCTGCTGGGAAGAAGTTTCGCCCCTCCCTACCTGTATGAGGTCTCCCACCACAGCATGAAGCAGTTACAAAAGAGGGGTCGGCACCCTCAGCACCCCAACAATGAGGAACGGGACAAAAAGCAGAGGAGGTGTTCATCTCCGGCAACGTTCATTAAAATTTCCTGGGAGATAAAAAGAGAATCTGGGCAATAAAATAAAGAATAACCTGTTTTTCCTTTGTGCTTTGTCTAATTTCATGTGCTCCTAGGGTTCCACATGCAGAGGTCCCACACGCGGCACTTCAGACCCGATTTCCTAGTGCAGAATGGCTGGGTCGACTCCTCAGCTAGCAGGGTCCCATGCAGACTCTGCGACATAGAGCCTGAGCTGCAGCCAACCCAGCCCTCAAGAGCTCTATCCCCTCCCTCCCACTGACGCTGCCGGGATCCCTACACAGCAGCCCAGCCCACAGCCCACGGGGGAGTGCACGCTCTCACCTCTCCATTCTGTTTTCAAAATATAAAGTTTCCTTTGCTTCTGAACCAAAGTCAGTCTTGATCTTTTGGCTCCAATGACACTGGGCACAGGGACTCCTGTTGGGGGCCACTCTGGAGGATCAGTAACAGAAATTGAGAACATTGTAACTACAATGAACAGATGTGTGAGCCAAACTGTAGTTAACATAGAGCAGTGTAAAAGGCTTGGGTAAAATAACATATTCCTAAGACATACATTTGATATTTCCATCACTTTATTATAAGCAAGTTCAGTGAAGACGTCTGTATTATTTGTCAGGTCAACATTAGAGAAATGAAGTGATTTATTCCCAAGGATGTACATCGAATAATCTTGGCTGAAGCTTCAATCTTGTTTTGAATGCTTTTCCATTGAAAATGATACCTCTCTTTCAGCTTCCCCATTTCTGAGAAGTATAAAATCTTATAATTTATTATTACCAAAGGGGAAAGGTAGGAGAAGGGATAAATTAACAGTTTGGGATTAACACATACACACTGCTATGTATAAAACAGATCATCAACAAGGAACTACTGTATAGCACAGGGAACTACACTGAGTATTTTGCAATAAGCTATAAGGGGAAATAATCTGAAAAAGAATAGATATTTTTATTGACATCATCTATCAATGACAGATAAAATGTAACCTAAGCAAGGCCGATGGTGAGCACTTCTGAACCTGAAGATTTCAATCATCTAAAGTTTGGACTCTGCCTATTTCCCAAGGCCCTTAATGAACATATGTGTAGCCGTAGCTTAAAAATTCCCCAGTTTGGGGTTCGGGGAGGCACTGATTTGGAAAAATCCCTGGTGTTCTCCTTACATGCACGGGACGTTTCCTACAGCTAAAACATGCCTGTCAAACCTAGAGGATGGTACACCATTTGATCGGAAAGAGTTTGGAAAAGGCACCTCATCTCCTCATCGCCTTTTGCTTGGGTTCACCCTTCCAGCATCTTTCCTAACAATCTCCTCACTTGGGGATATCAGCACCGTCAACATCCTGTTGCACACAGTTTGGAATTGGTCCAGAGGATTAAGCGGAAGGATGAGAAAAATTTAGAGACAAGTCTTAGGTGTTCGGACAGGCACATGCCACTCTAATTTCCAATCTGGAAGACAAATTCATCAAAGGCTAGAATTGCCCATGGAAACAGAATAGGGCTAGAGGAAATTCCGCTGTTTTGTGTCCAGTTTCCAAAAACACGAGTTGAAAAATGGAACTCAGGGGCACTAAAATTCATGAAACTGCAGAGTTGAAAATATCTATCGTCGAAAAATGTCTTGAGGTAAGTCACAGAAAAGGACTTGTAAGCAAGGGAAAGTGGCAGGAAACAGATTTGAAGAGGTAGAAAGGACTCCCCATTAAAGCACAAGAAAATGGGCTGAACATCGCCAATGATGCAGTTGACCAAAAAGGGCATATGCATTTTTTTCTGAATATATTCAAGTAAAGCCATACACACTTTTTATCCAACCAAACAGGTGGGGACTGGAAATCAATATTACAAAATGTATCACTTCACATCAGTCAGAAGGGCCATCCACATTAAGTGTAAACACCAGAAATGCAGGACAGGGCGAGAAGAAAAGGGAGCCCTGTGAGGCTGAGAGTGGAAATGTAATTTGCCAACGGCCACTCTGGAGAAGTGTATTGTGTTTGATAAAACATCTAATAAATGAGCTACAGAGCATAGGGCACTTGCACTCATGGGTGTATACCTTGGGAAAAACAAAATCAACAGAAAACAGGCACCCCAACGTTTACCACCTCTCTGTTAAAAAGAGCCTCAACTTGGATATAACCTAAATGTCCCTGGAAGGATAAAATGGATAAAAGAGATGGGGTACTTATGTAGAGTGGAATATTACTCATCCAGAAATCAATGAAATAAGGCCAGTTGTAACAACTGTGGAAGAGTGGCATACGATCATTCTAAGTGACGTATGTCAGAAAGAAAAAGACACATATCATAAGATCTCTCTTAAAGGTGGAATCAAAAATGGCTACACATGAAATAAATTACAAAACAGAAACATAGTCAAATACGTAGAAAATAGACATAAGGCTGCTAAATGGGAAAGGTGGGGAAGGTTGAGGTATTATACAGGAGGTTGAAATTAGCAAAGATACCATTCCAAATACCAAACTGAATAACTGACAAGGCCTACACAGTACCTTAAAGAACTGCTCTCAGCCCTCTCAAGTCACTGGAAAATAATACATATGACTGGTAAGCATCTGAAAAAGAATTTATTGATGTCTCACAGTACATGAATCAAGTGGATGTACAGCAGCAAAAAACAGAGCTTTGAAAATCAGCTGTAACCAATATAAAAATAAATTTAAAAATATTTATAAAAACAGTGAGACAGACAAAAATTCTTACAACTTTTGTTGAAGGGCTACGATGTAACATGGATTGAACACATGTAGACCCACAGCAGGATGATATATAAGGCAGGAAGATATGCACGCTAAGAGATGTTAGAGAGGCTGGGTGAGGAAATGCAGACCGTTTAAAGTAATACTGCCTGATTCCCATTCCATGGGTCCCAAATCTGCAGGTTCAAGGGAATCTTCTGACAGCGAAAACATGCCTGGGATTCCGAGACGAATGTACACCGTGTGCTCAGGAAAGGTGTCTAAAATGCACCTCATTTTTGATCTCCTGTGCTGGGGTTCGCCATTCCAGCCACATTACTAACAATCTCCCCACTTGGAGAATCAGCACCTTTAACCTCCTGTTTCACACAGTTTGCAATTTGTGCAGAGGATAAATGGGAAGAGGCGGAATCAATGAGAGATTAATTGTAGGAGTTTTGACAGGCACATGTCACTCTAATTTCCCATTAGGAAGAAGAATTAACCAAAGGCTCAGCCTGCCTCCCCAGAACCAGAATAGGGCCGGAAGCAATCCAATGGTTTGGCGGCCAGCTCACAAAAAATGCGAGTTGCAAAATGGAGCTCAGGAGCAGACAATTCAAAGACCTGCAAAGATAAAAATGATAACCAACGTCCAAAAATATATTCAGGTAAGGCAACGAAGAGGATCTGAATGAGAGGCAGAATTTCAGCAAACAGATTTCAAAAGGTAGATTGGACTCACATTTAAAGCATATGAAAAGCAGCAGAATTTCTAAAATGATGCAGTTGGGCAAAAGGGTGTATGCGTTTTTTTCCTGAATATCTTCAGGAATAAAACACATACAGAGTTTTTGGCCAACCAAGCAAGCGGGAAATGCAAATCCGCACAACAAAGAAGTCTCAATTTCCACTGCTCAGAAAGGCCATCCAAAAAATGTGTACAAACCAGAAATGTAGGAGAGGCCATGGAGAACAGGGAGCTAGTCACGCTGATGGGTGGGGTATAAATATCCAAGAGCCACTCTGAAAAAGTGTATGCTGTTTCCTAAAACATCTAAAATACAAAGCTACTGAGTATAGGGCACTTCCACTCATGGGCATATAACTTGGGGAGACTAAATATCAACAAGACACAGGCAGCCCAATGTTTAGGGCTGCTCTGAATACAGGAACCTCAACTTCAGTACAACTAAAATATTCCAGGAAAGAGAAAATTGCATAAAGAACTTGTGGTAATTTTGTACAACAGAATATCACTCAGAAATGAAATCAATGTCCTAAGGCCAGTAGCAGCATAATGAGTGGATTTAGGTACGATGATTCTAAGTGAAATAAGGCACACAGAAAAAGAAACTTATCATAAGATATCACTTATGAAGGTCCTGTAAACATGGTTACACGTGAACTGAATTAGGAAAGAGAACAGAGTCTCACATTGAGAAAACACTCTTATGCCTGCTTAAGGGGAAAGGAGACGTGGGGCGATGCATGAAACCGGAGTTTGATATTAGCACAGGTACCATTCCATAAACCAAATACTGAATAGACAAAACGTACACCTTCCTCAGTGAATGGGACTCAACACCCCTATTCCCCGCAGAGGAATATATTTGACTAGTGTGAATCTTAAAACCTATATAATGGTATGTCTCCATAAGGTAATCAACTGTGCCTAGACTGGCATAAACACGTCGGTGAAAATCAGCTCAACTCCATTATAAAAATGAATTTCAAAAACAAAGTAAAAAAACAGCGAAATTCTTACACAGTTCCTTCAGGGGTTCTGATGAAACCTGGAATGACCCTATCTGCAAACACAGCTAGATGAGACATAAGGCTGGACACTTGGGACTGAGAGGATTGGTGAGATTGGGTGAGAAAATGCAGACCCTTTAAAGCAGTAATGCATGCCACCCATTCCATCGGTCCCAAATATCCAGGTAGAAGGGAATATCACTACAGTTATAACATGTATGGGAAATCTAGAGAATGGACACCCTGTGATGGCGAAATATTTCTAAAAGTCTCCTAATTTTTCCTCTCCTTGTGCTCCAGTTTGGCATTCCAACTGCTTTACTATCAATCTCCCAACTTGGAGGGTCAGCCCCTATAACATCCTGGTTCACACAGTTTGCAAATTGTGCAGAGGATGAAAGGGAAGAGGGAGAACAATTCAGAGAGTAGCTGTAGGCATTTGGACGGACACATGTCACTCTAATTTCCTATTCGGAAGAAGAAGTAAACAAAGCGTCAGCCTGCACCCACAGAACCAGTATAGGTCCTGAAGCAAAATCGTGGATATGCGGTCAGCTCACAAAAACATGAGTTAAAAATTGGAGCTCAGGGGCACAGCAATTCACAAACCTGCAGAGTTATAAAGGACAACTCTCTTCCAAAAATCTGTTGAGGGAAGGCAACGAAGCGGACTTGAAAATGAGGCAGAATTGCACAAAACATATTTCAAGAGGCAAATAGGAATCGCCTTTAAAGCACAGGAAAAGCGTCACAACTTCGACAATGATGCACTTGGCCAAAAAGGGCGTATGCATTTTCTGCTGAATATATTCAGGAGAAAACGCATATGCCCTTTTTGGCCAGTCAAGGAAGCGTGCAATGCAAATCCACACTACAAAGAATTCTCACTTCCCACCGGTCAAAAGGAACATCCGTAAATCTGTAAAAACCAGAAAAGAAAGACAGAGATGACAAGGGCATGAAGCAATGTGATCCCAAGGGCCATGGAGGATTGTGATGACAAGGTCATGTAGCATTTTGCTGACAAAGGCAAGGAGCATTGTGATGACAAGGTTAACGGAGCACTGTGATGACAAGCGTCATGGAGCATTGTGATTACAGGGGTCATGGAGCATTTGGATGACAAGGGCATGGATCATTATGATGACAAGTGTTATGGAGCATTTTGATGATTAGAGTCCCGGATCATTGTGTTGTCAGGGGTCATGGAGCGTTGTGATGACAGTGGTCACAGTGCCTTGTGATGACAAGGGTCATGGAGAAGTGAGATGAGAAGGTCATGTAGCTTTGGGCTGAAAATGTTCATGGAGTATTGTGATGACAAGGGTCATGGAGCATTGTGATTACAAGGACCTGGAGCATTGTGATGAGAAGACCATGGAGCCTTGTGATGACAAGTCTCATGGAGCATTCTGATGAAAAGGGCCATGGAGCATTGTGATTAGAGGTGTCTTGGAGCATTGTGATGACAAGGGCATGGAGCATTGGGATGAGAAGACCATGGAGCGTTCTGATGACATGCATCATGGAGCTCTGTGATGACAAGGGCATGGAGCATTATGATTACATGGGTCTAGGAGCACTGTGCTGAAAAGGGCATGGAGCACTGTGATGAAAAGGGCATGGATCATTGTGATGAAAAAAGCATGGAACCTTGTCATGACAGGGTTCAAGGAGCATATTGATGACAAGTGTCAGGGAGCATTGTGATGACAAGGGTATTGAGCATCGTGATGACAGAATTCATGTAGCACTGTGATGAGAAGACCATGGATAATTGTGATGATGAGCGTCATGGGGTGTTGTGATGACAAGTGCTATGGAACACTGTGATCACAAGGGTTTGCAGCATTGTGATGACAGAGATCATGGAGCATTTTGATTTCATTGTGATGACAATAGCATGAAGTATTATGATGATGGGCATGGTTCATTGTGTTGACAGGGTTCATGGAGCATTGAGATGAAAAGGGCATGGGGCATTGTGATTACAGGTGTCTTGGAGCATTGTGATGACAAGGGCATGCAGCATCGTGATGAGAAGGCCATGGATCATTCTGATGACATGTGTCATGGAGCTTTTTAATGACGAGGTCATGGAGCATTGTGATTACAGGGGTCTTGGAGCACTGTGATGAAAAGGGAATGGATCATTGTGATGGAAAAGGCATGGAGCCTTGTCATGACAGGTTTCAAGGAGCATACTGATGACAAGTGTCAGGGAGCATTGTGATGACCAGTGTATTGAGCATTGTGATGACAAAGGTCATGGAGCATTGTGATGAGAAAACCATGGATAATTGTGATGACGAGCGTCATGGGGCACTGTGATGACATGTGTTATGGAACATTGTGATCACAAGCGTTTGAAGCATTGTGATGACAGAGGTCATGGAGCATTCTGATTTCATTGTGATGGCAATAGCATGAAGCATTATGATGATGGGCATGGTGCATTGATATGACAGGGTTCATGGAGCATTGTGATGAAAAGGGGCATGTAGTTTTGTGACTAACGTGGTCTTGGAGCATTGTGATGACAAGGTCATGGAGCATTGTGATGAGAAGGCAATGAAGCATTCTGATGACATGCATCATGGAGCTTTGTGATGACAAAGGCATGGAGCATTGTGATTACAGGGGTCTTGGAGCATTGTGATGACAAGGGTCATGGAGCCTTGTGATGACAAGGCCGTGGAACATTGTGAAGGCAGGGGTCATGGAACATTGTTATGACAGGGGTAATGGAACATTGTGATGACAAGGTCACGGAACACTGTGATAAACGGGTCATGGAGGATTGTAATGACAAGGGCATGGAGCATTTTGATAAGAAGGGTATCGAGCATTGTGATGAAAAGCATCATGGAGCTTGTCAAGACAAGGACATGAAAAATGTGATGAGAGGGTTCATGGAGCATTGTGATGACAATGGAATGGAGCATTGTGATGCCAAGGGTCATGGAGCTTTGTGTTGACAAAGTTCATGGAGCATTTTGATGACAAGTGCGTGGTGCATTGTGTTGTGAAGGGCAGGGAGCATTGTGATGACAGGGTCATGGAGCAATTTGATGAAAAGTATCATGGAATCTTTTGATGACAGGGGTTATGGACCATTGTGATGACAGGGGAGAGGGTGTATTGTGATGACTAGTGAGGGAATATTGTGATATTAGTGGTGAGAGAGCATTTTGATAAGAAGTGCATGGAGCATTGTGATGAAAATTTTAGGGAGCATTGTGATGACAAGTTTGTGGATCATTGTGCTGACAAGCGCATGGAGCATTGTGATGACAAGGGTCATGCAGCATTGTGTTGACAAGGCATGGAGCATTGTGATGACAAGGGTCACGGAGCATTGTGATGAAAAGTCCATGGAGCATTGTGGTGACAAATTTCACAGAGCATTGTGATGATGAGGGCATGGACCATTTTGATGACAGACGTCATGAAGCCTTGTGATGACTGGAGTCACGGAGCATTGTGATGACTGGGCTCATGGAGCATTGCAATGACAAGGGCATGGAGCACTGTGATGACAGTGGCATGGAACATTGCTCTGACAAGTTTCATGGATTATTGTGATGACAGTGGGCATGGCGCTTTGTGATGACAAGGGCATGGGGCATTGTGATGACAAGGTCATGGATTATTGTGAAGACAGGAGTCAGGGAGCATTGTGATGACATATGTCATTGTCCATTGAGATGACAATGACATGGAGCATTGTGATGCCAAGTGTCATGGAGGATTGTGATGACAAAGGTAATGGAGCATTGTGATGACAAGGGCTTGGAGCATTGTGATTACAAGGGTCATGGAGCATTGTGATGACAAGGGCATGGAGCATTGTGATGCAACGGACATTAAGAATTTTGATGACAAGTCGTGAAGCATTGTGATGACAAAGGCATGGAGCTTGCTATGACAAGGGTCATGGGGCATTGCGATGACAAGTGCATGGAGAATTGTGATGACAAGAGCATGTAACATTGTGATGAGAGGTGTCATGGAGCATTTTGATGATAAGGACGTGGAGAATTGTGATGACAAGGGACATGGAGCATTGTTATGACCAGGGAATGGAGCATTGTGATGGCAAGACCGTGGAGCACTGTGATGAGAAGACCATGGATAACTGTGATGACGAGCGTCATGGAGCACTGTAATGACAAGGGGCATGGATCATTGTGATGACAGGTGTCATGGAGCATTGTGATGACAAGGGTCATGGAGCATTCTGATGATAAGCTTGTGGAGTACTGTGATGACAATGGCATGGAGCATTGTGATGAAAAGGGCATGGATCATTGTGATGAAAATGGCATGGAGCCTTTTCATGACAGGGTTCAAGGAGCATTCTGACAACAAGTGTCAGGGAGCATTGTGATGACAAGTGTATTGAGCATTGGGATGACAATGGTCATGGAGCATTGTGATTAAAAGGGCATGGAGTATTGTGATGACAGTCATCATGGAGCATTGTGATGTCAAGTGTTATGGAAGACTGTGATATCAAGGGTTTGGAGCATTGTGATGACAGGTCATGGATCATTTTGATTTCAAGGAGCATGGGTCATTGTGATGACAAGGGCATGAAGCAATGTGATCCAAAGTTTCATGGAGGATTGTGATGACAAGCTCATGGAGCACTGTGATGACAATGTCATGTAGCATTTTGCTGACAAAGGCATGGAGCATTGTGATGACAAGGTCCATGGAGCACTGTGATGACAAGCATCACGGAGCATTGTGATTAGAGGGGTCATGGAGCATTGGAATGGCAAGTGCACAGATCATTGTGATGACAAGGGTCATCGAGCATTTTGATGACAAGAGTTCCAGATTATTGTGTTGTAAGGGGTCATGGAGCATTGTGATGACAGGGGTCATGGAGCATTGTGATGAGAAGTCCATGGTGCATTGGGCTGAAAATGTTCATGGAGTATTGTGATGACAGGGGTCATGGAGCTTTGTGATGACAAGGGAATGGAGCATTGTGATGACAAGGCCCTGGAGCATTGTGATGACAAGGGCCATTAAGAATTTTGAAGACAAAGTCGTGAAGCATTGTGATGACAAGCGCATGGAGCTTGCTATGACAGGGGTCATGGAGCATTACGATGACAAGTACATGGAGAATTGTGATAAAAAAGCATGTAACATTGTGATGAGATGTGTCATGGAGCATTGTGATGACAAGGACGTGGAGATACTGATGACCAGGGCATGGAGCATTGTGATGGCAAGACCGGGGAGCATTGTGATGAGAAGACCATGGATAATTGTGATGACGGGTGTCATGGAGCACTGTAATGACAAGGGGCATGGAGCATTGTGATGACAGTTGTCATGGAGCATTTTTCTGACAAAGGCATGGAGCATTGTGATGACAAGGGTCATGGAGCATTCTGATGACAAGCTTGTGGAGTATTGTGATGACAGTGGCATGGAGCATTGTGATGAAAAGGGCATGGAACATTGTAATGAAAAAGGCATGGAGCCTTTTCATGACAGGTTTAAAGGAGTATTCTGATGACAAGTGTCAGGGAGCATTGTGATGACAAGTGTATTGAACATTGTGATGACAAAGGTCATGGAGCATTGTGCTGACAAGGCATGGAGTATTGTGATATCAGGCATCATGCAGCATTGTGATGACAAGTGTTATGACACACTGTGATCACAAGTGTTTGGAGCATTGTGATGACAGAAGTCATGGATCATTTTGATTTCAAGGAGCATGGAGAACTGTGATGACAAGGGCATGAAGCAATGTGATCCCAAGGTTCATGGAGAATTGTGATGACAATGGTAATGGAGTATTGTGATGACAACCGCATGGAGCATTGTGATGACAAGGTCATGTAGCATTTTGCTGACAAAGGCATGGAACATTTTGATGACAAGGGTCATGGAGCACTGGGATGACAAGCGTCACGGAGCAGGGGTCATGGAGCATTGGGATGGCAAGGGCATGGATCATTGAGATGACAAGGGTCATGGAGAATTTTGATGACAAGAGTCCCGGATCACTGTGTTGTCAGGGGTCATGGAGCGTTGTGATGACAGTGGTCATGGAGCATTGTGATGACAGGGGTCATGGAGCATTGTGATGACAAAGGCCATGGAACATTTTGATGACAGGAGCGTGGTGCATTGTGATGAGAAAGGCATGGAGCATTGTGATGATAGGGTCATGGAGCATTGTGATGAAAAGGGTCATGTACCATTTTGATGACAGGGGTCATGGAACATTTTGATGATAGGGGTAGGGAGTATTTTGATGACTAGTGATGGAACATTGTGATATCAGTGGTGAGAGAGCATTTTGATAAGAAGTGCATGGAGCATTGTGATGACACGGTTTATGGTGCATTGTGATGACAATGTTGTGGAGCATTGTGATGAGAAGTGCATGGCATATTGTGATGATATGTGTCTTGGAGCACTGTGCTGAGAAGCGCATGGAGCTTTTTGATGATAAGGGTCATGGAGCATTGTGCTGACAAATGCATGGATCATTGTGATGACAAGTGTCAGAGAGCATTGTGATGAAAAGTTCATGGAGCATTGTGGTGAAAAGGTCACAGAGACTTGTGATGACGAGGGCATGGAACATTGTGATGAAAAAGGTCATGAAGCATTGTGATGACTGGAGTCAAGGAGCATTGTGATGACAGGGGTCATGGAGCGTTGTGATGAAAAGGGCATGGAGCATTGTGATGAAAAAGTCATGGAGCCTTTTCATGGCACGGTTCAAGGAGCATTCTGACGACAAGTGTCAGGGAGCATTGTGATGACAAGTATATTGAGCATTGTGATGACAAAGGTCATGGAGCATTGTGTTGACAAGGGAATGGAGTATTGTGATGACAGGCATCATGGAGTGTTGTGATGACAAGTGTTATGGAACATAGTGATCACAAGGGTTTGGAGCATAGTGATGACAGAGGTCATGGATCATTTTGATTTCAAGGAGCATGGAGAATAGTGATGACAAGGGCATGAAGCAATGTGATCCCAAGGTTCATGGAGGATTGTGATGACAATGGTAATGAGTATTGTGATGAGAAGACAATGGATATTTGTGATGACGAGCGTAATGGGGCATTGTGATGACAAGTTTTATGGAACATTGTGATCACAAGGGATTGGGGCATTGTGATGTCAGAGGTCATGGAGCATTGTGATTTCATTGTGATGACAATAGCATGAAGCATTATGATGATGTGAATGGTGAACTGTGATGACAGGGTTCATGGAGCATTGAGATGAAAAGGTGCATGGAGCATTGTGATTACAGGGGTCTTGGAGCATTGTGAGACAAGGGCATGGAGCATTGTGAATGAGAAGGCCATGGAGCATTCTGATGACATGCATCATGGAACTTTGTGATGACAAGGGCATGGAGCATTGGTCTGAAAATTTCATGGATTATTGTAATGAGAGTGGGCATGGAGCATTGTGATGACAAGGACATGGAATACTGTGATATATGGGTCATGGAGGATTGTAATGACAAGGTCATGGAGCATTGTGATGAGAAGGGCATCGAGCATTTTGATCAGAAGTGTCATGGAGCTTTGTGATGACAAGGGCATGGAGCAATGTGATGAGAGGCTTCATGAAGCATTGTGATGACAATGGCATGGAGCATTGTGATGCCAAGTGTCATGGAGCTTTGTGATGACAAAGGTCATGAAGCATTTTGATGACAAGGGAGTGGTGCATTGTGATGATAAGGGCATGTACCATTATGATGATAGGGGTCATGGAACATTGTGATGATAGGGGTAGGGAGTATTGTGATGACTAGTGATGGAACATTTTGATATCAGTGGTGAGAGAGCATTTTGATGAGAAGTGCATGGAGCATTGTGATGACAATGTTTATGGAGCAATGTGATGACAAGGATGTGGAGCATTGTGATGACAAGTGCACGGCGCATTGTGATGACATTGGTCATGGAGCATTGTGCTGACAATCTCAGGGAGCATTGTGATGACAAGGGTCATGGAGCATTGTGCTGAAAAAGGCATGGAGCGTTGTGATGCCAAGGGTCACAGAGCATAGTGATGAAAAGTTCATGGAGCATTGTGGTGGGAAAGGTCACAGAGACTTGTGATGATGAGGGCATGGACCACTGTGATGACAAAGGTCATGAAGCATTGTGATGACTGGAGTCACAGAGAATTGTGATGACAGGTGTCATGGAGCATTGTGATGAGAACAGCATGGAGCATTGTGATGACAGGGGCATGGAGCATTGGTCTGACAAGTTTCATGGATTATTGTAATGACAGTGGGCATGGCGCCTTGTGATGACAAGGACATGGAGCATTGTGATGAAAATGTCATGGAGTATTGTGAAGACAGGTGTCAGGGAGCATTGTGACGACATATGTTATGGTGCAGTGTGATGACAATGGCATGGAGCATTGTGATGCCAAGTGTCATGGAGGATTGTGATGACAAAGGTAATGGAGCATTGTGATGACAAGGGCTTAGAGCATTGTGATGACAAGGGCAGGGAGCATTGTGATGATAACTGCCAGTGAGAATTTTGATGACAACGTCGTGAAGCACTGTGATGACAAGCACATGGAGCTTGCTATGAAAGGCGTCATGGAGCATTGCGATGACAAGTTCATGGATAATTGTGATGACAAGGGCATGTAACATTGTGATGAGAAGTGTCATGGAGCATTGTGATGACAGGGAGTTGGAGAAGTTTTATGACAAGGGACATGGAGCATTGTGATGACCAGGGCATTGAGCATTGTGATGGCAAGACCGTGGCGCATTGTGATGAGAAGATCATGGGTAATTGTGATAACGAGCGTCATGGAGCACTGTAATGTCTAGGGGAATGGTGCATTGTGATGACAGTGGTCATGGAGCATTGTGATGACAGGGTTGATGGAGCATTGTGATGAGAAGGTTACAGAGCATTGGGCTTAAAATACTCATGGAGTATTGTGAAGGCAGGGGTCATGGAGCATTGTGATGACAAGGGAATGGAGCATCGTGATGACAAGGGACTGAAGCATTTTGAGGAGAAGTCCATGGAGCCTTGTATTGACGAGTCTCATGGAGCATTCTGATGAAAAGGGGGATGGAGAATTGTGATTACAGGGGTCTTGGAGCATTGTGATGAAAAGGGCATGGATCATTGTGATGAAAAAGGCATGGAGCCTTGTCATGACAGGGTTCAAGGAGCATACTGATGACAGGTGTCAGGGAGCATTGTGATGACAAGTGTATTGAGCATTGTGATGACAAAGGTCATGAAGCATTCTGATGAGAAGACCATGGATAATTGTGATGACGAGCGTCATGGGGCGTTGTGATGACAAGTGTTATGGAATATTGTGATCACAAGGGTTTCGAACATTGTGATGACAGAGGTCATGGAGCATTTTGATTTCATTGTAATGAAAATAGCATGAAGCATTATGATGATGGGCATGGTTCATTGTGATGACAGGGTTCATGGAGCATTGAGATGAAAAGGGGCATGGAGCATTGTGATTACAGAGGTCTTGGAGCATTGTGATGACAAGGGCATGCCGCATTGTGATGAGAAGGCCATGGAGCATTCTGATGACTTTCGTCATGGAGCTTTGTGATGACAAGGGCATGGGGCATTTTGATTACAGGGGGCTTGGAGCATTGTGATGACAAGGGTCATGGAGCCTTGTGATGACAAGGCTGTGGAACATTTTGGTGACAGGGGTGAGGAAGTATTGTGATGATTAGTGATGGAACATTGTGATATCAGTGGTGAGAGAGCATTTTGATGAGAAGTGCATGGAGCTTTATGATGCCAAGGTTTATGGAGCATTGTGATGACAAGGTTGTGGAGCATTGTGATGACAAGGTCATGGAGCATTGTGGAGACAAACGCATGGAGCATTGTGATGACAAGTTTCACAGAGCATTGTGATGAAAAGTTCATGGAGCATTGTAGTGACAATGGTCACTGAGCCTTGTGATGACGAGGGCATGGCCCATTGTGATGACAAAGGTCATGAAGCATTGTGATGACTGGTGTCACGGAGCATTGTGATGACCTGGGCATGGAGCACTGTGATGACAGGGGCATGGAGCAATGGTCTGACAAGTTTCATGGATTACTGTGATGACAGTGGGCATGGGGCATTCTGATGACAAGGGCATGGAACATTGTGATGAGAAAGTCAAGTGTATTGTGAAGACAGGTGTCAGGGATCATTGTGATGACATATGTCATGGCCCATTGTGATGACAATGGCATGGATCATTGTGATGCCAAGTGTAATGGAGGATTGTGATGACAAACGTAATGGAGCATTGTGATGACAAGGGCTTGGAGCATTGTGATGGCAATGGTCATGGAGCATTTTGATGAGAAGAGCATGGAGCATTGTGATGACAAGGGGCATTGAGAATTATGATGACAAGGTCGTGAAGCATTGTGATGAAAAACATATGGAGCTTGCTATGACAGGGTTCATGGAGCATTGCGATGGGAAGTGCATTGAGAATTGTGATGACAAGATCATGTAACATTGTGATGAGAAGTGTCATGGATCATTGTGATGGCAAGACCGTGGAGCATTGTGATGAGAAGACCATGGATAATTGTGATGACGAGCATCATGGAGCACTGTAATGACAAGGGGCAAGGAGCACTGTGATGACAGGTGTCATGGAGCATTGTGATAACAGGGGTCATGGAGCATTGTGATGACAAGGGTCATGGAGCATTCTGATGACAAGCTTGTGGAGTATTGTGATGACAATGGCATGGAGCATTGTGATGAAAAGGGCATGGAGCATTGTGATGAAAAAGGAATGGAGCCTTTTCATGACAGGTTTAGAGGAGCATTCTGACGACAATTGTCAGGGAGCATTGTGATGACAAGTGTATTGAGCATTGTGATGACAAAGGTCATGGAGCATTGTGATGACAAGGGCATGGAGTATTGTGATGACAGGCATCATGGAGCGTTGTGATGCCAAATGTTATGGAACAATGTGATTACAAGGGTTTGGAGCATTGTGATGACAGAGGTCATGGATCATTTTGATTTCAAGGAGCATTGAGCTTTGTGATGACAGGGGTCATGGAGCATTGTGATGAGAAGTTCATGGATCATTGGGCTGAAAATATTCATGGAGTATTGCTATGAAAGGGGTCATGGAGCATTGTGATGATAAGGGAATGGAGCATTGTGATGACAAGGTCCTGGAGCATTGTGATGAGAAGACAATGGAGCCTTGTGATGACAAGTCTCATGGAGCATTCTGATGAAAAGGGGCATGGATCATTATGATGAAAGGGTTCTTGGAGCATTGTGATGACAAGGTCATGGAGCATAGTGATGAGAACGCCATGGAGCATTCTGATGACATGCATCATGGAGCTTTGTGATTACAAGGGCAAGGAGCATTGTGATTACAGGAGTCTTGTAGCATTGTGATGAAAAGGGCATGGATCATTGTGATGAAAAAGGCATGGAGCCTTGTCATGATAGGGTTCAAGGAGCATACTGACGACAAGTGTCAGGGAGCATTGTGATGACAAAGATCATGGAGCATAGTGATGAGAAGACCATGGATAATTGTGATGACCAGCGTCATGGGGCATTGTGATGACAGAGGTCATGGAGCATTTTGATTTCATTGTGATTACAATAGCATGAAGCATTATGATGATGGGCATGGTGCATTGTGATGACAGGGTTCATGGTGCATTGAGATGAAAAGGGGCAGGGAGCATTGTGATTACAGGGGTGTTGGAGCATTGTGATGACAAGGGCATGGAGCATCATGAATGAGAAGGCCATGGAGCATTCTTATGACATGGGTCATGGAACATTGTGATGACAATTGAATGGAGCATTGTGATTACAGTTGTCCTGGAGCATTGTGATGAAAAGGGTCGTGGAGCCTTGTGATGACAAGGCCGTGGAACATTGTAATGGCAGGTGTCATGGAGCATTGTTATGACAGGGGTAATGGAGCATTTTGATGACAAGGGCATGGAGCATTGGTCTGAAAATTTTCATGGATTATTGTGATGAGAGTGGGCATGGAGCATTGTGATGACAAGGGCACGGAACACTTTGATACATGGGTCATGGAGGATTGTAATGACAAGGGCATGGAGCATTGTGATGACAAGCGTCATGGAGCTTTGTGATGAAAAGGGCATGGAGCAATGTGATGAGAGGCTTCATGGAGCATTGTGATGACAATGGCATGGAGCATTGTGATGCCAAGGGTCATGGAGCTTTGTGATGACAAAGGTTATGGAGCATTTTGATGACAAGATCGTGGTGCGGTGTGATGAGAAGGGCAGGGACCATTGTGATGACAGGGTCATGGAGCAATTTGATGAAAAGGGTCATGGAACATTTTGATGAGAGGGGTTATGGAAAATTGTCATGTCAGGGGTCATGGAGCATTGTGATGAAAAGGGTAATGGAGCATTTTGATGACATGGGTTATGGAACATTTTGATGTCATGGGTCATGGAGCATTGTGATGATAAGTGCATGTAGCATTGTGATGATAGGGGTCATGGAACACTGTGATACATGGCTCATGGAGGATTGTAATGAAAATGGCATGGAGCATTGTGTTAAGAAGGCATCGAGCATTGTGATGAAAAGCATCATGGAGCATGTGATGACAAGTGCATGGAAAAATGTGATGAGAGGGTTCATGGAACATTTTGAAGATAATGGCATGGAGCATTGTGATTCCAAGGGTCACGGAGCTTTGTGATGACAAATGT
Source organism: Hyperoodon ampullatus (assembly GCF_949752795.1). Lineage (NCBI taxonomy): Eukaryota > Metazoa > Chordata > Mammalia > Artiodactyla > Ziphiidae > Hyperoodon > Hyperoodon ampullatus. The sequence continues at coordinate 107,011,980 of NC_136914.1, forward strand.
CATGGAGCGTTTTGATGACAAGGGCGTGGTGCACTGTGATGAGAAGGGTAGGGAACACTGTGATGAAAGGGTCTTAGAGCAATTTGATGAAAAGTGTCATGGGACATTTTGATGACAGGGGTTATGGAACATTGTGATGTCAGGGGTCATGGAGCACTGTGTTGAAAAGGGTCACGGAGCATTGTGATGACAGGGGTCATGGAACATTGTGATGACAGGGGTGAGAGAGTATTGTGATGACTAGTGATGGAACATTATGATATCAGTTGTGAGAGAGCATTTTGATGAGAAGTGCATGGAGCATTGTGATGACAAATTTTATGGAGCACTGTGATGACAAGGTTGTGGAGCATTGTGATGACAAGCGCATGGCACACTGTGATGGCACAGGTCCTGGGGCATTGTGCGGACAAGCGCATGGAGCATTGTGATGACAAGGGTCATGGAGCAACGTGCTGACAAAGGCATGGAGCATAGTGATGACATGGGTAAGAGAGCATTGTGATGAAAAGTTCATGGAGTGTTGTGGTGACAAATGTCACAGAACCTTTTGATGACAAGGGCATGGACCATTGTGATGACAAAGGTCATGAGCATTTTGATGACTGGAGTCACAGAGCATTGTGATGACAAGGTCCTGGAGCATTGTAATGAGAGGACCATGGAGACTTGTGATGACAATTCTCATGGAGCATTCTGATGAAAAGGGGCATGGAGCATTGTGATTAAAGGGGTCTTGGATCCTTGTGATGACAAGGCCGTGGAACATTGTGATGGCAGGCGTTATGGAGCATTGTTATGACATGGGCAATGGGGCTTTGTGATGACAAGGGCATGGAGCATTGGTCTGAAAATTTTCATGGATTATTGTGATGAGAGTGGGCATGGAGCATTGTGATGACAAGGGCATGGAACACTGTGATACATGGGTCAAGGAGGATTGTAATGATAAGGGCATGGAGCATTGTGATGAGAGGGGCATCGAACATTGTGACAAGCGTCATGCAGCTTTGTGATGACAAGGGCATGGAACAATGTGATGAGAGGCTTCATGGAGCATTGCGATGACAAGGGCATGGAGCATTGTGATGACAAGGGTCACGGAGCATTTTGATGACAAGATTCCGAGATCATTGTGTTGTCAGGGGTCATGGAGCGTTGTGATGACAGTGGTCATGGAGCATTGTGATGACAGGGGACATGGAGCATTGTGATAAGAAGGTCATGGAGCATTGGGCTGAAAATGTTCATGGAGTATTGTGATGACCGGGTTCATGGGGCATTGTGATGACAAGGTCCTGGAGCATTGTGATGAGAAGACCATGGAGCCTTGTGATGACAAGTCTCATGGAGCATTCTGATGAAAAGGTGCATGGAGCATTGTGATTACAGGGGTCTTGGAGCATTGTGATGAAAAAGGCATGGATCATTGTGATGAAAAAGGCATGGAGCCTTGTCATGACAGGGTTCAAGGAGCATACTGACGACGAGTGTCAGGGAGCATTGTGATGACAAGTGTATTGATCATTGTGATGACAAAGCTCATGTAGCATTGTGAATAGAAGACCATGGATAATTGTGATGATGAGCTTCATGGGGCGTTGTGATGACAAGTGTTATGGAATATTGTGATCACAAGAGTTTGGAGCATTGTGATGACAGAGGTCATGGAGCATTTTGATTTCATTGTGATGACAATAGCATGAAGCATTATGATGATGGGCATGGTGTATTGTGATGACAGGGTTCATGGAGCATTGAGATGAAAAGGGGCATGGAGCATTGCGATTACAGGGGTCTTGGAGCATTGTGATGACTAGGTCATGGAGCATTGTGATGAGAAGGCCAAGGAGCATTCTGATGACATGCGTCATGGAGCTTTGTGATGACAATTGAATGGAGCATTGTGATTACAGTTGTCCTGGAGCATTGTGATGACAAGGGTCATGGAGCCTTGTGATGACAAGGCCGTGGAACATTATAATGGCAGGTGTCATGGAGCATTGTTATGACAGGGGTAATGGAGCATTTTGATGACAAGGGCATGGAGCATTGGTATGAAAAGTTTCATGGATTACTGTGATGAGAGGGGGCATGGAGCATTGTGATGATAAGGGCACGGGACACTGTGATACATGGGTCATGGCAGATTGTCATGATAAAGGCATGGAGCATTGTGTTAAGAAATGCATTGTGCATTGTGATGAAAATCATCATGGAGCCTGTGATAACAATGGCATGGAACAATGTGATGAGAGGGTTCATGGAGCATTTCGATGACAATGGCATGGATCATTGTGATGCCAAGGGTCACAGAGCTTTGTGATGACAAAAGTCATGGAGCGTTTTGATGACAAGGGCGTGGTGCATTGTGATGAGAGGCCAGGTAGCATTGTGAAGAAAGGGTCATGGAACAATTTGATGAAAAGGGTCAAGGAACATTTTGATGACAGGGGTTATGGAACACTGTGATGTCAGGGGTCATGGAGCATAGTGATGAAAAGGTTCATGGAGCATTGTGATGACAGGGGTCATGGAATATTGTGATGACAGGGGTGAGGGAGTATTGTGATGACTAGTGATGGAACATTATGATATCAGTTGTGAGAGAGCCTTTTGATGAGAAGTGCATGGAGCATTGTGATGACAACGTTTATGGAGCACTGTGATGACAATGTTGTGGAGCATTGTGATGACACGGGTCATGGGGCATTATGTGGACAAGCGCTTGGAGCATTGTGATGACAAGGGTCATGGAGCATTGTGCTGACAAAGGCATGGAGCATTGTGGTGACATGGGTATCAGTGCATTGTGATGAAAAGTTCATGGAGCATTGGGGTGACAAATGTCACAGAGCCTTGTGATGACGAGGCCATGGACCATTGTGATGACAAAGGTCATGAAGCATTGTGATGACTGGAGTCACGGAGCATTGTTATGACAAGGGCATGGAGCATTGAGTTGATAGGGGCATGGAGTATTGGTCTGACAAGTTTCATGGATTATTGTGATGACAGTGGGCATGGTGCATTGTGATGACAAGGTAATGGAGCATTGTGATGACAAGGTCATGGAGTATTTTGAAGACAGGTGTCAGGGAGCATTGTGATGAAATATGTCATGGTGCATTGTGATGACAATGGCATGGAGCATTGTGATGCCAAGTGTCATGGAGGATTGTGATGACAAAAGTAATGGAGCATTGTGTTGACAAGGGCTTGGAGCATTGTGATGACAAGGGTCATGGAGCATTGTGATTACAAGGGTCATCGGGCATTGGGATGACAAGGGCATGGAGCATTGTGATGAGAAGGTCATGGAGCACTGGGCTGAAAATATTCATGGAGTATTATGATGAATGGGGTTATGGAGCATTGTGATGACAAGGGAATGGAGCATTGTGATGACAAATTCCTGGAGCATTGTGATGAGAGGACCATGGAGCCTTGTGATGACAAGTCTCATGGAGCATTCTGATGAAAATGGGCTTGGAGCATTGTGATTACAGGGGTCTTGGAACATTGTGATGACACGTGTATTGAGCATTGTGATGTCAAAGGTCATGGAACATTGTGATGACAAGGGCATGGAGTATTGTGATGACAGGTATCATGGAGCGTTGTGATGACAAGTGTTATGGAACATTGTGATCACAAGAGTTTGGAGCATTGTGATGAGAGAGGTCATGGTTCATTTTGATTTCAAGGAGCATGGAGCATTGTGATGACAAGGGCATGAAGCAATGTGATCTCAAGTTTCATGGAGGATTGTGATGACAATTGTAATGGAGGATTGTGATGACATTTGTAATGGAGAATTGTGATGACAAGCACATGGATCATTGTGATGACATGGTCATGTAGCATTTTGATGACAAAGGCATGGTGCATTGTGATGACAAGTGTCATGGAGATCTGTGATGACAAGCATCAAGGAGCATTGTGATTACAGGGGTCATGGAGCATTGGGATGACAAGGGCATGGACCGTTCTGATGACAAGGGTCATGGATCATTTTGATGACTGTGGTCATGGAGCATTGTGATGACATGGGTCATGAAGCATTGTGATGAGAATGTCATGGAGCATTGGGCTGAAAATGTTCATAGAGTACTGTGATGACGGGGTCATGGAGCATTGTGATGAGAAGGGAATGGAGCAATGTGATGAGAAGGTCCTGGAGCATTGTGATGAGAGGACCATGGAGCCTTGTGATGACAAGTGTCATGGAGCATTCTGATAAAAAGATGCTGGAGCCTTGTGATTACAGGGGTTTTGTAGCATTGTGATTACCAGGGCATGGAGCATTGTGATGAGAAGGCCATGGAGCATTCTGACGACATGTGTCATGGAGCTTTGTGATGACAAGGGCAGGGACCATTGTGTTTACAGGGGTCTTGGAGCATTGTGATGAAAAGGGAATGGATCATTGTGATGAAAATGGCATGGAGACTTGTCATGACTGGTTTCATGGAGCATACTGATGACAAGTGTCAGGGAGCATTGTGATGATAAGTGTATTGAGGATTGTGGTGACAAAGGTCATGGAGTATTGTGATGACAAAACTATTCATAATTGTGATACCGAGCATCATTTTGCATTGTGATGACAAGTGTTATGGAACATTGTGATCACAAGGATTTGGAGCATTGTGATGACAAAGGTCATGGATCATTTTGATTTCAAGGAGCATGGAGCATTGTGATGACAAGTGCATGAAGCAATGTGATCTCAAATTTCATGGAGGATTGTGATGACAATTGTAATGGAGAATTGTGATGACAAGCGCATGGAGCATTGTGATGACAAGGTAATGTAGCATTTTGGTGACAAAGGCATGGCACATTGTGATGACAATTGTCATGGAGCTCTGTGATGACAAGCGTCAAGGAGCATTGTGATTACAGGGGTCATGGAGTATTGGGATGACAAGTGCATAGACCATTCTGATGACAGGGTCATGGATCATTTTGATGACTGTGGTCATGGAGTATTGTGATGACATGCGTCATGGAGCATTGTGAGGAGAATGTCATGGATCATTGGGCTGAAAATGTTCATGGAGTACTGTGATGACAGGGGTCATGGAGCATTGTGATGAGAAGGGAATGGAGCAATGTGATGAGAAGGTCCTGGAGCATTGTGATGAGAGGGCCATGGAGCCTTGAGATGACAAGTGTCATGGAGCATTCTGATAAAAAGGTGCTGGAGCATTGTGATTACAGGGGTTTTGTAGCATTGTGATGACCAGGGCATGGAGCATTGTGATGAGAAGGCCATGGAGCATTCTGACGACATGTGTCATGGAGCTTTGTGATGACAAGGGCAGGGACCATTGTGAATACAGGGGTCTTGGAGCATTGTGATGAAAAGGGAATGGATCATTGTGATGAAAATGGCATGGAGACTTGTCATGACAGGGTTCATGGAGCATACTTATGACAAGTGTCAGGGAGCATTTTGATGATAAGTGTATTGAGGATTGTGGTGACAAATGTCATGGAGCATTGTGATGACAAAACCATTCATAATTGTGATGCCGAGCGTCATGGGGCATTGTGATGACAAGTGTTATGGAACATTGTGATCACAAGGGTTTGGAGCATTATGATGACAGATGTCATGGAGCATTTTGATTTCCTTGTGATGACACTAGCATGAAGCATTATGATGATGGGCATGGTGCATTGTGATGACAGGGTTCATGGAGCATTGAGATGAAAAGGGGCATGGAGCATTGTGATTACAGGGGTCTTGGAGCATTATGATGACAAGGTCATGGAGCATTGTGATGAGAAGGCCATGAAGCATTCTGAAGACATGTGTCGTGGATCTTTTTGATACAAGGGCATGGAACATTGTGATTACAGGGGTCTTGGAGCATTGTTATGACAGGGGTAATGGAGCATTGTGATGACTAGGGCACGGAACACTGTGATACATGTGTCATGGAGGATTGTAATGACAAGGGCATTGAGCATTGTGATGTGAAGAGTATCGAGCATTGTGATGACAAGCGTCATGGAGCTTTGTGATGACAAGGGAATGGAGCAATGTGATGAGAAGTTTCATGGAGCATTGTGATGAAAATGGCATGGAGCATTGTGATGCCAAGGGTCATGGAGCTTTGTGATGGCAAAGGTCATGGAGCATTTTGATGACAAGTTCGCAGTGCATTGTGATGAGAAGGGCAGGGAGCAATGTGATGACAGGGTCATGGAGCAATTTGATGAAAAGTATCATGGAACATTTTGATGACAGTGTTATGGAACACTGTGATGTCAGGGGTCATGGAGCATTGTGAAGAAAAGGGTCATGGAGCATTTTGTGACAGGGGTTATGGAACATTGTGATGTCAGGGGTCATGGAGCATTGTGATGAAAAGAGTCATGGAGCATTTTGTGACAGGGGTTATGGAACATTTTGATGTCAGGGATCATGGAGCATTGTGATGATAAGGGCATGTAGCATTGTGATGACAAGGGTCATGGAGCATTTGATGACAGTGGTGAGGGAGTATTGTGATGACTAGTGATGGAACATTGTGATATAGGTGGTGAGAGAGCATTTTGATGAGAAGTGCATGGAGCATTGTGATGACAAGTTTTATGGAGCATAGCGATGAAAAGGATGTGGAGCGTTGTGATGACAAGCGCATGGTGCATTGTGATGACATGGGTCATGGAGCATTGTGCTGACGAGCCCATGGAGCATTGTGATGACAAGGGTCATGGAGCATTGTGCTGACAAAGGCATGTAGCATTGTGATGACAAAGGTCATGGAACATTGTGATGAAAACGGCATGGAGTATTGTGATGACAGGCATCATGGAGCGTTGTGATGACAAATGCTATGGAACATGGTGATCACAAGGGTTTGGAGCATTGTGATGACAAAAGTCAAGGATCATTTTGATTTCAAGGAGCATGGAGCATTGTGATGACAAGGGCATGAAACACTGTGATCCCAAGGTTCATGGATGATTGTGATGACAATGGTAATGGAGAATTGTGATGACAAGGGCATGGAGCATTGTGATGACAAGGTCATGTAGCATTTTGCAGACTAGGCTTGGAGCATTGTGATGACAAGGATCACGGAGCACTGTGATGACAAGCATCACGGAGCATTGTGATTACAGAGTTTATGGAGCATTGGGATGACAAGGGCATGGACCATTGTGATGACAGGGGTCATGAAGCATTTTGATGACTGTGTTCATGGAGCACTGTGATGACAATGGTCATGGAGCATTGTGCTGAGAAGGTCATGGAGCATTGGGGTGAAAATATTCATGGAGTATTGTGATGACAGGGCTCATGGAGCATTGTGATGACAAGGGAATGGAGCACTGTGATGACAAGGTCCTGGAGCATTGTGATGAGAGGACCATGGAGCCTTGTGATGACAAGTGTCAAGGAGCTTTCTGATGAAAAGGTGCATGGAGCATTGTGATTACAGGGGTTTTGTAGCATTGTGATGACAAGGGCATGGTGTATTGTGATGACAGGCCTCATGGAGCATTGTGATGACAAGTGTTATGGAACATTGTGATCCCAACGGTTTGGGCATTGTGATGACAGAGGTCATGGATCATTTTGATTTCAAGGATAATGGAGCATTGTGATGACAAGGGCATGAAGCAATGTGATCCTAATATTCATGGAGGATTGTGATGACAGTGGTAATGGAGTATTGTGATGACAAAGGCATGGAGCATTGTGATGACAAGGTCAGGTAGCATTTTGCTGACAAAGGCATGGAGCATTGTGATGACAAGGGTCATGGAGCATTTTGATTTCAAGGGGCATGGAGCATTTTGATGACAAGGGCATGAAGCAATGTGATCCCAAGGCTCATGGAGGAGTTTGATGACAATGGTAATGGAGAATTGTGATGACAAGCGCATGGAGCATTTTGATGAAAAAGTCAGGTAGCATTTTGCTGACAAGGGCATGGAGCATTGTGATGACAAGGGTCACGGAGCAATGTGATTACAAGCATCACGGAACATTGTGATTACAGGGCTCATGGAGCACTGGGATGACAAGGGCATGGATCATTGTGATGACAAGGGTCATGGAGCATTTTGATGACAGTGGTCATGGAGCATTGTGATGAGAAGGTCATGGTGCATTGGGCTGAAAATGTTCATGGAGTATTGTGATGACAGGTGTCATAGAACATTGTGATGACAAGGGAATGGAGCATTGTGATGACAAGGTTCTGGAGCATTGTGATGAGAAGACCATGGAGCCTTGTGATGACAAGTCTCATGGAGCATTCTGATGAAAATGGGCATAGAGCATTGTGATTACATGGTTCTTGGAGCATTGTGATGAAAAGGGCATGGAGCATTGTGATGACAGGGGCATGGAGCATTGGTCTGACAAGTTTCATGGATTATTGTGATGACAGTGGGCATGCTGCATTGTGATGTCAAGTGCATGGAGCACTGTGATGACAAGGACATGGAGTATTGTGAAGACCGGTGTCAGCGAGCATTGTGTTGACATATGTCATGGTCCATTGTGCTGACAATGGCATGGAGCATTGTGATGCCAAGTGTCATGGAGGACTGTTATGACAAAGGTAATGGGGCATTGTGATGACAAGGGCTTGGAGCATTGTGATAACAAGGGTCATGGAGCATTGTGATGACAAGAGCATGGAGCATTGTGATGACAAGGGCCATTGAAAATTTTGATGACATGTTCATAAAGCATTGTGATGACAACCACATGAAGCTTTCTATGACATGGGTCATGGAGCATTGGGATGAAAAGTGCATAGAGAATTGTGATGACAAATCATGTAACACTGTGATGAGAAGTGTCATGGAGCACAGTGATGCCAGGGACGTGGATAATTGTGATGACCAAACACATGGAGCATTGTGATGACCAGGGCATGGTGCATTTGATGGCAAGACCGTGGAGCATTGTGATGAGAACAACATGGATAATTGTGATGACGAGCATCATGGAGCACTGTTATGACAAGGGGCATGGAGCATTGTGATGACAGGTGTTATGGAGAATTGTAATGACAGAGGTCATGGAGCAATGTGATGACAAGGGTCATGGAGCATTCTGATGACAAGCTTGTGGAGTATTGTGATGAAAATGGCATGGAACATTGTGATGAAAAAGGCATGGAGCCTTTTCATGACAGGGTTCAAGGAGCATCCTGATGACAAGTATTAGGGAACATTGTGATGACAAGTGTATTGAGAATTGTGATGACAAATGTCATGGAGCATTGTGATGACAAGGGCATGGTGTATTGTGATGACAGGCATCATGGAGCGTTGTGATGACAAGTGTTATGGAACATTGTGATCACAAGAGTTTAGAGCATTGTGATGACAGAGGTCATGGAACATTTTGATTTCAAGGAGAATGGAGCATTGTGATGCCAAGGGTCATGGAGCTTTGTGATGACAAAGGTCATGGAGCATTTTGATGACAAGGTCGTGGTACATTGTGATGGGAAGGGCATTGAGCATTGTGATGAAGAAGGTCATGGAGCATTTTGATGACAAAAGCATCGAGCATTGTGATGACTAGTGTCTTGGAGCACTGTGATGACAAGTGTCACGGAACATTGTGATTACAGGGGTCATGGAGCATTGAGATGACAAGGTCATGGATCATTGTGATGACAAGTGTCATGGAGCATTGGGCTCAAAATGTTCATGGATTATTGTGATGACAGGGGTCATGGAGCTTTGTGATGACAAGGGAATGGAACATTGTGATGACTACGTCATGGAGCATTGTGTTGAGAAGACCATGGAGCCTTGTGATGACAAGTCTCACGGAGCATTCTGATGAAAAGGGGCAGGGAGCATTGTGATTACAGGGGTCTTGGAGCATTGTGATGACAAGAGCATGGAGAATTGTGATGAGAAGGCCATGGAGAATTCTGATGACATGTGTCATGGATCTTTGTGATGACAAGTACATGGAGCATTGTGATTACAGGGGTCTTGGAACCTTGTGATGGCAAGGGTCATGGAGCCTTGTGATGACAAGGCTGTGGAACATTGTGATGGCAGGGGTCATGGAGCATTGTTATGACAGGTGTAATGGAGCATTGTGATGACAAGGGCATGGGGCATTGGTCTGAAAAGTTTCATGGATTATTGTGACGAGAGTGGGCCTGGAACATTGTGATGACAAGGGCCCGGAACACTGTGGTACAGGGTTCATGGAGGACTGCAATGACAAGGGCATGGAGCATTGTGATGAGAAGGGCATCGAGCAATGTGATGACAAGTGTCATGGAGATTTGTGATGAGAAGGGCAAGGACAATGTGATGAGAGTGTTCATGGAGCATTGTGATGACAATGACATGGAGCATTGTGATGTCAAAGGTCATGGAGCTTTGTGAGGACAAAGGTCATGGAGCATTTTGATGACAAGTTCGTGGTGCATTGTGATGAGAAGGGCAGGGAGCACTGTGATGACAGGTTCATGGAGCAATTTGATGAAAAGTATCAAGGAACATTTTGATGACAGTGGTTATGGAACATTGTGATGTCAGGGGTCATGGAGCATTGTGATGAAAAGGGTCATGGAGCATTTTGATGACATGGGTTATGGAGCATTGCGATGTCATGTGTCATGGAGCACTGTGATGATAAGGGCGTGTAGTATTGTGATGACAGGGGTCATGGAACATTGTGATGACAAGGGTGAGGGAGTATTGTGATGTCTAGTGATGGAACACAGTGATATCAGTGGTGATGGAGCATTTTGATGAGAAGTGCATAGAGCATTGTGATGACAAGCTGGTGGAGCATTGTGCTGACAAGCGCATGGAGCATTGTGATGACAAGTGTCGTTGAGTATTGTGCTGAGAAAGGCATGGAGCATTGTGATGACAAGGGTCATGGAGCGTTGTGATGAAAAGTTCATGGAGCATTGTGGTGAAACAGTTCACAGAGCCTTGTGATGACGAGGGCATTGACCATTGTGATGACAAAGATCATGAAGCATTGTGATGAATGGAGTAACAGAGCATTGTGATGACAGGGGTCATGGAGCATTGTGATGAACAGGGGCATGGAGCATTGTTCTGACAAGTTTCATGGATTATTGTGATGACAGTGGGCATGCTGCATTGTGATGACAAGAGCATGGAGCATTGTGATGACAAGGTCATGGATTATTGTGAAGACAGGTGTAAGGGAGAATTGTGATGACATATGTCATGGTCCATTGTGATGCCAATGGAATGGAGCATTGTGATGCCAAGTGTCATGTAGGATTGTGATGACAAAGGTAAAGGAGCATTGTGATGACAAGGGCATGGAGCATTGTGATGACAAAGGCCATTGAGAATTTTAATGACCAGGTCTTGAAACATTGTGAGGACAAGCGCATGGAGCTTGCTATGACAGGGTTCATGGAGCATTGTGATGACAAGTGCATGGAGAATTGTGATGACAAGAGCATATAACATTGTGATGAGAAGTGTCAAGGAGCATTGTGATGACAAGGACGTGGAGAATTGTGATGACAAGGGACATGGAGCATTGAGATTACCAGGGCATGGAGCATTGTGATGGTAAAATTGTGGAGCTCTGTGATGAGAAGAACTTGGGTAATTGTGATGACGAGCATCATGGAGCACTGTAATGACATGGGGCATGGAGCATTGTGATGACAGGTGTCAGGGATCATTGTGATGACAGGGGTCATGGAGCATTGTGATGACAAGTGTCATGGAGCATTGTGATGACAATGGCATGGAGCATTGTGATGACAAGGGCTGTTGAGAATTTTGATAACAATGTCGTGAAGCATTGTGATGACAAGCACATGGAGCTTTCTATGACAGGGATCAGGGAGCATTGCAATGACCAGTGCATGGAGAATTATGATGACAAGAGCATGTAATATTGTGATGAGAAGTGTCATGGAGCATTGTGATGACAAAGCCGTGGAGAATTGTGATGAAAAGGGCATCGAACAATGTGATGGCAAGACCGTGGAGCATTGTGATGAGAAGACCATGGATAATTGTGATGACGAGCATGATGGAGCATTATGATGACAAGGGCCATGGAGCATTCTGACATAAGATATCACTTATGAAGGGAATGTAAACATGGCTACACATGAACTGAACTGGGAAAGAGAACAGAGTCTCACATTTAGAAAACACTCTTATGCCTGCTTAAGGGGAAAGGAGAGGTGGAGAGATGCAGAAAACCAGAGTTTGATATTAGCAGAGGTACCGTTCCATAATCCAAATACAGAATAGACAAGACCTACTTCTTCCTCAGTGAATGGAACTCAACACCCCTATTCCCCGCAAAGGACTATATCTGACTAGTAAGAATCTTAAAACCTATGTACTGATATGTCTCTGTAAGGGAATCAAGTGTGTCCAGAGTGGCATAAACACGTCAGTGAAAATCAGCTCAACCTCAATATAAAAATGAATTTCAAAATCAAAACAAGAAAACAGCAAAATTCTAACACAATTCCTTCAGGTGTTCTGATGAAACCAAGAATGACCATATCTACAATGACAGCTGGATGAGACATAAGGCTGATCACTTGGGACTGAGAGGATTGGTGAGATTGGGTGAGAAAATGCAGACCCTTTAAAGCAACAATGCATGCCACCCATTCCATGTGTCCCAACTCTCCAGGTAGAAGGGAATATCACTACAGTTATAACATGTATGGGAAACCTAGAGAATGGACACCCTGTGATGGCGAAATGTGTCTAAAACAATATTAATTTTTCCCCTCCTTGTGCCCCGGTTTGACATTCCAACTGCTTTACTATCAATCTCCCAACTTGGAGAGTCTGCCCGTTTAACCTCCTGGTTCGCACTGTTGAAAATTATGCAGAGGATGAAAGGGAAGAGGGAGAACCAATGAGAGAGTAGCTGTTAGGTATTTGGACAGACACATGTCACTCTAATTCCCCGTCAAAAGAAGAATTTACCAAAGTCTCAGCATGCTACCCTGGAACCAGTATACGTCCTGAACCAAAATTGTGGATTTGCAGTCATCTCACAAAAACGTGAGTTGAAAAATGGAGGTCAGGGTTGCAGAAATTCACAAACCTGCAGAGATATAAAGGACAACTCTCTTCCAAATATCTTTTGAGGGAAGGCAACGTGGCAGAATTGAAAATGAAGCAGAAATTCACAAAACACATTTCAAGAGTTATACTGGAATCACCATTAAAGCACAGTAAAAGGGTCACAACTTCGACAATGATGCACTGGGCCAGAAAGTGCATATGTGTTTTCTCCTGAATATATTGAGGAGAAAATGCATACGCCAATTTTGGCCAACAAAGCAAGCACTCAATGCAAATCCACAATACAAAGAAGGGACACTTCCCACCATTCAAAAGGGAAATACGAAAAATATGTAAAAACCAGAAAGGCAAGACAGGCCCTGGAGAACAGGGAGCCTTCTTATGCAGATAGGTGGGATGTAAATTTCCAACAGCCACTCTGGAGTAGTGCATTGTGTTCCCTAAAAGAAGTAAACAACATTGCTACACAATCTAGGACACTTCCAGTCATGGGAATATACCGTGGGAAAATTGAAAATCAATATGACACAGTCACTCGAATATATAGGACTGCACTGCTTACTAGAAACTCAACTTTGGGACACTTTAAATATCCCAGGAAAGACAAAAATGGTTCAAGAAATTGTGGTATTTATGTACGATGGAATATCCCTCAGGCATGAAATCAATGTCATAAGGACAGTAGAAGCATAATGAGTGGACTCAGGTACGATGATTCTAACTGAAATAAGTCACAGAGAAAAAGAAACATCATAAGATATCACTTATGAAGGGAATGTAAACATGGCTACACATGAACTGAATAAGGGAAGAGAACAGAGTCTCACATTTAGAAAACATTCTTATTACCTGCTTAAGGGGAAAGGAGAGTTGGGGTGATGCATAAAACAAGAGTTTGATATTAGCACAAGTACAGTTCTAAAAACCAAATATGGAATAGACAAGATCTAACACTTCTTCAGTGAAGGAGACTCAACACCCCATATTCCCCACTGAGGAATATATCTGACTAATAAGGATCTTTAATCCTATGTATTGATATGTCTCCATAAGAGAATCAAGTGTGTATTGACCGTCATTAACACAGCACAGAAAGTCAGATCGAACCCATTATAAAAATGCATTACAAAAACAAAACAAAAAGAAAACAGGGAAATTATCTACAATTCCTTCCGGGTCTCTGATGAAACCTGGAATGACCTTATCTACAATGACAACTGGATGTGGCATAAGGCTGGACACTTGAAACTGAGAGGATTGGTGATATTGGATGAGCAAATGCAGACCAATTAAAGCAATACTTCATGCCACTTATTGCATGGGTACCAACTCTCCAGGTTAAAGGGAATATTAATAGAGCTATAACATGTACGGGAAACCTAGAGAATGAACACACTGTGAATATCAAAGGCTTCTAAAACTCAACTAATAGTCCCTCGTCTGGTGCTCCGGTTTGACTTTCTAACTGCTTACTATCAATCTCACAAATTGGAGAGACAGGCCCTTTAACCTCCTGGTTCGCACAGGTTGCCAATTTGGCAGTGCATGAAAGGGAAGATGGAGAACCAATGACAGAGTAGCTGTTAGGCATTAGGACGGGCACATGTCACTCTAATATCCCATCAGTAAGTAGAATTAACCGAAGTCACAGCCACCCGCTGGGAACCAGTATATGTCCTGCACCAAAAGTGTGGATTTGCGGTCAGCTCACAAAAAACGAGTTGAAAAATGGAGTTCAGGGACACAGCAATTCACAAACTGGCAGAGTAATAAAGGACAACTATCGTCCAAAAATCTGTGGAGGGAAGGCAACGAGGCGGACTTGAAAGCGAGGCAGAATAGCAGGAAACAGATTTCAAGAGGTACATTGGGATCACATTTAAAGCAAAGGAAGAGTGGCACAACTTCGACAATGATGCACTTGGCGAAAAAGTGTGTATGTGTTTTCTTCTGAATATATTCAGGAGAAAAGGCATACACCCTTTTTGGCCAAGAAAGCAAGTGGGCAATGCAAATGTGCACTGAAAAGAAGAATCAATTCCCATGAGTCAAAAGGGACAGCCGCAAAATGTGTAAAAACCAGAAAGGCAAGACAGGACCTGGAGAACAGGGAGTCTTGTTATGCTTATTGGCGGAATGTAAATTGCCAACTGCCTCTCTGGAGGAGTACATTGTGTTACCTAAAACAAGTAAACAAGCGAGCTACAGAGCCAAGGGCACTTCCAGTCTAGGGAATATACCTTGGGAAAACTGAAAATCAATAAGACACAGCCACCCCAAAATTTAGGGCTGCACTGCTTACAAGAATCTCATCTTGGGTACACCTTAAATATCCCAAGAAAGACAAAAATGTTTCAAGAAATTGGGGCAATTATGTAAGATGGAATATCCCTCAGCAATGAAATCAATGTCATAAGGCCAGTAGCAGCAAAATGAGTGGATTCAGGTATGATGATTCTAAGTGAAATAAGTCACAGAGAAAAAGAAACTTATCATAACATATCACTCAGGAAGGTCCTGTAAACATGGCTATACATGAACTGAGTTAGGAAAGAGAACAGAGTCTCACATTTAGAAAACACACTTATTCCTGCTTAATGGGGAAGGAGAGGTGGGGTGATGCAGAAAAGCAGAGTTTGATATTAGCACAGGTACCGTTCCAAAAACCAACTATGGAATAGACAAGACCTACACCTTCCTCAGTGAAAGGGACTCAAAACGCCAGATTCCCCGCAGTGGAATATATCTGACTAGTACGAATTTTAAAACCTATGTATTGATATGTCTCTGTAAGGGAATCAAGTGTGTCTAGACTGGCATAAACATGGCAGTGAGAATCAGCTCAAACCCACTATAAAAAGGAATTTCAAAAACAAAACAAAAAAACAGGGAATATCTTTACAATTCCTTCAGGGGCTCTGATGAAACCTGGAATGACCCTATCTACAATGACAGCTGGATGTGGCTTAAGGCTGGACACTTGGGACTGAGAGGATTGGTGAGATTGCGTGAGTAAATGCACACACTTTAATGCAATAATGCGTGGCCCACATTCCATGGGTCCCAACTCTCCAGGTTGAAGGGAATATTACTACAGCTATAACATGTACGGGAAACCTAGAAAATGGACACACTGTGAATACGAAAGGTTTCTAAAACTCAATTAATAGTCCCTCTCCTGATGCTCCGGTTTCACTTTCCAACTACTTTACTATCAATCTCCCAAGTTGGAGAGACAGCCACTTCAAGCTCCTGGTTCCAACACAATGCCCAATTTGCAGAGGATAAAAGGGACGAGGGAGAACCAATGAGACAGTAGCTGTTAGACATTTGGACGGGCACATGTCACTCAAATTTCACATCAGGAAGAAGAATTAAACAAAGTATCAGCCACCTGCCAGAAACCAGTATAGGTCCTGAGCCAAAATTGTGTATTTGCTGTCCGCTCACAAAAAACGAGTTGAAAAATGTAGCTCAGGGGCACAGCAATTCACAAACTGGCAGGGTAATAAAGGACAACTATCGTCCAAAAATCTGTTGAGGGAAGGCAACGAGGCAGACTTGAAAGCTAGGCAGAATAGCAGGAAACAGATTTCAAGAGGTACGTTGGAATCGCCTTTAAAGCACAGGAAGAGGGGCACAACTTCGACAATGATGCACTTGGCCAAAAAGGGCGTATGCGTTTTCTCCTGAATATATTCAGGAGAAAACGCATATGCCGTTTTTGGCCAAGCAAGCGAGCGGGCAATGCAAATCTGCACTACAAAGAAGTATCACTTCCCACCGGTCAAAAGGGACATCCACAATATGTCTAAAAACGAGAAAGGCAAGACACGCCCTTAAGAACCCAGAGCCTTGTTATGCTGATGAGCGGGATGTAAATTGCCAACTGCCTCTCTGGAGGAGTGCACTGTGTTCCCTAAAACAAGGAAGCAACAGAGCTACAGAGCCAAGGGCACTTCCAGTCTAGGGAATATACCTTGGGAAAACTGAAAATCAATAAGACAGAAGCACCCCAAAATTCAGGGCTGCACTGCTTACAAGAACCTCAACTTGGGTACACCTGAAATTTCCTAGGAAAGACAAAAGTGGTTCAAGAAATTGTGTTACTTACGTACGATGGAATATCCCTCAGCCATGAAATAAATGTCATAAGGCCAGAAGCAGCAAAATGAGTGGATTCAGGTACGATGATTCTAAGTGAAATAAGTCACAGAAAAAAAGAAACTTATCATAACATATCACTTAGGAAGTTCCTGTAAACATGGCTACACATGAACAGTGTTAGGAAAGAGAACAGAGTCTCACATTTAGAAAACACTCTTATGCCAGCTTAAGGGGGAAGGAGAGGTGCGGAGATGCATAAAACCAGAGTTTGATATTAGTACAGGTACCGTTCCAAAATCCAACTATGGAATAGACAAGACCTACACCTTCCTCAGTGAAAGGGACTCAAAACCGCATATTTCCAGCAGAGGAATATATCTGACTAGTGAGAATCTTAAAAACTATGTATTGATATGTATCAGTAAGGGAATCAAGTGTGTCTAGACTGATATAAACCTGGCAGTGAGAATCAGCTCAAACCCACTATAAAAAGGAATTTCGAAAAGAAAACAAAAAAAACGGGGAAATTCTTTACAATTCCGTCAGGGGCCCTGATGAAACCTGGCATGACCCTATCTACAATGACAGCTTGATGTGGCATATGGGTGGACACTTGGGACTGAGAGGATTGGTGAGATTGGGTGAGCAAATGCAGACCCTTTAAAGCAATAATGCATGGCTCCCATTCCATGGGGTCCCAACTCTCCAGGTGGAAGGGAATATTACTACAGTTAAAACATGTACTGGAAACCTAGAGAATGGACACACTGTGAATACGAAATGTTTCTATAACTCAAATAATAGTCCCTCTCCTGGTGCTGCGGTTTGTCTTTCCAACTGCTTTACTATCAATCTCCCAACTTGGAGAGCCAGCCCCTTTAACCTCCTGGTTCGCACAGGTTGCCTATTTGGCAGAGGATGAAAGGGATGATGGAGAACCAATGAGAGAGTAGCTGTTAGGATTTGGACGGGCACATGTCACTCTAATTTCCCGGCAGGAAGAAGTATTAACCAAAGTCTCAGCCACCGGTCGGGAACCAGTATAGGTCCTGAACCAAAATTTTGGACTTGCGGTCAGCTCACAAAATACGAGTAGACAAATGGAGCTCAGGGGCACAGCAATTCACAACATGGCAGAGTATTAAAGGACAACTATCGTCCAAACATCTGTTGAGGGAAGGCAACGAGGCTGACTTCAAAGCGAGGCAGAATAGCAGGAAACAGATTTCAAGAGGTATGTTGGAATCACCTTTAAAGCACAGGAAGAGGGGCACAACTTCGACAATGATGCACTTGGCCAAGAAGGGCGTATGCGTTTTCTGCTGAATATGTTCAGGAGAAAAATCATACGCCCTTTTTGGCCAAGCAAGCAAGCGGGCAATGCAAATCTGCACTACAAAGATGTATCAATTCCCACCGGTCAAAAGGGTCATCCGCAAAATGTGTAAAAACCAGAAAGGCAAGACTGGCCCTGGAAGACAGGGAGCCTTGTTATGCTGATGTGCGGGATGTAAATTGCCAACTGCCTCTCTGGAGGAGTGCGTTGTGTTCCATAAAACAAGTAATCAACAGAGCTACAAAGCCAAGCACACTTCCAGTCTAGGGAATATACCTTGGGAAAACTGAAAATCAATAAGACAGAGCCACCCCAAAATTTAGGGCTGCACTGCTTACAAGAACCTCAAATTGGGTACACCTTAAATATCCCAGGAAAGACGAAAATGGTTCAAGAAATTGTGGTATTACGTACAACGGAATATCCCTAGGCAATGAAATCAATGTCATAAGGCCAGTTGCAGCAAAATGAGTGGATTCAGGTACGATTATTCTAAGTGAAATAAGTCACACTGAAAAAGAAATTTATCATAAGATATCACTTATGAAGGTCTTGTAAACATGGCTAGACATGAACTGAGTTAGGAAAGAGATCAGAGTAATGAAACATATCATAAGATATCACTCATAATACGAATTTACACATGGCTACACATGAACCGAATTACAAACACAACAGTGTCACACATTTAGCAAACAAACTTCTGCCTGCTTAAGGGGAAAGGCGAGGTTGGGTGATGCATACATCCACAGTCCTAAATTAGCACATATACCATTCCATAAACCAAGTATGTTATAGACAGCACCTACTCCCGGCACAATGAACTAGACTCAACACCTCCTATTCATTGCAGAGGAATATATCTGACTAGTAAGAATTTTAAAACATATGTATTCTCATGTCTCCATAAAGGTATCATGTGTGTGTCTAATGGCATGAACACAGCACTGAAATTCAGCTAAACCCCGTTATAAAAATAAATTGCAAAAGCAAAATGCAAAAACAGCGAAACAGAGAGAAAGTCTTAAAAATTACATTCAGGGCCTGTGATGCAACCTGGATTGACCACCTTTACACCCATAGCTGGATGACACATAAGACTGGCCTCTTGGGGCTGACAAGATTGCTGAGTTTGTGTGAGCAAAAGAACACCACTTAGAGCAATACTGTGTGCTACCCATTCTCGTGGCCCCAACTCTCCATGTTTAAGGGAATCTTCCTACAGTTAAAACATGCATGGGAAACCCAGTGGATGGTACACTGTGTAATCGGGAATGTTTTCTAAAAGTACCTCATTTTTCCTTTCCTTGTGCTCGGCTTCGCCATTCCATCTGCATTACTAAAAATCTCCCCACTTGGAGTGTCAGCGCCTTTATCCTCCTGTTATGCACAGTTTGCAAATTGTGCAGAGGATGAACAGGAAGAAGGGAAACAAATGAGAGATTAGCTGTAGGTGTTTGGATGGGCACATGTCACACTAGTTTCCCATCAGCAAGAAGAATTAAACAAAGGCTCAACCTGCAACCCCGGAACCAGACTAGGGCCTAAAGCCATCCTGCGGTATTGCAGCCAGCTCACAAATAAGCGAGTTGAAAAATGGAAATCAGGGGCACAGCAATTCACAAACTTACAGAGTTATAAAGGAAAACTATCATCCAGAAATATACTGAGGTAAGGCAGTGAAGAGGATTTGAAAGCAAGGCAGAATTGAAGGAAACAGATTTCCAGAGGTAGCTTGGAGTCGTCTTTAAAGCACATGAAAAGCGACAGAACTTTGACAATGTTGCCCTTGGCCGAAAAGGGAGTATGTGTATTTTCTTGAATATATTGGGGAAAAATATGCATACACCCTTTTTGGCCAAGCAAGCCATCAGACATTGCAAATCCACACTTCATAGAAGTGTCACTTACTTCTGGTCAAAAGGGCCATCCACAAATAGTGTAAAAACCACAAATGTAGGACAGGCCATGGAGAAAAGGGAGCCTGGTTACGCCGATGGAAAGGATGTAAATTGCCAACAATCTCTCTGGAGAACTATATGTTGCTTTCCAGAACAGAGCTACAGATCTTAGCACACTTCCACTCATGGGCGTGTATTTTGGGTAAACTAAATATCCACAACACACAGCCCGCCCAAGTTTAGGGCTGCTCTGTTTACAAGAACCTCGACTTCAGTACACTTTAAATATCCCAGGAAAGGAAAAAGAATGGATAAAGACGTTGTGGTACTTATATACAATGGAATGTCACTCAGATATAAAATCAATGTCATAAGGCCAATAGCATCATAATGAGCGGCTTTAGGTACGATGATGCTAAGTGAAATGAGACACAAAAAAAAGAAACTTATTGTAATATATCACTTATAGAGGGAATGTAAACATGGCTACACATGAACTGAATTTCAAAAGAGAACAGAGTTACACATTTAGAAAACACACTTATGCCTCCTTAAGGGGAAAGGTGACGTGGGGTGATGTGTAAAAGCAGAGTTTGAAATTAGCACAGATACCATTCCATATACCAAATATGTAATAGACAAGACCTACTCCTTTCTCAATGAACTGGACACAAAACACCCTATTCAATGAAGAGGAATATATCTGACTGGTAATAATCTTGAAACCTATGTATTTATATGTCTCCATAAAGAATCAAGTGTATGTAGATTGGCATAAACACAGATCAATGGAACAGGACAGAAAGCCCAGAGATAAACCTCCACACCTATGGCTATCTCATCTATGACAAAGGAGCTAAGGATATACAATGGAGAAAAGACAGTCTCTTCTGTAATTGGTGCTGGGAAAACTGGAACCCTACACATAAAAGAATGAAATTAGAACACTCCATAACACCATACACAAAAATAAACTCTAAATTGATTAGAGATCTAAATATAAGACCAGGCACTATAAAACACTTAGAGGAAACCATAGGCAGAACACTCTATGACATAAATCACAGCAAGATCCTTTTTGACCCACCTCCTAGAGAAATGGAAATAAAAAGAGAAATCAACAAATGGGACCTAATGAAACTTAAAAGCTTTTACACAGTACAGGAAAACATAAACAAGATGCAAAAACAACCCTCAGAAGGGGAGAAAATATTTTCAAATGAAGCAATTGACAAAGGATTAATCTCCAAACTTTACAAGCACCTCATGTAGCTCAATATCACAAAAACAAACAACCCAATCCAAAAACGGGCAGAAGACCTCAATAGACATTTCTCGAAAGAAGATATACAGATTACCACAAAACACATGAAAGGATGCTGAACATCACTAATCATTAGAGAAATACAAATCAAAACTACTGTGAGGTATCACCTCACAGCAGTCAGAGTGGCAATGATCAAAAAAACCTATGAAACAATAAATGCTGGAGAGGCCTTTTTTGCAGAAAAGGGAACACACTTGCACTGCTGGTGGGAATGTAAATTGATATGGGCACTAGGGAGAACAGTATGGAGGTTCCTTTAAATAACTAACAATAGAAGTACCATATGACACAACAATACAACTACTGGGCATTTGCCTTGCAAAAACCATAATTCAAAAAGAGTTATGTACAATAATGTTCATTGCAGCTCTATTTACAATAGCCAGGACATGGAAGCAACCTAAATGTCCATTGACAGATGAATGGATAAAGAAGATCTGGCACATATATACAATGGAATATTACTCAGCCATAAAAAGAAGCAAAACTGAGTTATTTTTACTGAGGTGGATGGACTTAGAATCTGTCTTACACAGTGAAGTAAGTCAGAAAGGGAAAAACAAATACTGTATGTTAACAGAGATATATGGAATCTAACGAAGAACAAAAAAAGTTTTGACGAACCTAGTGGCAGGACAGGATTAAGGACAAAGACATAGAGAAATGATTTGAGGACACCGGAAGGGGGATGGGTAAGCTGGGACGAAGTGAGAGAGTGGCATGGACATAAATACATTACCAAATGTAACACCGATAGCTACTGGGAAGCAGCCACATAGAAGAGGGAGATCAGCTCGGTGCTTTGTGACCACCTAAAGGGGTGGGATATGGAGTGTGGGAGGGAGATGCAAGAGGGAGGGCATCTGGTGATATTTGTATATGTATAGCTGATTCACTTTGTTATACAGCAGAAACTAACACTCCATTGTAAAGCAATTATATTCCAATAAACGGGTAAAAGAAAAAAGAAAAGAAAGCCCAGGGATAAACCTACACACCTATGGTCAAGTAATCTATGACAAAGGAGGCAAGACTTTACAATGGAGAAAAGAGAGTATCTTCAATCAGTGGTGCTGGGAATTTTGCACAGCTACATGTAAAAGAATGAAATTAGAACACTCCCCAACACCATACATAAAAATATATTCAAAATGGATTAGAGACCTTAATGCAAGACTGGACAGTATAAAACTATGAGAGGAAAACTTATGAAGAATACTCTGACGTAAATCACAGCAAGATCTTTTTTGATCCACCTCCTATAGTAATGAAATAAAAAAAAGAAACTAAACAGATGGGACCTATTGAAATGTAAAAGCTTTTGCAAAGAAAGGAAACTACAAACAAGATGAAAAGACAACCCTCAGAATGGCAGAAATTATTTGCAAATGAATCAATGGACAAATGATTAATCTCCAATATATATAAACAGCTCATGCAGCTCAATATTAATAAAACAAACAACCCAATACAAAAATGGAAGAAGATATAAATAGACATTTCTTCTAAGAAGACATAGAGATGGCCAGTACGCACATGAAAAACTGCTCAACATCACTAATTATTAGAGAAATGGAAATCGAAACTACAATGAGGTATCACGTCACACCTGTTAGAATGGGTATCATCAGAAAATCTACAAACAACAAATGCTGGAGAGGGTGTGGAGAAAAGGAACCTTCTTCCACTATTGTTGGGAATGTAAATCGATACAGTCTCTATGGAGAACAATATGGAAGTTGCTTAAAAAACTAAAAATAGAATTACCATATAATCCAGCAATCCCACTACTGGACATATACCCAGAGAAAACCATAAATCAAAAAGACACATTCACCACAATGTTCATTGCAGTACTATTTACAAAAGCCAGGTAATGAAAGCAACCAAAGTTGGCACAGAGAGACGAAAGGATAAAGATGTGGTACATATATACAATGGAATAATACTCAGCCATACATAGGAATGAAATTGGGTCATTTGTAGAGACCTTGATGGATCTAGAAAGTGTCACACAGAGAGAAGTAAGTCAGAAAGAGAAAAACAAATATTGTATATTAATGCATATATGTGGAACCTAGAAAAATGAACCAGTTTGCAGGGCAGAGATAGAGACACAGATGTAGAGCGCAAACATATGGACACCAAGGCGGGAACGCCATGTGATTGTGGTGGTGGGATGAATTGGAAGACTGGGATTCACATGTGCACACTTATATGTATAAAATAGATATCCAATAAGAACCTGCTGTATAAAAGAAATAAATAAATTAAAAAAATAAAAATAAATAAATAAAATTTAATAAAATAAAACAGAAAAAAAGTTTTTCCCTTCGCATAGACGTCTTTATATTAATCCATTATTTCCATGATTATATCTGCAAATTAAAAAAAAATGTAGAATAAATAAAATCTGTCTCGAACCAAGAAGAGAGGAAAAAAAAAAAAAAAAAGAAAACAGAACCCACCAGTTATACAGAGGAAAATCGTATCAGGGCCCTTGCTCCAGTGGAAAAAATTCTTAAGTTGGTCAGAGGTGGGAAATCGTCTCCCATGCAGTCAGCAGTGCTCCCCCCCACAAGGAGCATCCTCATTGCAAAGCTGGGGGACTGTGTCGAGAAGTCTGTGAGTAAATGTGAGCTGAGCCACAGCCCTGCTGCAGCTGAACTCTTCCCACCCTTTCCAGGTAAAACACCTGAATATGTACAAGAACTTGCAAGCCTAGAGGAAGGGCTGTGGAGCCACACCAGCGACAACACGCAGGCCGACTTGGTGCCTGCAGGCCAGCCAGGATGTTCCTGGCCCCAGATGCTCTTCTGGAAGCTTTCCATTTCCCTGCCTGAGATACCCCTCCTGCCACGGCCAGTGCTGCTTTTTTACTTCCTCACCTCAGCCAGGGGAGAAATTCCAGTGGCAGTTATGGGTGACACATCCTCTTCTTTAGCAGGTGGCAGCCTGGCAACTACTGCAGACAGTCCAGCAGAGCCCCACTCACACTGGGCCACCCACAAAGCCACGGCCCCTCACTCACTCCCACCACCCCAGCCCCGACACTGCTGACGGGGCAGAGAATATGGCGTCAGGCACAGCTACAGGGGCTCTTGCTGACTGGAGAGGTGTTTATATTGACCTCAAGCCAGGCACACCTCGGGAGTGCTGGCAGGCAGTTTCAGGCTGCACAAATCAGCCAATCCTCACCCCTCAGGTGCTCACAGTTGCAGAAAATGAACCTTGCTAAACAGGACAGGCCCAAGGAACAGGTGTGGGCGTTTGAGAGTCAGGATAGACAAGGGGCTGCAGCTGCGGCTTGTTTTCTTATCATTTTATCTGGTACATGAGTGGAAAACAACTTCAAGAAGACCCTATCCTAATGAGAGGATCCCAGGAGTCAGGGAGAGGAGTGATGGTGGGTGGAGACAGAGGCCTGGAGCCCTGGCTGCAGTGAAAGTGTCTGGAAAACCAGGCAGAGAGATGCCGCACAGAGTGATACACAGGGTCACAGACCTGTCAGAGCTGCTGTTTGTTAGTTCAAGTCCTGCTCTGAGGTGTTCTGTGTCAGCTGTGAGCGACAGGTGAGCTGGGGGTTCTCTGCAAGGTGGGCTATGTGCACGGTTCCTGTGTGTCCAGCCCTGCTGGGGTACCTGCCCAGGGTAACACTATATCCTGGGAAGGGCCTATGAGAGCCCCATGGGCTGCTGGGTAGCTGCACAGGTGGGCGCCATACCCTGGGAGGGACTTGACCATGATAGCCCCGTGGGCTGTGGGTTGGGGGGTGCAGCCCAGGTGAGCTTCATATCCTGCGACTGGCCTGACCATGAGAGCCCCATGGGCTGCTGGAGACCTGGTAAAGGATATCAGGACAGTCAATGAAGCCAACGAGGTTATACATCCATTAGCTCCTATTTCCTACACCCTGCTGGTCATTCTACCATCCACCAGGACATGGCATTCTGTACTAGACTTCAATGATGCCTTCTTCTGTATTCCATTCATCTCAGAGTCACAAGAATTTTTGGCTTGTGAGTGGCAGGACACAACATGGAAAAAAAGCAATAATGCTGGGCCGTCCTGCCCCAATGGTTCAAAAATACCCACACCTTCATTGGGGAAATGTCCTCTAAAGACCTAAAAGTGCTACCTCTGTAAAAGGGAACCCTCCTTCAATAGGCAGATGACATTCTGGTCACCAGGCCTACTACAGGTGCCTCCTAACTACCTCGCCAAGAAAGGATAGAAGGTGTCCAAGAAAAAGTCTCAAATATCCCAGGCTAAGGTGACATGCCTGGGCTTCATTCACACAGATATTCGGAGAAACGCATCCCAGGATAGGGAAGAAGCCATTTGCAGCCTTACCTCTTCTAAGACTAGAAGACAGCTTAGGGGTTCCTGGGGAGGCCAAGGTTTTCTGCATCTGGATCCCTAACTACAGTCTAATAGCTTGGCCTCTACATGAAACCCCAATAGGAAAAGATGATGATCCTTTAGAATAGAATCCAGAAGCATCTTTTCAAGAATGGAAAGAGCAGTCAATTCAGACCCTTGCCCAGGAACTCCCTAATTTATCTAAACCCTTTGACCTTTACATACCCGGTCAAAGGTTAATCGCCCTTGGAGCCTTAGTGCAAAAACTGGGACCACTTGAAATGGAGCAACACAAGAATGTCCTTCAGGTATGATAAACTATGTTCAACAAGGGCTTTGCCCACCAATTCATCAGGCCAGGATACTGGGGTATCTAAAAAGCTGGAAATCAGCAGCCCGCAAGGCCAGGTCCCTCCTAAGGGAAAAGGACCCCACGTGGTGATCCTAAACACCCATCATGCCCTGAAGTTGCAGGGGTCGCTCTGTGGACACACTGACCTCGAGTAAAGAGGCCCTCCAACTACAACATACAGAGAGACAAATGGGGGCAATGGGCCCCCAAGATGACTCGTGTGACCATCAGTTGACCTGGAGTTTCTCTCAGAAAACAAGTCTGTGCCCCGAAAGAGCAGACTACTGCTTGCAGGTCTTACTGCACCCAGATGGGAGCTAATAAGCTTGGCGGGGTAAACGTATATCACGATTTCACCATAGAAAACCCTACAGACACCGCGGTGATGGTGGCCAATATGACTGGCTTGACTGCTGGCTACTTCAAAAGGCCGTTGACTCAGTGGACGTCATGGTCCTGGATCAACACTGACCCTGGACTGTCTGGATGTTGAGCGGGCAGGGCTCTGACACATGGTGCTGTTTGTACATTAATTCAGCGAACTAATTAAAGAACGCACAGTCTAATGGTCAGAGCATCTAGGCTGGCCAAAACCGTCACCCTAAGGTTGCCGAACCAATGTGGGTTGGGGTGAAACCTGCCACTGCAGCATCTCTGTGCATCTCTTTCCTCGACCCTTAAAGGTCATTAGAATCTATAACACTTCCAATGCTGGTACTCAGGTGGACGACCAGTGAGGCCAGAGTCCTTGGGACAATCAACCTCACCTGGAGGCTGCTGGGGAGATGTTTTGCTCCTTCCCCCATGTATGAGGGCTCCCACCTCAGCATGAAGCAGTTACAAAAGAGGGGTCTGCACCCTAAGCACGCCAACAATGAGGAACGGGACAAAAAGCAGAGGAGGTGTTCATCTCCGCCAACGTTCATTAAAATCTCCTGGGAGATAAAAAGAGAATCTGGGCAATAAAATAAAGTCTAACCTGTTTTTCCTTTGTGCTTTGTCTAATTTCACGTGCTCCTAGGGTTCCACATGCAGAGGTCCCACACCCGGCACTTCAGACCCGATTTCCTAGTGCAGAATGGCTGGGTTGACACCTCAGCTAGCAGGGTCCCATGCAGATTCTGCGACATAGAGCCTGAGCTGCAGCCAACCCAGCCGTCAAGAGCTCCATCCCCTCCCTCCCGCTGACGCTGCCGGGATCCCTACACAGCAGCCCAGCCCACAGCCCGTGGGGGAGTGCACGCTCTCACCTCTCCATTCTGTTTTCAAAATATAAAGTTTCCTTTGCTTCTGAACCAAAGTCAGTCTTGATCTGTTGACTCCAATGACACTGGGCATGGGGACTCCTGTTGGGGTCCACTCTGGATGATCAGTAACAGAAATTGAGAACATTGTAACTTCAATGAAAAGATGTGTGAGCCAAACTGTAGATAACATAGAGCAGTGTATAAGGCTCGGGTAAAATAAGATGTTTCTAAGACTTACATTTGATATTTCCATCACTTTATTATAAGCAAGTTCAGTGAAGACGTCTGTCTTATTTGTCAGGTCAACATTAGAGAAATGAAGTGATTTATTCCCAAGGATGTACATCGAATAATCTTGGCTGAAGCTTCAATCTTGTTTTGAATGCTTTTCCATTGAAAATGATACCTCTCTTTCAGCTTCCCCATTTCTGAGAAGTATAAAATCTTATAATTTATTATTACCAAAGGGGAAAGGTAGGAGAAGGGATAAATTAACAGTTTGGGATTAACACATACACACTGCTATGTATAAAACAGATCATCAACAAGGAACTACTGTATAGCACAGGGAACTACACTGAGTATTTTGCAATAAGCTATAAGGGGAAATAATCTGTAAAAGAATAGATATTTTTATTGACATCATCTATCAATGACAGATAAAATGTAACCTAAGCAAGGCCGATAGTGAGCACTTCTGACCCTGAAGATTTCAATCATCTAAAGTTTGGACTCTGCCTATTTCCCAAGGCCCTTAATGGACATATGTGTAGCCGTAGCTTAAAAATTCCCCAGTTTGGGGTTCGGGGAGGCACTGATTTGGAAAAACCCTTTTGTTCTCCTTACATACATGGGACCCTTCCTGGGCTAAAACATGCCTGTCACACCTAGAGGATGGTACACCATTTGATCGGAAAGAGTTTGGAAAACGCACCTCATCTCCTCATCGCCTGGTGCTCGGGTTCACCCTTCCAGCATCTTTCCTAACAATCTCCTCACTTGGGGATATCAGCACGGTCAACATCCTGTTGCAAACAGTTTGGAAGTGGTCCAGAGGATGAAGCGGAAGGATGAGAAAAATTTAGAGACAAGTCTTAGGTGTTCGGACAGGCACATGCCATTCTAATTTCCAATCTGGAAGACAAATTCATCAAAGGCTAGAATTGCCCATGGAAACAGAATAGGGCTAGAGGAAATTCCGCTGTTTTGTGTCCAGTTTCCAAAAACACAAGTTGAAAAATGGAACTCAGGGGCACTAAAATTCATGAAACTGCAGAGTTGAAAATATCTATCATCGAAAAACGTCTTGAGGTAAGTCACAGAAAAGGACTTGTAAGCAAAAGAAAGAGGCAGGAAACAGATTTGAAGAGGTAGAAAGGACTCCCCATTAAAGCACAAGAAAAGGGGCTGAACATCGCCAATGATGCAGTTGGCCAAAATGGGCATATGCATTTTTTCTGAATATATTCAAGTAAAGCCATACACACTTTTTATCCAACCAAACAGGTGGGCACTGGAAATCAATACTACAAAATGTATCACTTCACATCAGTCAGAAGGGCCATCCACATTAAGTGTAAACACTAGAAATGCAGGACAGGGCGAGGAGAAAAGGGAGCCCTGTGAGGCTGAGAGTGGAAATGTAATTTGCCAACGGTCACTCTGGAGAAGTGTATTGTGTTTGCTAAAATATCTAAAAAATGAGCTACAGAGCATAGGGCACTTGCACTCATGGGCGTATACCTTGGGAAAAACAAAAATCAACAGAAAACAGGCACCCCAACGTTTACCACCTCTCTGTTAAAAAGAGCCTCAACTTGGATATAACATAAATGTCCCTGGAAGGATAAAATGGATAAAAGAGATGGGGGTACTTATGTAGAGTGGAATATTACTCATCCAGAAATCAATGAAATAAGGCCAGTTGTAACAACTCTGGAGGAGTTACATACGATCATTCTGAGTGACGTATTTCAGAAAGAAAAAAACACATATCATAAGATGTCACTTAACGGTGGAATAAAAAATGGCTACACATGAAATAAATTACAAAACAGAAACATAGTCAAATATGTAGAAAATAGACATAAGGCTGCTAAATGGGAAAGGTGGGGAAGGGTGAGGTATTATACAGGAGGTTGAAATTAGCAAAGATACCATTCCAAATACCAAACTGAATAACTGACAAGGCCTACACGGTACCTCAAAGAACAGCACTCAGCCCACTCAAGTCCCTGGAAAATAATACATATGACTGGTAAGAATCTGAAAAAGAATTTATTGATGTCTCACAGTACATGAATCAAGTGGATGTACAGCAGCAAAAGACAGAGCTTTGAAAATCAGCTGTAACCAATATAAAAATAAATTTTAAAATATTTACAAAAATAATGAGACAGACAAAAATTCTTACAACTTTTGTTGAAGGGCTATGATGTATCATGGATTGAACACATGTAGACCCACAGCAGGATGATATATAAGGCAGGAAGCTATGCACGCTAAGAGATGTTAGAGAGGCTGGGTGAGGAAATGCAGACCTTTTAAAGTAATACTGCCTGATTCCCATTCCATGGGTCCCTAATCTGCAGGTTCAACGGAATCTTCCAACAGCGAAAACATGCCTGGGAAACCGAGACGAATGTACCCGTGTGCTCAGGAAAGGTGTCTAAAATACACCTCATTTTTGATCTCCTGGTGCTGGGGTTCGCTATTCCAGCCAAATTACTAACAATCTCCCCACTTGGAGAATCAGCACCTTTAACCTCCTGTTTCACACAGTTTGCAATTTGTTCAGAGGATAAACGGGAAGAGGGGGAACCAATGAGAGACTAGCTGTAGGAGTTTTGACAGGCACATGTCACTCTAATTTCCCATTAGGAAGAAGAATTAACCAAAGGCTCAGCCTGCCTCCCCAGAACCAGAATAGGGCCGGAAGCAATACAATGGTTTGGCGGCCAGCTCACAAAAAAAGCGAGTTGCAAAATGGAGCTCAGGAGCAGACAATTCAAAGACCTGCAAAGATATAAATGATAACCAACGTCCAAAAATAAATTCAGGTAAGGCAACGAAGAGGATCTGAATGAGAGGCAGAATTGCAGGAAACAGATTTCAAAAGGTGGATTGGACTCACATTTAAAGCATATGAAAAGCAGCAGAATTTCTAAAATGATGCAGTTGGGCAAAAGGGTGTATGCGTTTTTTTCCTGAATATCTTCAGGAATAAAACACATACAGAGTTTTTGGCCAACCAAGCAAGCGGGAAATGAAAATCCACACAACAAAGAAGTCTCAATTTCCACTTCTCGGACAGGCCATCCAAAAATTGTGTACAAACCAGAAATGCAGGAGTGGCCATGGAGAACAGGGAGGTAGTCACTCTGATGGGTGGGGTATAAATATCCAAGAGCCACTCTGAAAAAGTGTATGCTGTTTCCTAAAACATCTAAAATACAAAGCTAACGAGCATAGGGCACTTCCACTCATGGGCATATAACTTGGGAAGACTAAATATCAACAAGACACAGGCAGCCCAATGTTTAGGGCTGCTCTGCATACAAGAACCTCAATTTCAGTACAACTAAAATATTCCAGGAAAGAGAAAATTGTGTAAAGAACTTGTGGTAATTTTGTACAATGGAATATCACTCAGACATGAAATCAATGTCATAAGGCCAGTAGTAGCATAATGAGTGGATTTAGGTACGATGATCCTAAGTGAAATAAGGCACACAGAAAAAGAAACTTAACATAAGATATCACTTATGAAGGTCCTGTAAACATGGCTACACATGAACTGAGTTAGGAAAGAGAACAGAGTCTCACATTTAGAAAACACTCTTATGCCTGCTTAAGGGTAAAGGGGAGGTGGGGTGATGTATAAAACCAGAGTTTCATATTAGCACAGGTACCATTATATAAACCAAATTCCGAATAGACAAAACCTACACCTTCCTCAGTGAACGGGACTCAACACCCCTATTCCCCGCAGAGGAATATATCTGACTAGTAAGAATCTTAAAACCTATATATTTATATGTCTCCATAAGGGAATCAAGTGTGTCTAGACCGGCATAAACACGTCTGTGAAAATCAGCTCAACTCCATTACAAAATGAATTTCAAAAACAAAGCAAAAAAACAGTGAAATTCTTACATAGTTCCTTCAGGGGTTCTGATGAAAACTGGAATGACCCTATCTGCAAAGACAGCTATATGAGACATAAGTCTGGACACTTGGGACTGAGAGGACTGGTGTGATTGGGTGAGAAAATACAGACCCTTTAAAGCAGTAATGCATGCCACCCATTCCATGGGTCCCAACTCTCCAGGTAGAAGGGAATATCACTACAGTTATAACATGCATGGGAAACCTAGAGAATGGACACCCTGTGATGGTGAAAGATTTCTAAAAGTCTCCTAATTTTTCCTCTCCTTGTGCTCCAGTTTGGCATTCCAACTCCTTTACTATCAATCTCCCAACTTGGAAAGTCAGCCCCTATAACCTCCT
This sequence comes from Hyperoodon ampullatus, assembly GCF_949752795.1. NCBI lineage: Eukaryota > Metazoa > Chordata > Mammalia > Artiodactyla > Ziphiidae > Hyperoodon > Hyperoodon ampullatus. The sequence continues at coordinate 107,044,195 of NC_136914.1, forward strand.
TGTTCGCAGAGTTTGCAAATTGTACAGAGGATGAAAGGGAAGAGGGAGAACCAATCAGAGATTAGCTGTAGGCATTTGGATGGACACATGTCACTCTAATTTCCCATCTGGAAGAAGAAGTAAACAAAGCGTCAGCCTGCACCCCCGGAACTTGTATAGGTCCTGAAGGAAAATCGTGGATATGCGGTCACCTCACAAAAACGCAAGTTGAAAATTGGAGCTCAGGGGCACAGCAATTCACAAACTTGCAGAGTTATAAAGGACAACTCTCTTCCAAAAATCTGTTGAGGGAAGGCAACGAAGCGGACTTGAAAATGAGGCAGAATTGAACAAAACATATTTCAAGAGGTAAATTGGAATCACCTTTAAAGCACAGGAAAAGCGTCACAACTTCGACAATGATGCACTTGGCCAAAAAGGGCGTATGCATTTTCTGCTGAATATATTCAGGAGAAATCGCAGACGCCCTTTTTGGCCAATCAAGCAAGCGCACAATGCAAATCCACACTCCAAAAATAGTCATTTCCCACCGTTCAAAAGGGACATTTGAATATCTGTAAAAACCAGGAAAGAAAGACAGAGATGACAAGGGCATGAAGCAATGTGATCCCAAGGGTCATGGAGGATTGTGATGACAAGGTCATGTAGCATTTTGCTGACAAAGGCATGGAGCATTGTGATGAGAAGTCCATGGAGCACTCTGATGACAAGCGTCATGGAGCATTGTGATTACAGGGGTCATGGAGCATTGGGATGACAAGGGCATGGATCATTTTGTTGACAAGGGTTACGGAGCATTCTGATGACAAGATTCCCGGATCATTGTGTTCTCAGGGGTCATGGAGCATTGTGATGACAAGGTTCATGGAGAAGAGAGATGAGAAGGTCATGGAGCTTTGGGCTGAAAATATTCATGGAGTATTGGGATGACAGGGTTCATGGAGCATTGAGATGACAATGTCCTGGAGCACTGTGATGAGAAGACCATGGAGCCTTGTGATGACAAGTCTCATGGAGCATTCTGATGAAAAGGGCAATGGAGAATTGTGATTACAGGGGTCTTGGAGCATTGTGATGACAAGGGCATGGAGCATTGGGATGAGAAGACCATAGAGCGTTCTGATGACATGCATCATGGAGCTTTGTGATGACAAGTGCATGTAGCATTGTGATTACAGTGGTCTAAGAGCACTATGATGAAAAGGGCATGGATCATTTTGATGAAAAAGGCATGGAGCCCTGTCATGACAGGGATCAAGGAGCATATTAACGACAAGTGTCAGGGAGCATTGTGATGACAAGGGTATTGAGCATTGTGATGACAAAGGTCATGGAGCATTGTGATGAGAAGACCATGGATAATTGTGATGACGAGCGTCATGGGGCGTTGTGATGACAAGTGTTATGGAACATTGTGATCACAAGGGTTTGGAGCATTGTGATGACAGAGGTCATGAAGCATTTTGATTTCATTTTGATGACAATAGCATGAAGCATTATGATGATGGGCATGGTTCATTGTGATGACAGGGTTCATGGAGCATTGAGATGAAAAGGGGCATGGAGCATTGTGATTAAAGTGGTCTTGGAGCATTGTGATGACAAGGTCATGGAGCATTGTGATGAGAAGGCAATGGAGCATTCTGATGACATGCGTCATGGAGCTTTGTGATGACAAGGGCATGGAGCATTGTGATTACATGGGTCTTGGAGCATTGTGATGACAAAGGTCATGGAGCCTTGTGATGACAAGGCCGTGGAATATTGTCATGGCAGGGGTTGTGGAGTATTGTTATGACAGGTGTAATGGAGCATTGTGATGAGAAGGGCATGGAGCATTGGTCTGAAATATTTCATGGATTATTGTGATGAGAGGGGGCATGGAGCATTGTGATGACAAGGGCACGGAACACTGTGATAAATGGGTCATGGAAGATTGTAATGACATGGGCATTGAGCATTGTGATGAGAAGGGCATTGAGCATTGTGATGAAAAGCATCATGGAGCTTGTGAAGACAAGGGCATGAAAAATGTGATGAGAGGGTTCATGGAGCATTGTGATGCCAAGGGTCATGGAGTTTGTGATGACAAAGTTCATGGAGCATTTTGATGACAAGGGCATGGTGCATTGTGTGTGAAGGGCAGGGAGCATTGTGATGACAGGGTCATGGAGCAATTTGATGAAAAGTGGCATGGAATATTTTGATGACAGGGGATATTGAACATTGTGATGACAGGGTTCATGGAGCATTTTCATATTAGGGGTTATGGACCATTGTGATGACAGGGGAGAGGGTGTATTTCGATGATTAGTGATGGAACAATGTGATATCAGTGGTGAGAGAGCATTTTGAAAAGAATTGCATAGAACATTGTGATGAAAAGTTTTAGGGAGCATTGTGAGGACAAGTTTGTGAATCATTGTGCTGACAGGAGCATGGAGCATTGTGTTGACAAAGGCATGGAGCATTGTGATGACAAGTGTCACGGAGCACTGTGATAAAAAGTTCATGGAGCATTGTGGTGACAAAGTTCACAGAGCCTTGTGATGATGAGTGCATGGACCAATTTGATGAAACAGGTCATGAAGCCTTGTGATGACTGGAGTTATGGAGCATTGTGATGACTGGGGTCATGGAGCATTGTGATGACAAGGGCTTGGAGCATTGTGATGACAGTGGCATGGAACATTGGGCTGACAAGTTCCATGGATTATTGTGATGACAGTGGGCATGGCGCATTGTGATGACAAGAGCATTGTGATGACAAGGTCATGGAGTATTGTGAAGACAGGTGACAGGGAGCATTGTGATGACATATGTCATGGTCCATTGAGATGACAATGGCATGGAGCATTGTGATGCCAAGTGTCATGGAGGATTGTGATGACAAAGGTAATGAGGCATTGTGATGACAACGGCTTGGAGCATTGTGATTACAAGGGTCATGGAGCATTGTGATGACAAGGGAATTGAGCATTGTGATGACAACGGACATTGAGAATTTTGATGACAATGTCGTGAAGCATTGTGATGACAAAGACATGGAGCTTGCTATGACAGTGGTCAGGGGGCATTGCGATGACAAGTGCATGGAGAATTGTGATAACAAGAGCATGTAACATTGTCATGAGAAGTGTCATGGAGCATTGTGATGACCAGGGCATGGAGAATTGTGATGACAAGGGACATGGAGCATTGTTATGACCAGGGAATGGAGCATTGTGATGGCAAGACCGTGGAGCACTGTGATGAGAAGACCATGGATAACTGTGATGATGAGCGTCATGGAGCACTGTAATGACAAGGGGCATGGAGCATTCTGATGACAGGTGTCATGGAGCATTGTGATGACAGGGGTCATGGAAAATTGTGAAGACAGGGGTCATAGAGCATTGTGATGACAAGGGTCATGGAGCATTCTGATGATAAGCTTGTGGAGTATTGTGATGACAATTACATGGAGCATTGTGATGAAAAAGGCATGGATCATTGTGATGAAAATGGCATGGAGCCTTTTCATGACAGGGTTCAAGGAGCATTCTGACAACAAGTGTCAGGGAGCATTGTGATGACAAGTGTATTGAGCATTGTGATGACAATGGTCATGGAGCATTGTGATGACAAGGGCATGGAGTATTGTGATGAAAGGCATCATGGAGCATTGTGATGTCAAGTGTTATGGAACATTGTGATCACAAGGTTTTGGAGCATTGTGATGAGAAAGGTCATGGATCATTTTGATTTCAAGGAGCATGGAGCATTGTGATGACATGGGCATGAAGCAACGTGATCCAAAGATTCATGGAGGATTGTGATGGCAAGCGCATGGAGCATTGCGATGACAATGTCATGTAGCATATTGCTGAAAAAGGCATGGAGCATTGTGATGACAAGTTTCATGGAGCACTGTGATGACAAGCATCACGGAGCATTGTGATTACAGGGGTCATGGAGCATTGGGATGGCAAGGGCACGGATCATTGTGATGACAAGGGTCATGGAGCATTTTGATGACAAGAGTCCCAGATTATTGTGTTGTAAGGGTTCATGGAGCATTGTGATTACAGAGGTCATGGAGCATTGTGATGACATGGGTCATGGAGCATTGTGATGAGAAGTTCATGGAGCACTGGGCTTAAAACGTTCATGGAGTATTGTGATGACAGTGGTCATGGAGCATTGTGATGTCAAGGGAATGGAGCATTGTGATGACAAGGTCCTTGAACATTGTGATGAGAAGACCATGGAGCCTTGTGATGACAAGTCTCATGGAGCATTCTGATGAAAAGGGGCATGGAGCATTGTGATGACAAGGCTGTGGAGCATTGTGATGACAAGGGCATGGAGCATTGGGATGACATGGGTCATGGAGCATTGTGCTGACAAGCACATGGAGCATTGTGATGACAAGGGTCATGGGGCATTGTGCTGACAAAGGCATGGAGCATTGTGATGACAATGGTCAGAGAGCATTGTGATGAAAATTTCATGGAGCATTGTGGTGACAATGTTCACAGATCCTTGTGATGACCAGGGCATGGACCACTGTGATGACAAAGGTCATGCAGCATTGTGATGACTGGAGTCACAGAGCATTGTGGTGACAAGGGTATGGAGCATTGTGATGACAGGGGCATGGTGCAATGGTCTGACAAGTTTCATGGTTTATTTTGATGACAGTGGGCATGGCGAATTCTGATGAGAAGGGCATGGAGCATTGTGATGTGAAGGTCATGGAGTATTGTGAAGACAGGGGTCAGGGATCATTGTGATGACATATGTCATGGTCCATTGTGATGACAATGGCATGGGGCATTGTGATGCCAAGTGTCATGGAGGAATGTGATGAAAAAGGTAATGGAGCATTGTGATGACAAGGGTTTGGAGCATTGTGATGACAAGGGTCATGGAGCATTTTGATGACAAGGTCATGGAGCATTGTGATGACAAGGGCCATTGGGAATTTTGATGACAATTTCGTGAAGCATTTTGATGAAAAGCACATGCAGCTTGCTATGACAGGGGTCATGGAGCATTGCGATGACAAGTGCACGGAGAATTGTGATGAAAAGAGAATGAACACTGTGAAGAGAAGTGTCATGTCATTGTGATGGCAAGACCGTGGAGCATTGTGATGAGAAGACCATGAATAACTGGGATGAAGAGCATCATGGAGCACTGTAATGACAAGGGGCATGGAGCATTGTGATGACAGGTGTCTTGGAGTATTGTGATGGCAGGGGTAATGGAGCATTGTTATGACAGGGGTAATGGAGCATTGTTATGACAAGGGCATGGAACATTGGTCTGAAAAGTTTCATGGATTATTGTGATGACAGTGGGCATGGTGCATTGTGATGACAAGAACATGGAGCATTGTGATGACAAGGTCATGGATTATTGTGAAGACAGGTGTCAGGGAGCATTGTGATGACATATGTCATGGTCCATTGTGATGCCAATGACATGGAGCATTGTGATGCCAACTGTCATGGAGGATTGTGATGACAAAGTTAAAGGAGCACTGTGATGACAAAGGCATGGAGCATTGTGATGACAAGGGCTATTGAGAATTTTAATGACCAGGTCTTGAAACATTGTGATGACAAGTGCAAGGAGGTTGCTATGTCAGTGGTCATGGAGCATTGCAATGACAAGTGCATGGAGAATTGTGATGACAAGAGCATATAACATTGTGATGAGAAGTGTCAGGGAGAATTGTGATGACAAGGACGTGGAGAATTGTGATGACAAGGGACATGGAGCATTGAGATGACCAGGGCATGGAGAATTGTGATGGTAAAACCGTGGAGATTTGTGATGAGAAGTCCTTGGGTAATTGTGATGACGAGCATCATGGAGCAATGTAATGACAAGGGGCATGGAGCATTGTGATGACAGGTGTCAGGGAGCATTGTGATGACAGTGGTCATGGAGCATCGTGATGAAAAGTGCTTGGAGCATTGTGATGACAAGTGTCATGGAGCATTGTGATGACAAAGCATGGAGTATTGTAATGACAGGGGCCATTGAGAATTTTGATAACAATGTCGTGAAGCATTGTGATGACAAACACATGGAGCTTGCTATGACAGGGGACAGGGAGCATTGCATTGACAAATGCATGGAGAATTGTGATGACAAGATCATGTAACATTGTGATGAGAAGTGTCATGGAGCGTTGTGATGACAAAGAAGTGGAGAATTGTGATGACAAGGGAGAAGGAGCATTGTGATGACAAGGGCAAGGAACAATGTGATGGCAAGACCGTGGAGCATTGTTATGAGAAGACGATGGATAATTGTGATGACGAGCATCATGGAGCATTATGATGACAAGGGCCATGGAGCATTCAGACATAATTTATGACATATGAAGGGAATGGAAACATGTCTACACATGAACTGAATTAGGGAAGAGAACAGAGTCTCACATTTAGAATATATTCTTATGCCTGCTTAAGGGGAAAGGAGAGCTGGGGAGATGCACAAAACCAGGGTTTGATATTAGCACAGGTACCGTTCCATAATCCAAATACAGAATAGACAAGACCTACTCCTTCCTCAGTGAACGGGACTCAACACCCCTATTCCCCACAGAGGAATATATCTGACTAGTAAAAATCATAAACCTATGTATTGATATGTCTCCGTAAGGGAATCAAGTGTGTATAGACTGGCATAAACACGTCAGTGAAAATCAGCTCAACCTCACTATAAAAATGAATTTCAAAAACAAAACAAAAAAACAGCGAAATTCTAACACAATTCCTTCAGGTGTTCTGATGAAACCTGGAATGACCCTATCTACAATGACCGCTGGATGAACCATAAGGCTGGTCACTCGGGACTGAGAGGATTGGTGAGATTGGGTGAGAAAATGCAGACCCTTTAAAGCAATAATTCATGCCACCCATTCCATGGTTCCCAACTCTCCAGGTAGAAGGGAATATCACTACAGTTATAACATGTATGGGAAACCTAGAGAATGGACACACTGTGATGGTGAAAGGTTACTAAAACTCTCCTAGTTTTTTCTCTCCTTGTGTCGAGTTTGACATTCCTACTGCTTTACTATCAATCTCCCAACTTGGAGAGTCAGCTCCTATAACCTCCTGGTTCATACAGTTTGCAAATTGTGCAGAGGATGAAAGGAAAGAGCGAGAACAAATGAGAGAATAGCTATAGGCATTTGGAAGGCCACATGGCACTCTAATTTCCCGTCACAAAGAAGAATTACCCAAAGTCTCCGCCTGCCACCCCCAGAACCAGTATAGGTCTTGAAGCAAAATTGTGGATTTGCAGTCAGATCACAAAAATGCGAGTTGAAAAATGGAGCTCAGGGGCACAGCAATTCACAAACTTGCAGAGTTATAAAGGACTACTCTCTTCCAAAAATCTGTTGAGGGAAGGCTACGAGGTGGACTTGAAAATGAGGGAGAATTGCACGAAACAGATTTCAAGAGGTACATTGTAATCGCCTTTAAACACAGGAAAAGCAACAAAACATCGACAATTATAGACTTGGCCAAAAAGGGCATATGCGGTTTCACCTGAATATATTCAGGAGAAAATGCGTACGCACTTTTTGGCCAAAAAAGCAAGCACACAATGCAAATCTGGACTACAAAGAAGTATCACTTCACAACAGTCAAAAGGGACATCCGCAAAATGTGTAAACACCAGAAGGGCAAGACAGGCCCTGGAGAACAGGGAGCCTTGTTATGCTGATGGGCGGGATGTAAATTGACAACTGCCTGTCTGGAGGAGTGCATTGTGTTCCCTAAAACAAGTAAGCAACAGAGCTACAGAGCCAAGGGCACTTCCAGTCTAAGGAATATACATTGGGAAAACTGAAAATCAATAAGACAGAGCCACCCCTACATTTAGGCGTGCACTGCTTACAAGAACCTCAACTTGGGTACACCTTAAATATCCCGGGAAAGACAAAAATGGTTCAAGAAACTGTGGTACTTAAATACGATGGAATATCCCTCAGCCATGAAATCAATGTCATAAGGCCAATAGCAGCAAAATGAGTGGATTCAGGTACGATGATTCTAAGTGAAATAAGTCACAGAGAGAGAAACTTATCATAAGATATCACTTATGAACGTCCTGTAAACATGGCTACACATGAACTGAGTTAGGAAAGAGAACAGAGTCACACCTTTAGAAAACACTCTTATGCCTGCTTAAGGGGGAAGGAGAGGTGGGGTGATGCATAAAACCAGAGTTTGATATTAGCACAGGTACCGTTCCATAATCCAAATACAGAAGAGACACAACCTACTCCTTAATCAGTGAACGTGACTCAACAGCCCTATTCCCCACAGAGGAACATATCTGGCTAGAAAGAATTTGAAAACCTATGTATTGATATGGCTCTGTAAGGGAATCAAGTGTGTCTAGACTGGCATAAACATGGCAGTGAGAATCAGCTCAATCCCACTATAAAAATGAATTTCAAAAACAAAACAAAAAAACTGTGAAATTCTTACACAATTCCTTCAGGGGTTCTGATGAGTCTTGAAATGACCCTATCTACAATGACAGATGGATGAGACATAATGCTGGATACTTGGGACTGAAATGAGTGGTGGGATTGTCTGAGAAAATTCAGACCCTTTAAAACAATAATGCATGCCACCCAGTTCATGGGTCCCAACTCTCCAAGTAGAAGGGAATATCACTTCAGTTATAACATGTATTGGAGACCTAGAGAATGGACAACCTGTGATGGCGAAAGATTTCTAAAACTCTCCTAACTTTTCCTCTCCTTGTGCTCCGGTTTGACATTCCAACTGCTTTACTATCAATCTCCCAACTTGGAGAGTCAGCCCGTTTCACCTCCTGGTTCACACTCTTTGAAAATTATGCAGAGGATGAAAGGGAATAGGGTGAAACAATGAGAGAGTAGATATTAGGGATTTGGACGGGCACATGCCACTCTATTTTCCCATCAGGAAGAAGAATTAACCAAATTCTCAGCTACCCCCCAGGAACCAGTATAGGTCCTGAACCAAAATTGTGGATTTGCGGTGAGCTCACAAAAACGCGAGTTGAAAAATGGAGCTCAGGGGCGAAGAAATTCACAAACCTGCAGAGATATAAAGGACAACTCTCTTCCAAAAATCTTTTGAGGGAAGGCAACGTGGTAGAATTGAAAATGAGGCGAATTGCACGAAACACATTTCAAGAGTTACATTGGAATCGCATTTAAAGCACAATAAAGGGGTCACAACTTCGACAATGATGCCCTAGGCCAAAATGTGCATATGTGTTTTCTCCTGATATATTGAGGAGAAAACGCATACGCCAATTTTGGCTAACAAAGCAAGCGCTTAATGCAAATACACAATACAAAGAAGTGTCACTTCCCACCGGTCAAAAGGGAAATCCAAAAAATATGTAAAAACTAGAAAGGCAAGACAGGTTCTGGAGAACAGGGAGCATTCTTATGCTGATGGGCGGGATGTAAATTTCCAACAGCCACTCTGGAGGAGTGCATTGTGTTCCCCAGAAGAAGTTAAAAACATTGCTACACAGCCTAGGGCACTTCCAGTCATGGGAATATACCTTGAGAAAATTGAAAATCAATATCGCACAGCCACTCCAAAATTTAGGGCTGCACTGCTTACAAGAACCTCAACTTCGGGACACCTTAAATATCCCAGTAAAGACAAAAATGGTAGGGCTTCCCTGATGGCACAGTGGTTGAGAGTCCGCCTGCCGATGCAGGGGACACGGGTTCGTGCTCCGGTCCGGGAAGATCCCACATGCCGCGGAGTGGCTGGGCCCGTGAGCCATGGCCGCTGAGCCTGCGCGTCCGGAGCCTGTGCTCCGCAACGGGAGAGGCCACAATGGTGAGAGGCCCGCGTACCACACACAAAAAAATAATAACAATGGTAAAGAAATTGTGGTACTTACATACGATGGAATATCCCTCAGCCATGAAATCAATGTCATAAGGCCAGTAGCAGCATAATGAGTGGACTCAGTTACGATGATTCTAAGTGAAATAAGTCACACAGAAAAAGAAACTTATCATAAGATATCACTTATGAATGTCCAGTAAACATGGCTACACATGAACTGAATTAGGAAAGAGAACAGAGTCTCACATTTAGAAAACAATCTTATTACCTGCTAAAGGGGAAAGGAGAGATGGGGAGATGCATAAAACCAGAGTTTGATATTAACACCGGTACAGTTCCAAAAACTAAATATGGAATAGACAAGACCTAACCCTTCTTCAGTGAAGGAGACTCAACACCCCATATTCACCACAGAGGAATATATCTGACTAGTAAGGATCTTTAATTCTATGTATTGATATGTCTCCATAAGAGAATCAAGTGTGTCTAGAACGGCATAAACACGGAACTGAAAATCAGCTCGAACCCATTATAAAAATGCATTTCAAAAACAAAACAAAAAGAAAACCGGGAAATTTTTTACAATTACTTCAGGGGCTCTGATGAAACCTGGAATGACCCTATCTACAGTGACAACTGGATGTGGCATAAGGCTGGACACTTGAAAATGAGAGGATTGTTGAAAATGGGTGAGCAAATGCAGACCCGTTAAAGCAATAATGCGTGCCACTTATTCCATGGGTCCCAACTCTCCAGGATGAAGGGAATATTGCTACAGATATAACATGTACGGGAAACCTAGAGAATGGAGACACTGTGATGGCGAAAAGTTTTAAAAATTCTCCTAATATTCCCTCACCTGGTGCTCCAGTTTGACATTGCAACTGCTTTACTAACAATCTGCAAACCTGGAGAGAAATCCCCTTTAAACTGCTGGTTCACAGAGGTTGGAAATTTTGCAGAGCATGAAAGGGAAGATGGAGAAAAAATGAGAGTTTAGCTGTAGGAATTTGGACGGGCACATGTCACTCTAATTTCCCGTCATGAAGAAGAAACATCCAAAGTCTCAGCCTGCCCGCCTGGAACCAGTATAGGTCCGAAACCAAAAGTGTGGATTTGTGTTCAGCTCACAAAAACGCAAGTTGAAAAATGGAGCTCAGGGGCAGAGCAATTCACAAACTGGAAGAGTAATAAAGGACAACTCTTCTCCAAAAATCTATTGAGGGAAGGCAACGAGGTGGACTTGAAAGCGAGGCAGAATAGCAGGAAACAGATTTCAAGAAGTACATTGGAAACGAATTTAAAGCACAGAAGAGGGGCACAACTTTGACAATGATGCACTTGGCCAAAATGTGCGTATATATTTGGTCCAGAATATAATCAGGAGAAAATGCATACGCCATTTTTTAACAAGCAAGCAACCGGGCAATACAAATCTGAACTAAAATGTAGTCTAACTTCCAACTGGTCAAAAGGGACAAGCGCAAAATGTGTAAAAACAAGAAAGGCAAGACAGGCTCTGGAGAACAGGGAGCCTTGTTATGCTGATGAGCGGGATGTAAATTGCCACCTGCCTCTCTGGAGGAGTGCATTGTGTTCCCTAAAACAAGTAAACAACAGAGCTACAGAAACTAGGGCACTCCCAGTCTACGGAATATACCTCGGGAAAATTGAAAATCAATAAGACACAGCCACCCTAATATTTAGGGCTGCACTGCTTACAAAAACGTTAACTTCGGTACACCTTAAATATCCCAGAAAAGACAAAAATGGTTCAAGGAATTGTGGTACTTCCGTATGATGGAATATCCCTCAGCCATGAAATCAATGTCATAAGGCCAGTAGCAGCAAAACGAGTGGATTCAGGTACGATGATTCTAAGTGAAATAAGTCACAGAGAAAAAGAAATTTATCGTAAGATATCACGCATGAAGTTCTTGTAACATGGCTACACATGAACTGAGTTAGGAAAGAGAACACAGTACCACATTTAGAAAACATTCTTATGCCTGCTTATGGGGAAAGGAGACGTGGGTGATGCATAAAACCAGAGTTTGATATTAGCACAGGTACCATTCCAAAAATCAAATACGGAATAGAAAAGACCTACACCTGCCCCAGTGTAAGGGACTCAACACCCCATATTACGCAGAGGGGAATATACCTGACGAGAAAGAATTTTAAAACCTATGTATTGATATGTCTCATAATGGAATCAAGTGTGTCTAGACCAGCATAAACACGGCAGTGAGAATCAGCTCAAACCCAGTTTAAAAATGAATTTCAAAAACAAAACAATAAAACAGGGAAATACCTTACAATTCCTTCAGTGGCTCTGATGAAACCTGGAATGACCCTATCTACAACAACAACTGGATGTGGCATAAGGCTGGACACATGTGACTGGGAGATTTGGTGTGATTGTGTGAGCAAATGCAGACCCTTTAAAGCAATAATATGTGGCACCCATTCCATGGGTCCCAACTCTCCAAGTTGAAGGGAATATTACTACATTTATAACATGTACGGAAAACCTAGAGAATGTACACACAGTGATGGCAAAAGGTTTCTAAAACTCTCCTAATATTCCCTCTCCTCGTGCTCCGGTTTGACTTTCCAACTGCATTACTATCAATCTCCCAACTTGGAGAGACAGCCCCTTTAAACTCCTGGTTAGCACAGGTTGAGAAATTTGCAGAGGATAAAAGGGATAAAGGAGAACCGTTGAGAGAGTAGCTGTTAGGCATTTGAACGTGCACATGCGACTCAAATTTCCCGTTAGGAATAAGAATTAACCAAAGTCTCAGCCTGCTCACCGGGAAACAGTATAGATCCTGAAAAAAAATTGTGGATTTGCAGTCAGCTCACAAAAAATGAGTTGAAAAATGGAAACCAGGGGAACAGCAATTGAAAAACTGGCAGAGTAATAAGGGACAACTATCGTCAAAAAATCTGTTGAGGAAAGGCAATGAGGCAGACTTGAAAGCGAGGCACAATAGCACGAAACAGATTTCAAGAGGTACATTGGAATCACCTCTAAAGCACAGGAAGAGGGACACAACTTAGACAATGATGCACATGGCCAAAAATGGTGTATGGGTTTTCTCCTGAATATATTCAAGAGAAAAATCATACGTCCTTTTCCCCAAGTAAGCAAGTGGGCAATGCAAATCTGCAATACAAAGAAGAATCACGTCCCACCAGTTAAAATGGACATCCGAAAAATTTGTAAAACAGGAAAGGCAAGAAAGGCCCTGTAGGAAATGGAGCCTTGTTATGCGGATGGGCAGGATGTAAATTGCCAACTGCCTGTCTGGAGGAGTGCATTGTGTTCCTTAAAACAAATAAACAACAGAGCTACAGAGCCAAGAGCACTTCCAGGCTATGGAATATACCTTGGGAAAAGAGATAATCAATAAGACACTTCCAACCCAAAATTTACGGCTGTACTGCTTACAATAACCTCAACTTCAGTACACCTTAAATATCCCAGAAAAGACAAAAATGGTTCAAGAAATTGTGGTACTTACGTATGATGGAATATCCCTCAGCCATGAAATCAATGTCATAAGGCCAGTAGCAGCAAAATGAGTGGATTCAGGTATGATGATTCTAAGTGAAATAAGTCACAGAGAAAAATAAACTTACCATAAGTTATCACTTATGAAGGTCCTGTAAACAATGCTACACATGAACTGAGTTAGGAAAGAGAAAAGGGGCTCACATTTAGAAAACACACTTATGCCTGCTCAAGGGGGAAGGAAAGGTGGGGTGATGCATAAAACCAGAGTTTGATATTAGTTCAGGTACCGTTCCAAAAACCAAATACAGAATAGACAAGATCTACACCTTCCTCAGTGAATGGGACTCAACACCGCATATTCCCCGCAGAGGAATATATCTGATTAGTAAGAATCTTAAATCCTATGTATTGATTGATCTCTGTAAGGGAATCAATGTGTCTAGACAGGCGTAAACATGGCAGTGAGAATCAGCTCAAACCCATTATAAAAATGAATTTCAAAAAAACCCCAAAAAAACAGGGAAATTCTTTACACTTCCTTCAGGGGCTCTGATGAAACCTGGAATGATCCTATCTACAATGACAGCTGGATGTGGCATAAGGCTGGACACTTGGGACTGAGAGGGTTGGTGAGATTGGGTGAGCAAATTCAGATTCTTTAAATCAATAATGAGTGCCACCCATTCCATGGGTACCAACTCTCCAGGTTGAAGGGAATATTACTACTGCTATAACAACTACGGTAGACATAGAGAATGGACACACCGTGATGGCGAAAGGTTTCTAAAACACTCCTAATCTTCCCTTTCCTGGTGCTCAGGTTTGACTGTGCAACAGCTTTACTATTATTCTTCCAACTTGGAGAGACAGCCCCTTTAAAAGCGTTGTTCGCACAGTTTTCCAAACTTGCAGAGGATGATATGGAAGAGGGAGAACAAATGAGAGAGTATCTGTTAGGCTTTTGGACCGGTACATGCCACTCTAATTTCCCGGCAGGAAGAAGAATTTACCAAAGTCTCAGCATGCCCACCAGGAACCAGTATAGGTCTTGAACAAAAATTGTGGATTTGCAGTCAGCTCACAAAAAACGAGTTGAAAAATGGAGCTCAGGGGCACAGCAATTCACAAACTGGCAGAGTAATAAAGCACAACTATCGTCCAAAAATCTGTTGAGGGAAGGCAACGAGGCAGACGTGAAAGCGAGGCAGAATAGCAGGAAACAGATTTCAAGAGGTACATTGGAATCACCTGTAAAGCATAAGAAGAGGGACACAACTTAGACAATGATGCACATGGCCAAGAAGGGCGTATGTGTTTTCTCCTGAATATATTCAGGAGAAAACACATACGCCCTTTTTGGCCAAGCAAGCAAGCGGGCAATGCAAATCTGCACTACAAAGAAGAAGCACTTCCCAGCGGTCAAAAGGGAGACCCGCAAAATGTGTAAAAACCAGAAAGGCAAGACAGGCCCTGGAGAACAGGGAGCCTTGTTATGCTGATGGGCGGGATGTAAATTGACAACTGCCTGTCTGGAGGAGTGCATTGTGTTCCCTAAAAGAAGTAAGCAACAGAGCTACAGAGCCAAGGGCACTTCCAGTCTAGGGAATATACCTTGGGAAAACAGAAAATCAATAAGACAGAGCCACCCCTACATTTAGGGGTGCACTGCTTACAAGAACCTCAACTTGGGTACACCTTAAATATCACAGGAAAGACAAAAATGGTTCAAGAAATTGTGGTACTTACGTACGATGGAACATCCCTCAGCCATGAAATCAATGTCATAATGCCAGTAGCAGCAAAATGAGTGGTTTCAAGTACGATGATTCTAAGTTAAATAAGTCGGAGATAAAAAGAAACTTATCATAAGATATCACTTATGAAGGTCCTATAAACATGACTACACATTAACTGAGTTACGAAAGAGAACAGAGTCTCACATTTAGAAAACACTCTTATGGCTGCTTAAGAGGGAAGTAGACATGGGGTAATGCATAAAACCAGAGTTTAATATTAGTAGAGGTACCTTTCTAAAAACCAAATACGGAAAAGACAAGACATACACCTTCCTCAGTGAAAGGGACTCAAAACCCCATATTTCCCCAGAGGAATATAACTGACTAGTTAGAAGCTTCAAACCTATGTATTGATATGTCTCCATAAGGAAATCAAGGGTGTCTAGACTGGCATAAACATGGCAGTGAGAATCAGCTCAAACCCAGTCGAAAGAGGAATTTCAAAAACAAAACAAAAAACACGGAAATTCTTTACAATTCTTTCAAGGGCTCTGATGAAACCTGGAATGACCCTATCTACAATGACAGCTGGATGTGGCATAAGGCTGGACACTTGGGACTGAGAGGATTGGTGAGATTGGGTGAGCAAATGCAGTCCCTTTAAAGAAATAATGCGTGGCACACATTCCATGGCTCCCAACTCTCCAGGTGGAAGGGAATATTACTACTGCTATAACATGTACGGGACTCCTAGAGAATGGACACACGGTGAATATGAAAGGTTTCTAAAATTCAACTAATAGTCCCTCTCCTGGTGCTCTGGTTTGACTTTCCAACTGCTTTGCTATCAATCTCTGAACTTGGAGAAACAGACCCTTTAACCTCCTGGTTCGCACAGGTTGCCAATTTGGCAGAGGATGAAAGGGAAGAGGGAGAGCCAATGAGAGAGTAGCTCTTAGGCATTTGGAAGGGCACATGTCACCCTAATTTCCCATCCAGAAGAAGAATTAACCAAAATCTCAGCCATACGCCAAGTACTAGTATAGGTCCTAAACCAAAATTGTTACTGGCGGTCAGCTCACAAAAAATGAGTTGAAAAATGGAGCTCAGGGCCACAACAATTCACAAACTGGCAGAGTAATAAAGGACAACTACCGTCCAAAAATCTGTTGAGGGAAGGAAATGAGGTGGACTTGAAAGCGAGGCAGAATACCAGGAAACAGATTTCAAGAGGTACTTTGGAACCACCTTTAAAGCACAGGAAGAGGAGCACTACTTCGACAATGATGCACTTGGCCAAAAAGGGTGTATGTGTTTTCTCCTGAATATATTCAGGAGAAAACGCATACACCCTTTTTGGCCAAGCAAGTAAGCGGGCAATGCAAATCTGCACTTCAAAGAAGTATCACTTCCAACCGGTCAAAAGCGACATCCGCAAATTGTGTAAAATCCAGAAAAGCAAGACTGGCCCTGGAGTACAGGGAGACTGGTTATGCTGATGGGCGGGATGTAAATTGCCAACTGCCTCTCTGGAGGAGTGCATTGTGTTCCATAAAACAAGTAAGCAACAGAGCTACAGAGCCAAGGGCACTTCCAGTCTAGGGAATATACCTTGGGAAAACTGAAAATCAGTAAGACAGATCCACCCCAAAATTTAGGGCTGCATTGCTTACAAGTACCTCAACTTGGGTACACCTTAAATATCCCAGGAAAGACAAAAATGGTTCAAGAAATTGTGGTACTTATGTATGATGGAATATCCCTCAGCCATAAAATCAATATCATATGGCCAGTAGCAGCAAAATGAGTGGATTCAGGTCCGATGATTCTAAGTGAAATAAGTCACACAGAAAAATAAACTTATCATAAGATATCAATAATGAAGGTCGTGTAAACATGGCTATACATGCACAGAGTTAGGAACGAGAACAGAGCCTCAAATTTAAAAAAAAACTCTTATGCCTGCTTAAGGGGGAAGGAGAGGTGGGGTGATTCATAAAAACAGAGTTTGATATTAGTACAGGGACCGTTCCAAAAACCAAATACGGAATAGACAGGACCTATACCTTCCTCAGAGAAAGGGACTGAATGCCCCATATTCCCCACAGAGGTATATATCTGACTAATAAGAATCTTAAAAACTATGTATTGATAACTCACCATAAAAGAATCAAGTGTGTGTAGAATGGCATAACCATGGCAGTGAGAATCAGCTCAAACCCACTATAAAAAGGAATTTCAAAAACAAAAGAAAAAAACAGGTAAAATCTTTTCAATTCCTTCAGGGGCCCTGATGAAACATGGAATGACCCTATCTACAACAAAGGTGGATGTTGCATAAGGCTGGACACGTGGGACTAAAAGTATTGGTGAGATTGGGTGAGAAAATGCAGACCCTTTAAAGCAATAATGCGTGGCACACATTCCATGGGTGCCAACTCTCCAGGTTGAAAGGAATATGACTACAGATACAAGATATATGGGAAACCTAGAGAATGGACACACTGTGAATATGAAACTGTTCTAAAACTCAACTAATAGTCCCTCTCCTGGTGCTCTGGTTTAACTTTCCAACTGCTTTACTATCAATCTCCTGAATGGTAGAGACAGCCCCTTTAACCTCCTGGTTTGCACAGGTTGCCAATTTGCCATAGGATGAAAGGGAAGAGGGAGAACCAATGAGAGAGTAGCTGTTAGGCATTTGGACGGGCACATGTCACTGTAATTCCCGGGAGGAAGAAGAATTAACCAAAGTCTCAACCACCCGCCTCGAACCAGTATAGGGCCTGAAGCAAAATTTTGGACTTGCGATCAGCTCACAAAAAACAAGTTGAAAAATGGAGCTCAGGGGCACAGCAATTCACAAACTGGCAGAGTAATAAATGACAACTATCGTCCAAAAATCTGCTGAGGGAAGGCAACGAGGCAGACTTGAAAGCGAGGCAGAAGAGCAGGAAACAGATTTCAAGAGGTACTTTGGAATCACCCAAAAGCACAGGAAGAGGGGCACAACTTTGACAATGATGCACTTGGGCAATAAGGGCGTATGCGTTTTCCCCTGAATATATTCAGGGGAAAACACATACGCCATTTTTGGCCAAACAAGCAAGCGGTCAATTCAAATCTGCACTACAAAGAAGTATCACATCACACCAGTCAAAAGGGACATCCGCAAAATGTGTAAAAACCAGAAAGGAAAGACAGGCCCTGGAGAACAGGGAGACTTGTTATGCTGATGGGCGGGATGTAAATTGCCAACTGCCTCTCTGGAGGAGTGCATTGTGTTCCCTAAAACAAGTAAGCAACAGAGCTACAGAGCCAAGGACATTTCAACTCTAGGGAATATACCTTGGGAAAACTGAAAATCAATAAGACAGAGCCACCCCAAAATTTAGGGCTGCACTGCTTACAAGACCCTCAACTTGGGTGCAACTTAAATATCCCCGTAAAGTCAAAAATGGTTCAAGAAATGTGGTACTTACGTATGATGGAATATCCCTCAGTCATGAAATCTATGTCATAAGGCTTGTAGCAGGAAAATGTTTGGATTCAGTTACGATAATTCTAAATGAAATGAGTTCACAGAGAAAAAGAAACTTATCATAAGATATCACTTATGAAGGTCCTGTAAACATGGCTACACATGAACTGAGTTAGGAAAGAGAACAGAGTCTCACATTTACAAAACACAGTTATGCCTGCTTAATGGGGAAGGAGAGGTGGGGTGATGCATAAAACCAGAGTTTGCTATTAGTACAGGTACTGTTCCAATAACCAAATACAGAATAGACAAAACCTACACTTTCCTCAGTGAAAGAGACTCAAAACGCCATATTTCCCACAGAGGAATATATCTGACTAGTAAGAATCTTAAAACCTATGTATTGATATGTCTTTATAAGGGAATCAGGGAATCAAGTGTGTCTAGATTGGCATAAACATGGCAGTGGGAATCAGCTCAAACCCACTATAAAAAGGAATTTCAAAAACAAACCAAAAAAAAATGGAATTTCTTTTTAATTCCTTCAGGGTCTCTGATGAAACCTGGAATGACCCTATCTGCAACGACAGCTGGATGTGGCATAAGGCTGGACACATGGGACTGAGAGGAATGGTCATATTTGGTGAGCAAATGCAGACAATTTAAAGCAATAATGGGTGGCACACATTCCATGGATCCCAACTCTCCAGGTTGAAGGGAATATTACTACAGTTATAACAAATACGGGAAACCTAGAGAATGGACACAATGTGATTAGAAAAGATTTCTAAAACTCAACTAATAGTCCCTCTCCTGGTGCTCTGGTTTGACTTAAAAACTGCTTTACTATCAATCTCCCAACTTGGAGAGACAGCCCATTTACCAGACTGGTTCACACAGGTTGCCAATTTGGCAGAGGATCAAAGGGAACAGGGAGAACCAATGAGAGAGTAGCTGTTAGGCCTTTTACGGGCACATATCAGTCTAATGTCCCGTCAGGAAGAAGAATTAACCAAAGTCTCAGCCACCCGCCGGGAACAAGTATAGGTCCTGAACCTAAATTTTGGACTTGCGGTCAGCTCCCAAAAAACGAGTTGAAAAATGAAGCTCAAGGGCACAGCAATTCACAAACTGGCAGAGTAATAAAGGACAACTTTCATCCAAAAATCTGTGGAGGGAAGGCAAAAAGGCGGACTTGAAAGCGAGGTAGAATAGCAGGAAACAGATTTCAAGAGGTACATTGGAATTGCTTTTAAAGCACAGGAAGAGCGGCACAACATCGACAATGATGCACTTGGCCAAAAATGGCGTATGCGTTTTCTCCTGAATATATTCAAAAGAAAACGCATGCGCCCATAATGGCCAAGCAAGCAAGCTGGCAATGAAAATCTGCACTACAAAGAAGAATCACTTCCCACTGGTCAAAAGGGACATCCACAAACTGTGTAAAATCCAGAAAGGCAACACAGGCCCTGGAGAACTGGGAGCCTTGTTATGTTGATGGGCGGGATGCAAATTGCCAACTGCCTCTCTGGAGGAGTCCATTGTGTTCCCTAAAACAAGTAAACAACAGAGCTACAGAGCTAAGGGCACTTCCAGTCTAGGTCATATACCTTGGGAAAACTGAAAATCAATAAGACAGGGCCACACCAAAATTTAGGGCTGCACTGCTTATAAGAACCTCAACTTGGGTACACATTAAATATACCAGGAAAGACAAAAATAGTTCAAGAAATTGTGGTAATTACGTACGATGGAATATCCCTCAGCCATGAAATCAATGTCATAAGGCCAGTAGCAGAAAAATGAGTGGATTCAGGTACGATGATTCTAAGTGAACTAAGTCACAGAGAAAAAGAATCTTTTCATAAGATATCACTTATGAAGGGCCTGTAAACATGTCTACACATGAACTGAGTTAGGAAAGAGAATAGAGTCTCACATTTAGAAAGCACTATTATGCCTGCATATGGGGAAGGAGAGGTGCGGTGATGTATAAAACCAGAGTTTGATTAGGTACAGGTACCGTTCCAAAAACCAAACACGGAATACAAAAACCCTACACTTTCCTCAGTGAAAGGGACTCAAAACCCCATATTTCCCGCAGGGGAATATATCTGACTTGTGAGAATCTTAAAAGCTATGTATTGATATGTCTCCATAAGGGAATCAAGTGTGTCTAGACTGGCATAAACATGGCAGTGAGAATCAGCTCAAACCCCTATAAAAAGGAATTTCAAAAACAAAACAAAAAACAAGGAAATTCTTTACAATTCCTTCAGGGTCTCTGATGAATCCTGGAATGACCCTATCTACCATGACAGCAGGATGTGGCATAAGTCTGGACACTTGAGACTGAGAGGATTGTGAGATTGGGTGAGCAAATGCAGACCCTTTAAAGCAATAATGCATGGCACACATTCCAAGTGTCCCAACTCTCCAGGCTGAAGGGAATAGTACTACAGCTATAGCATGTACCAGAAACCTAGAGAATGGACACACTGTGAATACGAAAGGTTTGTAAATCTCAACTAATAGTCCCTCTCCTGGTGCTCCGGTTTGACTTTCCAACTGCTTTACTATCAATCTCCCAACATGGAGAGACAGCCCCTTTAACCTCCTGGTTCGCACAGGTTGCCAATTTGGCTGAGGATGAATGGGAAGAGGGAGAACCAATGAGAGAGTAGCTGTTAGGCATTTGGACGGGCACATATCACTCTAATTTCCTATCAGGAAGAAGAATTATCCAAAGTCTCAGCCACCCGCCGGGAACCAGTATAGGTCGTGAGCCAAAATTTTGGACTTGCGGTTAGCTCACAAAAAACGAGTTGAAAAATGGAGCTCCGGGGCACAGCAATTCAGAAACCGGCAGAGTAATAAAAGACAACTATCGTCCAAAAATCTGTTGAGGGAAGGCAACAAGGTGGAGTTGAAATTGAGGTAGAATAGCAGGAAACAGATTTCGAGAGGTACATTGGAATTGCCTTTAAAGCACAGGAAGAGGGGCACAACCATAATTCAAAAAGAGACATGTTCCAAAATGTTCATAGCTGCCCTATCTTCAATAGCCCGGAGATGGATACAACCTAAGTGTCCATCATCGGATGAATGGGTAAAGAAGATGTGGCACATATATACAACGGAATATTACTCATCCATAAAAAGAAACGAAATTGAGCTATTTGTAATGAGGTGGATGGACCTAGAGCCTGTCATACAGAGTGAAGTAAGTCAGAAATAGAAAGACAAATACTGTATGCTGACACATATATAGGTAATTTAAGAAAAAAGAATGTCATGAAGAACATAGGGGTAAGACAGGAATAAAGACAGAGACCTACTAGAGAATGGACTTGAGGATATTGGGAGGGGGAAGGGTAACCTGTGACAAAGTGAAAGAGCGGCATGGACATATATACACTACCAAACGTAAGGTAGATAGCTAGTGGGAAACAGCCGCATAGCACAGGGAGATCAGCTCGGTGCTTTGTGACCCCCTGGAGGGGTGGGATAGGGAGGGTGGGAGGGAGACGCAAAAGGGAGGGGATATGGGAACATATGTATATGTATAACTGATTAAATTTGTTATAAAGCAAAAACTAATAATAATAAAAATTAAAAAACAAACAAACAAAGAAACAAACAAAAAAACTTCACAGAGTGCCCTTGGTGTTGTGTACCCGGAACCCTGCTGTGTCTGCAGGTACGCAAGGAGGAGACACAGCCTCTGTCCCTGGAGAGATGGTTTCAGGCTAGTGTGATATGTGTTCTGAGGATGGAGGCATGTACAGACTTAGGGCGGGTAGATCTTCTAATCTCCACAAGCTTACATCAAGGGCTTAGCATGGCCAGCAGATAGAGGTGCTCAGGAAGTGTGCAGTTGGCAGAGCATACAGAAGAGCTGTGAACAAAGGACCCAACATAAGCTTCCTCCCAGTTCCATGTTTCTACACTGTGCTTGTCTTCCCCTTGAACTTCTGGAAACCCAGTGCTTGACTAGCCCCAGCCTTCCCCATTTGGCTCCAACTGAACCCCCAGCCTGGAACCTATGTTTCAGGTCTCTCCTTTAACACCTAGACCTGCAAGGACAGCTGAGAGCCTCAACACTGTAAAACCATCCCTGTGAGACCAAGGGATGCATATTGGACTCAAACTCCCACTGGAATGCAGCCTGGTCATCTGCACCACATGAGCCCAGCCCTTGTCCAATACGCTCAAATAGAAAATGCTTCAAGGCAGAAGAGATGATTGGCTGAACTGAAATGATTTGGATTCAGTATTTCATGGGCTCTGTAGTGTTCAGCGGTCAGAACTAAAATGTCAGCTCTGGAGCTGCTATCAGGGAACTTAACTTTCACACCCAGAATGGTGGAATCTGAAAACTGAGCAAGATTCTCATGAAGGAGGCAGACTGATGGAAGGAGTGTCAGCTTGCAGTCAGAAGGACTTGGCTTTCAATCCCAGATCAGCCATGTCCTCATGGGCCTTGGGCAGACCACTTAGTCTCTCTGAGCCTCAGTTTTCCCATCTGTATAATAAGAATAACAATGTTTTAAAGACTAAAGAGCTAATGTACAGAAGCTATTAGGCAACTTGAGTCATAGGGTTGCTCTAAGGTTTATTGAGAAAAAAAATAAAGTATGTCTAATAAAGTACCTAGAACCTGGGAGGTGCAAAATAAAGTATGCAAAATAACCTTAAAATTAAGGTTATTTACTCTTTGCCCACAGCAACTTTTCTCATCAATAACCCCACAGAAAGATGTCTGTTTCCTAAAACATTTACAAATCCCCCCCCCCAAAAAAAAAACGAGTTAAAAATGGAGCTCCGGGGCACAGCAATTCAGAAACTGGCAGAGTAATAAAAGACAACTATCGTCTAAAAATCTGTTGCGGGAAGGCAACGAGGAGGACTTGAAAGTGAGGCAGAATAGCAGGAAACAGATTTCAAGAGGTACGTTGGAATTGCCTTTAAAGCACAGGAAGCGGGCACAATTTCATAAATTATGCACTAGGCAAAAAAGGGCGTATGTGTTTTCTCCTGAATATATTCAGGACAAAACGCATATGCCCTTTTTCGCCAAGCAAGCAAGTGGGCAATGCAAACCTACATTAAAAGGAAATATCACTTCCCACAGTTCAAAAGGGACATCCACAAAAAGTGTAAAAAACAGAAAGGCAAGACAGACCCTGGAGAGCAGGGAGCCTTGTTATGCTGATGGACGGGATGTAAATTGACAACTGCCTCTCTGGATGAGTGCATTGTGTCCCCTAAAACAAGTAAACACCAGAACTACAGAACGAGGGGCACTACCAGTCTAGGGAATATAACTTGAGAAAACTGAAAATCAATAAGACAGAGCCACCCCAAAATTTAGGGCTGCAATGCTTACAAGAACCTAAACTTGGGTACACCTTAAATAGCCCAGGAAAGACAAAAAAGGTTCAAGATATTATGGTACTTATGTACGATGGAATATCCCTCAGCCATGAAATCAATGTCATAATGCCAGTAGCAGCAAAATGAATGGATTCAAGTACGATGATTCTAAGTGAAATAAGTCACAGATAAAAAGAAACTTATCATAAGATATCACTTATGAAGGTCCTGTAAACACGGCTACACATGAACTGAGTTAGGAAAGAGAAGAGAGTCTCACATTTAGAAAACACTCTTATGGCTGCTTAAGAGGGAATTAGACGTGGGGTAATGCATAAAACCAGAGTTTAATATTAGTACAGGTACCTTTCTAAAAACCAAATGCGGAAAAGACAAGACATACACCTTCCTCAGTGAAAGGGACTCATAACCCCATATTTCCCCCAGAGGAATATAACTGACTAGTTAGAATCTTAAAACCTATGTATTGATATGTCTCCATAAGGGAATCAAGTGTGTCTAGACTGGCATAAACATGGCAGTGAGAATCAGCTCAAACCCACTCGAAAGAGGAATTTCAAAAACAAAACAAAAAAACAGGGAAATTCTTTACAATTCTTTCAGGGGCTCTGATGAAACCTGGAATGACCCTATCTACAATGACAGCTGGATGTGGCATAAGGCTGGACACTTGGGACTGAGAGGATTGGTGAGATTGGGTGAGCAAATGCAGTCCCTTTAAAGCAATAATGCGTGGCACACATTCCATGGGTCCAAACTCTCCAGGTTGAAGGGAATATTACTACAGCTATAACACGTACCAGAAACCTAGAGAATGGACACCCTGCGAATATGAAAGGATTCTAAAACTCAACTAATAGTCGTTCTCCTCGTGCTCCGGTTTGACTTTCCAACTACATTACTATCAATCTCCCTAAATTGGAGAGACAGCCACTTTAACCTCCTGGTTCGCACAGGTTGCCACTTTGGCAGAGGATGAAAGGGAAGAGGGAGAACCAAGGATAGAGTAGCTGTTAGGCATTTGGACGGGCACATGTCACTCTAATTTCCTGGCAGGGAGAAGAATGCACCAAAGTCTCAGCCACCTGCCTCGAACCAGTATAGGTCCTGAACCAAAATTTTGGACTTGTGGTCAGCTCACGAAAAACGAGTTGAGAAATGGAACTCAGGGGCACAGCAATTCACAAACTGGCAGAGTAATAAAGTACAACTTTCGTCCAAAAATCTGTTGAGGGAAGGCAATGAGGCAGACTTGAAAGCGAGGCAGAATAGCAGGAAACAGATTTCAAGAGGTACGTTGGAATCGCATTTAAAGCACAGGAAGAGGGGCACAACTTCGACAATGATGCACTTGGCCAAAAAGGGCGTATGCGTTTTCTCCTGAATATATTCAGGAGAAAACGCATACGCCCTTTTTGGCCAAGCAAGCAAGCGGGCAATGCAAATCTGCACTACAGAGAAGTATCACTTCCCACCGGTCAAAACGGACATCCGCAAAATGTGTAAAAACCAGAAGGGCAAGACAGGCCCTGGAGAACAGGGAGCCTTTTTATGCTGATGGGCGGGATGTAAATTGCCAACTGCCTGTCAGGAGGAGGGCATTGGGTTCCCTAAAACAAGTAATCAACAGAGCTACAGGGCCAAGGGCACTTCCAGTCAAGGGAATATACCTTGGAAAAACTAAAAATCAATAAGAAAGAGACACCCAAAAATTTAGGGCTGCACTGCTTACAAGAACCTCAACTTGGGTACACCTTAAATATCCCAGGAAAGACAAAAATTGTTTAAAAATTGTAGTCCTTACGTACGATGGAATATCCCTCAGCCATGAAATCAATGTCATAAGACCAGTAACAGCAAAATGAGCGGATTCAGGTGCGATGATTCTAAGTGAAATAAGTAACAGAGAAAAAGAAACTTATCATAAGATATCACTTATGAAGTCCTGTAAAGATGGCTACACGTGAACTGATTTAGGTAAGAGAACAGAGTCTCACAGTTAGAAATCACTCTTATGCCTGCTTAGGGAGAAGGAGAGGTGGGGTGATGCATAAAACCAGAGTTTGATATTAGTACATGTACCATTCCATAAACCAAATACGGAATAGACAAGACCTACACATTCCTCAGTGAAAGTGACTCAGAAACCCATATTTCCCGCAGAGGAATATATGTGACTAGTAAGAAATTTAAAACATATGTATTGACATATCTCTGTAAGGGAATCAACTGTGTCTAGACTGGCATACACATGGCAGTGAGAATCAGCTCAAAACAACTCTAAAAATGAATTTCAAAAACAAACCAAAACAACAGGGAAATTTTTTACAATTCCTTTAGGGTCGCTGATGAAACCTGGAATGACACTATCTACAACGACAGCTGGATGTGGCATAAGGCTGGACACTTGGGACTGAGAGGATTGGTGAGATTGGGTGAGCAAATGCAGACCCATGAAAGCAATAATGCGTGGCACCCATTCCATGGGTCCCAACTCTCCAGGTTGAAGGGAATATTACTACAGCTATAACATGTGTGGGACACCTAGGGAATGGACACAAAGTGAATATGAAATGATTCTAAAACTCAACTAATAGTCCCTCTCCTGGTGCTCCGGTTTGACTTTCCAACTGCTTTACTATCAATCTCCCAACTTGGAGAGACAGCCACTTTAACCTCCTGGTTCGCACAGGTTGCCAATTTGGCAGAGGATGAAAGGGAAGAGGGAGAACCAATGAGAGAGTAGCTGTTAGGCATTTGGACGGGCACATACTACTCTAATTTTCCGGCAGGAAGAAGAATTCACCAAAGTCTCAGCCACAGGCCTGGAACCAGTAGAGGTCCTGAACCAAAATTTTGGACTTGCGGTCAGCTCACAAAATACGAGTTGAGTAATGGAGCTCAGGGGCACAGCTATTCACAAACTGGCAGAGTAATAAAGGACAACTATCGTCCAAAAATCTGTTGAAGGAAGGGAAGGAGGCGGAATTGAAAGAATGGCAGAATACCAGGAAACAGATTTTAAGAGGTACGTTGGAATCAACTTTAAAGCACAGGAAGAGGGGCACAAGTTCGACAATGATGCACTTGGCCAAAAAGGGCGTATGCGTTTTCTCCTGAATATATTCAGGAGAAAACGTATACGCCCTTTTTGGCCAAGCAAGCAAGCGGGCAATGCAAATCTGCACTACAAAGAAGTGTCACTTCCCACGGTCAAAAGGGACATCCACAAAATGTGTAAAAACCAGAAGGGCGAGACAGGCCCTGGAGAACAGGGAGCCTTGTTATGCTGATGGGTGGGACGTAAATGGCCAACTGCCTCTCTGGAGGAGTGCATTGTGTTCCCTAAAACAAGTAAGCAGCAGAGCTACAGAGCCAAGGGCACTTCCAGTCTATGGAATATACATTGGGAAAACTGAAAATCAATAAGACAGAGCCACCCCAAAATTTAAGGGTGCACTGCTTACAAGAACCTCAACTTGGGTACACCTTAAATATCCCAGGAAAGACAAAAATGGTTCAAGAAATTGTGGTCCTTACGTACGATGGAATATCCCTCAGCCATGAAATCAATGTCATAAGGCCAGTAGCAGCAAAATGAGTGGATTCAGGTACGATGGTTCTAAGTGAAATAAGTCACAGAGAAAAAGGAACTTATCATAAGATATCACTAATGAAGTTCCTGTAAACATGGCCACACAGGAACTGAGTTAGGAAAGAGAGCAGACTCTCACATTTAGAAAACACTCTGATGCCTGCTTAAGAGGGAAGGAGAGGTGGGGAGATGCATAAAACCAGAGTTTGGTATTAGTACATGTACCTTTCCAAAAACCAAATACGGAATAGACAAGACCACACCTTCCTCAGTGAAAGGGACTCAAAACCCCATATTTCCCGCAGAGGAATATATCTGACTAGTAAGAATCTTAAAACCTATGTATTGACGTGTCACCGTAAGGGAATCAAGTGTGTCTAGACTGGCATAAACTTGGCAGGGAGAATCAGCTCAAACCCACTATAATAAGGAATTTCAAAAACAAAACAAATAAAACAGGGAAATTCTTGACAATTCCTTCAGGGGCTATGATGAAACTTGGAATGACCCTATCTACAACAACAGCTGGATTTGGCATAAGGCTGGACACTTGGGACTGAGTGGATTGGTGAGATTGGGTGAGCAAATGCAGACCCTTTAAAGCAATAATGGGTGGCACATATTCCATGGATCCCAACTCTCCAGGTAGAAAGGAATATTACTACAGCGATAACATTTACGGGAAACCTAGATAATGGACACACTGTGAATATGAAAGGATTCTAAAACTCAACTAATAGTGCTTCTCCTGGTTCTCCGGGTTGACTTTCCAACTACTTTACTATCAATCTCCCAAATTTGAGAGACAGCCAATTAAACTCCTGGTTCGCACAGGTGGCCAGTTTGGCAGAGGATGAAAGTGAAGAGGGAGAACCAAGGAGAGAGTAGCTGTTAGGCATTTGGACGGGCACATGTCACTCTAATTTCCCTACAGGAAGAAGAATTCACCAAAGTCTCAGCCACCCGCCTGGAACCAGTAGAGGTCCTGAACCAAAATTTTGGACTTGCGGTCAGCTCACAATAAACGAGTTGAAAATGGAGCTCAGGGGCACAGCAATTCAAAAATTAGCAGAGAAATAAAGGACAACTATCGTACAAAAATCTGTTGAGGGAAGGCAACGAGGCGGACGTGAAAGCAAGGCAGAATAGCCGGAAACAGATTTCAAGAGGTACGTTGGAATCACATTTGATGCACAGGAAGAGGGGCAGAACTTCGACAATGATGAACTTGGCCAAAAAGGGCGTACGCATTTTCTCCTGAATATATTCAGAAGAAAACGTGTACGCCCTTTTTGGCCAAGCAAGCAAGCGGGCAAAGCAAATCTGTACGGCAAAGAAGTATCACTTCCCACCGTTCAAAAGGGACATCTGCAAAATGTTTAAAATCCAGAAGGGCAAGACAGGCCCTGGAGAACAGGGAACCTTTTTATGCTGATGGGCGGGATGTAAATTGCCAACTGCCTCTCTGGATGAGTGCATTGGTTTCCCTAAAACAAGTAAGCAACAGAGCTACAGAGCAAAGGGCACTTCCAGTCTAGTGAATATACCTTGGGCAAACTGAAAATCAATAAGACACAGCCACCCCAAAATTTAGGGCTGCACTGCTTACAAGAATCTCAACTTGGGTACACCTTAAATATCCCAGGAAATATAAAAATGGTTCAAAAAATTTTGGTAGTTACGTACGATGGAATATCCCTCAGTCATGAAATCAATGTCATAAGGCCTGTAGCGGCAAAATGAGTGGATTCAGGTACGATGATTCTAAGTGAAATAAGTCACAGAGAAAAAGAAACTTATCATAAGATATCACTTATGAAGTCCTGTAAAGATGGCTACACGTGAACTGAGTTAGGAAAGAGAACAGAGTCTCACATTTAGAAAACACTCTTATGCCTGCTTAAGGGGGAAGGAGAGGTGGGGTGATGAATAAAACCAGAGTTTGATATTAGTGCGTATACTGTTCCATAAACCAAATACGGAATAGACAAGACCTACACCTTCCTAAGTGAAAGGGACTCAAAATCCCATATTTCCCGCAGAGGAATATATCTGACTAGTAAGAATCTTAAAACATATGTAGTGACATGTCTCCATAAGGGAATCAAGT
The DNA here is from genome assembly GCF_949752795.1 of Hyperoodon ampullatus. NCBI lineage: Eukaryota > Metazoa > Chordata > Mammalia > Artiodactyla > Ziphiidae > Hyperoodon > Hyperoodon ampullatus. The sequence continues at coordinate 107,073,921 of NC_136914.1, forward strand.
GTGTCTAGACTGGCATAAACATGGCAGTGAGAATCAGCTCAAACCCACTATAAAAAGGAATTTCAAAAACAAAACAAAAAACAGTGAAATTCTTTACAATTCCTTCAGGGTCTCTGATGAAACGTGGAATGACCCTATCTACAACGACAGCAGGATGTGGCATAAGGCTGGACACTTGGGACTGAGAGGACTGGTGAGATTGGGTGAGCAAATGCAGACCATTTAAAGCAATAATGCATGGCACCCATTCCATGGGTCCCAACTCTCCAGGTTGAAGGGAATATTACTACAGCTATAACATGTATGGGAAATCTAGAGAATGGACACACTGTGTATACGAAAGGTTTCTAAAACTCAACAAATAGTCCGTCTCCTGGTGCTCAGGTTTGACTTTCCAAATGCTTTACTATCGATCTCCCAACTTGGAGAGACAGCCCCTTTAACCTCCTGGTTCGCCCAGGTTGACAGTTTGCCAGAGGATGAAAGGGAAGAGGGAGAACCAATGAGAGAGTAGCTGTTAGGCATTTGGACGGGCACATGTCACTCTAATTTCCTGGCAGCAAGAAGAATTCACCAAAGTCTCAGCCACACGCCTGGAACCAGTATAGGTCCTGAACCAAAATTTTGGACTTGCAGTCAGCTCACAAAAAGCGAGTTGAAAAATGGAGCTCAGGGGCAGAGCAATTCAAAAACTGGCAGAGTAATAAAGGACAACTACGTCCAAAAATCTGTGGAGGGAAGGCAACGAGGCGGAGTTGAAAGCGAGGCAGAATAGCAGGAAACAGATTTCAAGAAGTACACTGGAATCGCTTTTAAAGCACAGGAAGAGGGGCACAACTTAGACAATGATGCACTTGGCAAAATAGGGCATATGCATTTTCTCCTGAATATATGAAGGAGAAAACACATACGCCCTTTTTGGCCAAGCAAGCAAGCGGGCAATGCAAATCTTCACTACAAAGGAGTATCACTTCCCACCGGTCAAAAGGGGCACCCGCAAAATGTGTAAAAACCAGAAAGGCAAGACAGGCCCTGGAGAACAGGGAGCCTTGTTATGCTGATGGGCGGGATGTAAATTGCCAACTGCCTCTCTGGAGGAGTGCATTGTGTTCCCTAAAACAAGTAAGCAACAGAGCTACAGAGCCAAGGGCACTTCCAGTCTAAGGAATATACCTTGGGAAAACTGAAAATCAATAAGACACAGCCACCCCAAAATTTAGGGTTGCACTGCTTACAAGAACCTCAACTTGGGTACACCTTAAGTATCCCAGGAAAGACAAAAATGGTTCAAGAAATTGTGGTAATAACGTACAATGGTATATCCCTCAGCCATGAAATCAATGTCATAAGGCCAGTAGCAGCAAAATGAGTGGATTCAGGTACGATGATTCTAAGTGAAATAAGTAACAGAGAAAAAGAAATTATCATAAGATATCTCTTATGAAGATCTTGTAAACATGGCTACACGTGAACTGAGTTAGGAAAGAGAACAGAGTCTCACATTTAGAAAAGCCTCTTATGCCTGCTTAAGGGGGAAGGAGAGGTGGGGTGATGCATAAAACCAGAGTTCGATATAAGCACAGGTACCGTTCCAAAAACCAACTATGGAATGGACAAGACCTACACCTTCCTCAGTGAAAGGGACTCAAAACACCATATTTCCAACAGAGGAATATATCTGACTAGTAAGAACATTATAACATATGTATTGATATGTCTCCGTAAGGGAATCAAGTGTCTCTAGACTGTCATAAACATGGCAGTGAGAATCAGCTGAAACCCACTATAAAAAGGAATTTCAAAAACAAAACAAAAAAACTGGGAAATTCTTTACAATTCCTTCAGGGTCTCTGATGAAACCTGGAATGACCCTATCTACAATGACAGCTGGAAGTGGCATAAGGCTGGACACTTGGGACTGACAGCATTGGTGAGATTGAGTGAGCAAATGCAGACCCTTTAAAGCAATAATGCGGGGCACTCATTCCATGGGTCCCAACTCTGCAGGTTGAAGGGAATATTACCACAGCTATAACATGTACGGGAAACCTAGAGAATGGAAACAGTGTGAATATGAAAGGATTCTAAAACTCAACTAATAGTCCCTCTCCTGGTTCTCCGGCTTGACTTTCCAACTACTTTACTATCAATCTGCCAAATTGGAGAGACAGCCCCTTTAACCTCCTGGTTCACACAGGCTGCCAGTTTGGCAGAGGATGAAAGGGAAGAGGGAGAACTAAGGAGAGAGTAGCTGTTAGGCATGTGGACGGGCACATGTCACTCTAATTTCCCGGCAGGAAGAAGAATTCACCAAAGTCTCAGCCACCGGCCTGGAACCAGTATAGTTCCTGAACCATAATTTTGAACTTGCGGTCAGCTCACTAAAAACGAGTTGAGAAATGGAGCTCAGGGGCACAACAATTCACAAACTGGCAGAAAAATAAAGGACCACTAACGTCCAAAAATGTGTTGAGGGAAGGCAACGAAGCGGACTTGAAAGCGAGGCAGAATAGCAGGAAACAGATTTCAAGAGGTACGTTGGAATCGCCTTTAAAGCACAGGAAGAGGGGCACAACTTCGACAATGATGCACTTGGCCAAAAAGGGCGTATGCATTTTCTCCTGAATATATTCAGGAGAAAACGCATACACTATTTTTGGCCAAGCAAGCAAGCGGGCAATACAAATCTGCACTACAAAGAAGTATCACTTCCCACCGGTCAAAAGGGACATCCACAAAATGTGTAAAAACCAGAAAGGCAAGACAGGCCCTGGAGAACAGGGAGCCTTGTTATGCTGATGGGCGGGATGTAAATTGCCAACTGCCTCTCTGGAGGAGTGCATTGTGTTCCCTAAAACAAGTAAACAACAGAGCTACAGAGCCAAGGGCACTTCCAGTCTAGCGAATATACCTTGGGAAAACTGAAAATCAATAAGACAGAGGCAGCCCAAAATTTAGGGCTGCACTGCTAAGAAGAACCTCAACTTGGGTACACCTTAAATATCCCAGGAAATATGAAAATGGTTCAAAAAATTGTGGTACTTATGTAAGATGGAATATCCCTCAGCCATGAAATCAATGTCATAAGACCAGTAGCAGCAAAATGAGTGGATTCAGGTACGATGATTCTAAGTGAAATAAGTCACACAGAAAAAGAAACTTATCATAAGATATCACTTATGAAGATCCTGTAAACTTGGCTACACTTGCACTGAGTTAGGAAAGAAAACAGAGTCTCAAATTTAGAAAACACTCTTATGCATGTTTAAGGGGGAAGGAGATGTGGGGTGATGCATACAACCAGAGTTGACATAAGCACAGGTACCGTTCCTAAAACCATCTATGGAATAGACATGAAATACACCATCCTCAGTGAAAGGGACTCAAAACCCCATATTTCTCGGAGAGAAATATATCTGACTAGTAAGAATCTTAAAACCTATGTATTGATATGTCTCTGTAAGGGAATCAAGTGTGTCTAGACTGGTATAAACATGGCAGCGAGAATCAGCTCAAAACCACTAAAAAAAAGGAATTTCAAAAACAATACAAAAAACCAGGGAAATTCTTTACAATTCCTTCAGGGTCTCTGTCGAAACCTGGAATGACCCTATCTACAATGACAGCTGGATGTGGCCTAAGGCTGGACCCTTGGGACTGAGAGGATTGGTGAGATTGGGTAAGCAAATGCAGACCCTTTAAAGAAATATAGCATGGAACCCATTCCATGGTTCCCAAGTTTCCAGGTTGAAGGGAATATTACTACAGATATAATATGTACAGAAAACTTAAGAGAATGGACACACCGTGAATACGAAAGGATTCTAAAACTCAACTAATAGTCCCTCTCCTGGTGCTCCGGTTTGACTTTCCAACTGCTTTACTATCAATCTCCCAACTTGCAGAGACAGCCCCTTTAAACTCCTGGTTTGCACAGGTTGCCAATTTGGCAGAGGATGAAAGGGAAGAGGGAGAACCAATGAGAGAGTAGCTGTTAGGCATTTGGACGGGCACATGTCACCCTAATTACCCAGCTTGAAGAAGAATTAAGCAAAATCTCAGCCACCCACCGACAACTAGTATAGGTCCTGAAGAAAAATTTTGGACTTGCGTTCCGCTCACAAAAAACGAATTGAAATATAGAGCTCAGGAGCACAGCAATTCACAAACTGTCAGATTAATAAAGGACAACTATCGTCCAAAAATCTGTTGAGGGAAGGCAACGAGGTGTACTTGCAAGCGAGGCAGAATAGCAGGAAACAGATTTCAAGAGGTACGTTCGAATCGCCTTTAAAGCACAGGAAGAGCGGCACAACTTCAACAATGATACACTTGGCCAAAAGGGCTGTATACATTTTCGCATACACCCTTTTTGGCCAAGCAAGCAAGTGGGCAACGCAAATCTGCACTACAAAGAAGTATCACTTCCCTCCGGTCAAAAGGGACATCCACAAAATGTGTAAAAACCAGAAAGACAAGACAGGCCCTGGAGAATGGGGAGCCTTGTTATGCTGATGGGCGGGATGCAAATTGCCAACTGCCTCTCTGGAGGAGTGCATTGTGTTCCCTAAAACAAGTAAACAACAGAGCTACAGAGCCAAGGGCACTTCCAGTCTAGGGAATATACCTTGGGAAAACTGAAAATCAAAAAGACACAGCCACCCCAATATTTAGGGCTGCACTGCTTACAAGAACCTCAACGTGGGTACACCTGAAATATCCCAGGAAATATAAAAATTGTTTAAAAAATTCTGGTACTTACGTATGATGGAATATCCCTCAGCCATGAAATCAATGTCATAAGACCAGTAGCAGCAAAATGAGTGGATTCATGTACGACGATTCTAAATGAAATAAGTCACACAGAAAAAGAAACTTATCATAAGATATCACTTATGAAGATCCTGTAAACATGGCTACACTTGAACTGAGTTAGGAAAGAGAATAGAGTCTCACATTTAGAAAACACTCTTATGCCTGCTTAAGGGGGAAGGAGAGGTGGGGTGATGCATAAAACCAGAGTTTGATATAAGCACAGGTACCATTCCAAAAACCAACAATGGAATCGACAAGACCTACACCTTCCTCAGTGAAAGGGACTCAAAACCCCATATTTCCCACAGAGGAATATATCTGACTAGTAAGAATGTTAAATCCTATGTATTGATATATCTCTATAAGGGAATCAAGTGTTTCTAGACTGGCATAAACATGGCAGCGAGAATCAGCTCAAACCCACTATACAAAGGAATTTCAAAAACAAAACAAAAAAACAGGGAAATTCTTTACAATTCCTTCAGCGGCTCTGATGAATCCTGGAATGACCCTATCTAAAATGACAGCTGGATGTGGCATAAGGATGGACACTTTGGACTGAGAGGATTGGTGAGATTGGGTGAGCAAATGCAGACCCTTTAAAGCAATTATGGGTACCACCCATTCCATGGGTCCCAACTCTCCAGGTTGAAGGTAATATTACTACAGCTATAAAATGTACGGTAAACCTAGAGAATGGACACACTGCGATGTCGAAATGTTTGTAATACTCCCCTAATATTCCCTCTCCTTCTGCTCCGGTTTTACTTTCCAACTGCTTTACTAAGTATTTCCCAACTTGGATAGTCGGCCCGTTTAACCTCCTGGTTCGCACACGTTGTCAAATTTGCAGAAGATGAACGGGAAGAGGGTGAACCTATGAGATAGTAGCTGTTAGACATATGAAAAGGCACATGTCACTCTAATTTCCAGTCGAGAAGAAGAATTAACCAAAGTCTCAGCCTGCCTGCCAGGAACGAGTTTAAATCCTGAACCAAAATTTTGGATTTGCGGTGAGGTCACAAAAAAGCCAGTTGAAATTTGGAGCTCAGGGGCACAGCAATTCCCAAATTGCCAGTTTAAAAAAGGATAACTATCGTCCAAAAATCTGTTTAGGGATGGCAACAAGGCGGACTTGAAAGCGAGGCAGAATAGCAGGAAACAGATTTCAAGAGGTACATTGGAATCGCGTTTAAAGCACAGGAAGACTGGCACAACTTCAACAATGATGCACTTGGCCAAAAGGGCGTATGCGTTTTCTCCAGAATATATTCAGGAAAAAATGCATACGCACTTTTTGCCCAAGCAAGCAAGCAGGCAATGCAAATCTGCACTACAGAGAACGATCACTTCCCACAGGTCAAAAGGGACATCCACAAAATATGTAAAAACCAGAAAGGGAAGACAGGCCCTGGAGAACAGGGAGCCTTCTTAGGCTAATTAGCAGGATGTAAATTGCCAACTGCCTCTCGGGAGGAGTGCATTGTGTTCCCTAAAATAAATAAACAACAGAGCTACAGAGCCAAGGGCACTTCCAGTCTAGGGAATATACCTTTAGGAAAACTGAAAATCAATAAGACAGAGCTATGCCAAAATTTAGGGCTGCCTTGCTTACAAGAACCTCAACTTGGGTACACATTAAATATCCCAGGAAAGACAAAAATGGTTCATGAAATTGTGGTACTTACGTACGATGGAATATCCCTCAGCCATGAAATCAATGTCATAAGGCCAGGAGCCACAAAATGAGAGGATTAAGGTACAATGATTCTAAGTGAAATAGTCACAGAGAAAAAGAAACTTATCATAAGATATCACTTATGAAGGTCCTGTAAACATGGCTACACATGAACTGAGTTAGGAAAGGTAACAGAGTAACGAATGTTATCATAAGATATCACTCATAGCGGGAATGTACACATGGCTACACATGAACTGAATTACAAACACAACAGAGTCACACATTTAGAAAACAATCTTCTGCCTGCTTAAGGGGAAAGGCGAGGTGGGGTGATGCATAAAAGCACAGTTTTAAATTAGCACAGATACCGTTACATAAACCAATTATGTAATAGACAACACCTACTCCTGGCAGAATGAAGTGGACTCAACACCGCCTATTCATTGCAGAGGAATATATCTGTCTCTAAGAATTTTAAAACCTATGTATTCTCATGTCTCCATACAGGAATCATGTGTGTGTATAACGGCATGAACACAGCACTGAAATTCAGCTAAACCCCCTTATACAAATAAATTTCAAAAGCAAAATGCAAAAACAGCGAAACAGAGAGAAAGTCTTAAAATTTACGTTCAGGGCCTGCGATGCAACCTGGATTGACCACCTTTACACCCACAGGTGGATGAGACATAAGACTGGACACTTGGGGCTGACAAGATTGCTGAGGTTGTGTGAGCAAAAGAAAACCACTTAGAGCAACACTGTGTGCTACCCATTCTAGTGGTCCCAACTCTCCAGGTTTAAGGGAATCTTCCTACAATTAAAACATGCATGGGAAACCCAGTGGATGGTACACAGTGGAATTGGGAAAGTTTTCTAAAATGTACCTCATTTTTCCTTTCGTCGTGCTCGGCTTCACCATTCGATCTGCATTACTAAATATCTCCCCTCTTGGAGTGTCAGAACCTTTACCCTCCTGTTATGCACTGTTTGCAAATTGTGCAGAGGATGAACAGGAAGAGGGGAAACAAATGAGAGAGTAGCTGTAGGTGTTTGGATGGGCACATGTCACTCTAGTTTCCCATCAGGAAGAAGAATTAACCAAAGGCTGAGCCTGAACCCCAGAACCAGACTAGGGCCTAAAGCCATCCTGTGGTATTGCAGTCAGCTCACAAATAAGCGAGTTGAAAAATGGAAATCAGGGGCACAGCAATTCACAAACTTGCAGAGTTATAAAGGACAACTATCATCCAGAAATATATTGAGGTAAGGCAGTGAAGAGGATTTGAATGCAAGGCAGAATTAAAGGAAACAGATTTCAAGAGGTACATTAGAGTCGTCTTTAAAGCACATGAAAAGCGACAGAACTTAGACAATGTTGCCCTTGGCCGAAAAGGGAGTGTGTGTATTTTCTTGAATATATTCGGGAAAAAATGCATACGCCCTTTTTGGCCAAGCAAGCCATCAGTCATTGCAAATCCACACTACATAGAAGTGTCCCTTACCTCCAGTCAAAAGGCCATCCACAAATTGTGTAAAAACCACAAATGCAGGAGAGGCCTTGGAGAACAGGGAGCCTGGTTACGCCGATGGACAGGATGTAAATTGCCAACAGCCTCTCTGGAGAACTGTATGTTGTTTTCTAAAACAGAGCTACAGAGCATAGCGCTCTTCCACTCATGGGCGTGTATTTTGGGAAAACTAAAAATCCACAACACACAGCCAGCCCAAAGTTTAGGGCTGCTCTGTTTACAAGAACCTCGACTTCGGTACACTTTAAATATCACAGGAAAGGACAAAAGTGGATATAGATATTGTGGTAATTATATACAATGGAATGTCACTCAGACATAAAATCAATGTCATAAGACCAATAGCAGCATAATGAGTGGCTTTAGGTACGATGATGCTAAGTGAAATGAGCCACAAAGAAAAAGAAACTTATTGTAATATATCACTTATAGAGGGAATGTAAACATGGCTACACATGAACTGAATTTCAAAAGAGAACAGAGTTACACATTTAGAAAACACACTTATGCCTCCTTAAGGGGAAAGGTGACGTGGGGTGATGTGTAAAAGCAGAGTTTGAAATTAGCACAGATACCATTCCATATACCAAATATGTAATAGACAAGACCTACGCCTTTTTCAATGAACTGGACACAAAACACCATATTCACTGAAGAGGAATATATCTGACTGGTAATAATCTTGAAACCTATATATTTACATGTCTCCATAATGGAATCAAGTGTATGTACATTGGCATAAACCCGGATCAATGGAACAGGACAGAAATCCCAGAGATAAACCTACATACCTGTGGTTATCTCATCTATGACAAAGGAGCTAAGGATATACAATGGAGAAAAGACGGTCTCTTCAGTAATTGGTGCTGGGAAAACTGGAACCCTACACATAAAAGAATGAAATTAGAACACTCCATAACACCATACACAAAAATAAACTCTAAATTGATTAGAGATCTAAATATAAGACCAGACACTATAAAACACTTAGAGGAAACCATAGGCAGAACACTCTATGACATAAATCACAGCAAGATCCTTTTTGACCCACCTCCTAGAGAAATGGAAATAAAAACAGAAATCAACAAATGGGACCTAATGAAATTTAAAAGCTTTTACACAGTACAGGAAAACATAAACAAGATGCAAAAACAACCCTCAGAATGGGAGAAAATATTTTTAAATGAAGCAATTGACAAAGGATTAATCTCCAAACTTTACAAGCACCACATGTAGCTCAATATCAAAAAAACAAACAACCCAATCCAGAAACGGGCAGAAGACCTAAATAGACATTTCTCCAAAGAAGATATACAGATTACCAAGAAACACATGAAAGGATGCTGAACATCACTAATCATTAGAGAAATGCAAATCAAAACTACCGTGAGGTGTCACCGCACAGCTGTCAGAGTGGCAATCATCAAAAAAATCTACAAAACAATAAATGCTGGAGAGGCGTTTATTGGAGAAAAGGGAACATACTTGAACTGTGGGTGGGAATGTAAATTGATATGAGCACTAGGGAGAACAGTACGGAGTTTCCTTTAAATAACTAACAATAGAAGTACCATATGACACAACAATCCAACTACTGGGCATTTGCCTTGCGAAAACCATAATTCAAAAAGAGTTATGTACAAAAATGTTCATTGCAGCTCTATTTACAATAGCCAGGACATGGAAGCAACCTAAGTGTCCATCGACAGATGAATGGATAAAAAAGATCTGGGACATATATACAATGGAATATTACTCAGCCATAAAAGGAAGCAAAACTGAGTTATTTGTACTGAGGTGGATGGACTTAGAATCTGTCCTACACAGTGAAGTAAGTCAGAAAGGGAAAAACAAATACAGTATGTTAACAGAGATATATGGAATCTAATGAAGAAAAAAAAAGGTTTTGTAGAACCTAGTGGCCGGAGAGGATTAAGGACACAGATGTAGAGAAAGGACTTGAGGACACTGGAAGGGGGATGGCTATGCTGGGACGAAGGGAGAGAGTGGCATGGACATAAATACATTACCAAATGTAACACCGATAGCTACTGGGAAGCAGCCACATAGAACAGGGAGATCAGCTCGGTGCTTTGTGACCACATAAAGGGGTGGGATATGGAGTGTGGGTGGGAGATGCAAGAGGGAGGGGATCTGGTGATATTTGTATATGTATAGCTGATTCACTTTGTTATACAGCAGAAACTAACACTCCATTGTAAAACAATTATACTCCAATAAACGTGTAAAAGGAAAAAAAAAAAAAAGAAAGCCCATGGATAAACCTATGCACCTATGGTCAACTAATCTATGACAAAGGAGTCAAGACTATACAATGGAGATAAGACAGTCTCTTCAATCATTGGGGCTGGGAAATATGGACAGCTACATGTAAAAGAATGAAATTAGAACACTCCCCAACACCATACATAAAAATATATTCAAAATGGATTAGAGACCTTAATGTAAGACCGGACAGTATAAAACTCTGAGAGGAAAACTTACGAAGGATACTCTGACGTAAATCACAGCAAGATCTTTTATGATCCACCTCCTATAGTAATGAAATAAAAAAGAAAACTAAACAGATGGGACCTAATGAAATGTAAAACCTTTTGCAAAGCAAAGGAAACTACAAACAAGACGAAAAGACAACCCTCAGAATGGCAGAAAATATTTGGAAATGAATCAATGGACAAATGAGTAATCTCCAATATATATAAACAGCTCATGCAGCTCAATATTAATAAAACAAACAACCCAATACAAAAATGGAAGAAGATCTAAATAGACATTTCTTCCAAGAAGACATAGAGATGGCCAAGGTGCACATGAAAATCTGCTCAACATCAATAATTATTAGAGAAATGGAAATCGAAACTACAATGAGGTATCACGTCACACCTGTTAGAATGGGCATCATCAGAAAATCTACCAACAACAAATGCTGGAGAGGATGTGGAGAAAAGGAACCTTCTTCCACTATTGTTGGGAAGGTAAATCGATATAGTCTCTATGGAGAACAGTAAGGAGGTTCCTTAAAAATTAAAAATAGAATTACCATATAATCCAGCAATCCCACTACTGGGCATATACCCAGAGAAAACCATAAATCAAAAAGACACATTCACTACAATGTTCATTGCAGCACTATTTACAATAGCCAGGTAATGAAAGCAATCCAAGTGCCCACAGACAGACGAATGGATAAAGATGTGGTACATATATACAATGGAATATTACTCAGCCATACATAGGAATGAAATTGGGCTATTTGTAGAGACCTTGATGGATCTAGAGACTGTCACACAGAGTGAAGTAAGTCAGAAAGAGAAAAACAAATATTGTATATTAATGCATATATGTGGAACCTAGAAAAATGGTACAGATGAACCGGTTTGCAGGGCAGAGATAGAGACACAGATGTAGAGAACAAACATATGGACACCAAAGGGGGAACGCCATGTGAGGGTGGTGGTGGGATGAATTGGGAGACTGGGATTCACATGTGCACACTTATATGTATAAAATAGATATCCAATAAGAACCTGCTGTATAAAATAAATAAATAAATTTTAAAAAAATTAAAAAAAAATACATACCATTTAATAAAATAAAACAAAAAATTTTTCCTTCACATAGACGTCTTTATATTAATGCATTATTTTCATGTTTATATCTCCAAATTAAAAAAAGGGGGAAAAATAAAATCTTCCTTGAACTAAAAAAAAAAAAAAAAAAAAAAAAAAAAAAAAAAACAGAACCCACCAGTTATCGAGAGGAAAATCGTATCAGGGCACTTGCTCCAGTGGTAAAAATTTCTTAAGTTGGTCAGAGGTGGGAAATCGTCTCCCATGCAGTCAGCAGCGCTCCCCCCCACAAGGAGCATCCTCATTGCAAAGCTGGGGGACTGTGTCGAGGCGTCTGTGAGTAAATGTGAGCTGAGCCCCAGTCCTGCTGCAGCTGAACTCTTCCCAGCCTTTCCAGGTAAAACACCGGAATATGTACAAGAACTTACAAGCCTAGAGGAAGGGCTGTGGAGCCAAACCAGCGACAGCACGCAGGCCGACTTGGTGCCTGTAGGACAACCAGGATGGTCCTGGCCCCAGATGCTCTTCTGGAAGCTTTCCATTTCCCTGTCTGAGATACCCCTCCTGCCACGGGCCCGACTGCTTTTTTACTTCCTCACCTCTGCCTGGGGAGAAATTCCAGCGGCAGGTATGGGTGACACATCCTCTTCTTTAGCAGGTGGCAGCCTGGCAATTCCTGCAGAGAGTCCAGCAGAGCCCCACTCACACTGGGCCACCCACAAAGACACGACCCCTCACTCCCTCCCACCACACCAGCCCCGACACTGCTGACGGGGTAGAGAATATGGCGTCAGGCACAGCTACAGGGGCTCTTGCTGACTGGAGAGGTGCTTATATTGACCTCAACCCAGGCACACCTGGGGAGGGCTGGCAGGCAGTGTCAGGTTGCCAAAGTCAGCCAATCCTCACCCCTCAGGGGCTCACAGTTGCAGAAAATGAACCTTGCTAAACAGGACAGGCCCAAGGAACAGGTGTTGGCTCTTGAGAGTCAGGATAGACAAGGGGCTGCAGCTGCGGCTTGTTTTCTTATCATTTTATCTGGTCAATGAGTGGAAAACAACTTCAAGAAGACCCTATCCTAATGAGAGGAACCCAGGAGTCAGGGAGAGGAGTGATGGTGGGTGGAGACAGAGGCCTGGTGCCCTGGCTGCAGTGGAAGACCAGGCAGAGAGAGGCTGCACAAAGTGAAAGCTAGGGTCACAGACCTGTCAGAGCTGCTGTTTGTTAGTTCAAGTCCTGCTCTGAGTTGTTCTGTGTCAGCTGTGAGTGACAGGTGAGCTGGGGGTTCTCTGCAAGGTGGGCTATGTGCACAGTTCCTGTGTGTCCAGCCCTGCTGGGGTACCTGCCCAGGGGAGCTCCGTATCCTGGGAAGGGCCTGACTAGGAGAGCCCCATGGGCTGCTGGGTAGCTGCACAGGTGAGCTCCATACCCTGGGAGGGCCTTGACAACGAGAGCCCCGTGGGCTGTGGGGTGGGGGGTGCAGCCCAGGTGAGCTCCATATCCTGGGATTGGCCTGACCACGAGAGCCCCATGGGCTGCTGGAGACCTGGTAAAGGATATCAGGACAGTCAGTGAAGCCACCGAGGATATACATCCAGTAGCTCCTATTTCCAACACCCTGCTGGTCATTCTCCCATCCACCAGGCCATGGCATTCTGTGTTAGACTTCAATGATGCCTTCTTCTGTATTCCATTCATCTCAGAGTCACAAGAATTTTTGGCTTGTGAGTGGCAGGACACAACATGCAACAAAAGCAATAATGCTGGGCCGTCTTGACCCAATGGTTCAAATATCCCCACACCATCATTGGGGTAATGTCCTCTAAAGACCCAAAAGTTCTACCTCTGTAAAAGGGAACCCTCCTTCAATATGCAGATGACATTCTGATCGCCAGGGCTACTAAAGACGCCTCTGAACTACCTAGCCAAGAAAGGATAGAAGGTGTCCAAGAAAAAGGCTCAAATATCCCAGGCTAAGGTGACAATCCTGGTCTTCATTCTCACAGATATTCAGAGAAACGCATCCCAGGATAGAGAAGAAGCCATTTGTAGCCTTACCTCTTCTAAAACTAGAAGACAGCTTAGGGGTTCCTGGGGAGGCCAAGGTTTTCTGAATCTGGATCCCTAACTACAGTCTAATAGCTGGGCCTCTACATGAAACACTGACAGGAAAAGATGATGATCCTTTTGAATAGAATCCAGAAGCAGCCTTTCAAGAATGGAAAGGGCAGTCAATTCAGACCCTTGCCCAGGAACTCCCTAATTTAGCTAAACCCTTTGACCTTTACATACCCGGTCAAATGTTAATCACCCTTGGAGCCTTAATGCAAAAACTGGGACCACTTGAAATGGAGCAACACAAGAATACCCTTCAGGTATGATAAAATATGGTCACCAAGGGCTTTGCCCACCGACTCATCAGGCCAGGATACTGGGGTATCTAAAAAGCTGGAAATCAGCAGCCCACAAGGCTAGCTCCCTCCTAATTGAAAGGGACCCCACGTGGTGATCCTAACCACCCATCTTGCCCTGAAGTTGCAGGGATTGCTCTGTGGACACACTGACCTCGAGTGAGGAGGCCCTCCAACTCCAACCTCCAGAGAGACAAACGGGGGCAACGGGCCCCCAAGATGACTCATGTGACTATCACGTGACCTGGAGTTTCTCTCAGAAAACGACAAGACTGTGCCCCGAAAGAGCAGACTACTGCTTGCAGGACTTACTGCACCCAGAGGGGAGCTAATAAGCTTGGCGGGGGAAACGTATATCACGCTTTCACCATAGAAAACCCTACAGACACTGCGGTGATGGTGGCCAATATGACTGGCTGGACTGCTGGCTACTTCTAAAGGCAGTTGACTCAGTGGACGTCATGGTCCTGGATCACCACTGACTCTGGACTATCTGGGAGTTGCACGGGCAGGGTTCTGATACATGGTGCTATTTGTACATTAATTCAGGGACCTAATTAAAGAAAGCACAGACTACTGGTCAGAGCCTCTAGGCTGGCAAAAACCGTTAGCCTAAGGTCGCCGAACAAATGTGGGGTTGGGTGAAACCTGCCACCGCAGCATCGCTGTGCATCTCTTTCCTGGACCCTTAAAGGTCATTAGAATCTATAACACTTCCAATGATGGTGCTCAGGCGGACGAGAAGTGAGGCAGGAGGCCTTGGGACAATCAACCTCACCAGGAGGCTGGTGGGGAGACGTTTTGCCCCTCCCACCATGTATCAGGGCTCCCACCACAGCATGAAGCAGTTACAAAAGAGGGGTCTGCACCCTCAACACCCCAAGAATGAGGAACGGAACAAAAAGCAGAGGAGGTGTTCATCTACAGCAACGTTCATTAAAAATTCCTGGGAGATAAAAAGAGAAACTGGGCAATAAAATAAAGTCTAACCTGTTTTTCCTTTGTGCTTTGTCTAATTTCACGTGCTCCTAGGGTTCTGCATGCAGAGGTCCCATACCCGGCACCTCAGACCCCATCTCCTAGTGCTGAATGGCTGGGTCGACACCTCAGCTAGCGGGGTCCCATGCAGACTCCGCGGCATAGAGCCTGAGCTGCAGCAAGCCCAGCCCTCGAGAGCTCCATCCCCGCCCTCCCACTGACGCTGCCGGGATCCCTACACAGCAGCCTAGCCCACAGCCCGTGGGGGAGTGCACGGTCTCACCTCTCAACTCTGTTTTCAAAATAATGTTTCCTTTGCTTCTGAACCAAACTCAGTCTTGATCTGTTGGCTCCAATGACACTGGGCATGGGGACTCCTGTTGGGGTCCACTCTGGAGGATCAGTAACAGAAATTGAGAACATTGTAACTTCAATGAACAGATGTGTGAGCCAAACTGTAGTTAACATAGAGCAGTGTATAATGCTCGGGTAAAATAAGATGTTTCTAAGACTTACATTTGATATTTCCATCACTTTCCTATAAGCAAGTTCAGTGAAGACATCTGTCTTATTTGTCAGGTCAACATTAGAGAAATGAAGTGATTTATTTCCATGGATGTACATCAAATAATCTTGGCTGAAGCTTCAATCTTGTTTTGAATGCTTTTCCATTGAAAATGATACCCCTCTTTCAGCTCCCCCATTTCTGAGAAGTATAAAATTTTATAATTTATTATTACCAAAGGGGAAAGGTAGGAGAAGAGATAAATAAACAGTTTGGGATTAACACATACACACTGCTATGTATAAAATAGATCGTCATCAAGGAACTACTGTATAGCACAGGGAACTACACTGAATATTTTGCAATAACCTGTAAGGGGAAGTAATCTGAAAAAGAATATATATTTTTATTGACATCATCTATAAATGACAGATAAAATGTAACCTAAGCAAGGCCGATGGTGAGCGCTTCTGACCCTGAAGATCTCAATCATCTAAAGTTTGGGCTCTGCCTATTTCCCAAGGCCCTTAATGGACATACGTGAAGCCGTAGCTTAAAAATTCCCCAGTTTGGGGTTCGGGGAGGCACTGATTTGGAAAAATCCCTGGTGTTCTCCTTACATGCACGGGACCCTTCCTACAGCTAAAACATGCCTGTCACACCTAGAGGATGGTACACCATTTGATCGGAAAGAGTTTGGAAAATGCACCTCATCTCCTCATCGCCTGGTGCTCGGGTTCACCCCTCCAGCATCTTTCCTAACAATCTCCTCACTTGGGGATATCAGCACCGTCAATATCCTGTTGCACACAGTTTGGAATTTGTCCAGAGGATGAAGCGGAAGGATGAGAAAAATTTACAGACAAGTCTTAGGTGTTCGGACAGGCACATGCCACTCTAATTTCCAATCCGGAAGACAAATTCATCAAAGGCTAGAATTGCCCACGGAAACAGAATAGGGCTAGAGGAAATCCCGCTGTTTTGTGTCCAGTTTCCAAAAACACAAGTTGAAAAATGGAACTCAGGGGCACTAAAATTCATGAAACTGCAGAGTTGAAAATATCTATCATCGAAAAATGTCTGAGGTAAGTCACAGAAAAGGACTTGTAAGCAAGGAAGAGTGGCAGGAAACAGATTTGAAGAGGTAGAAAGGACTCCCCATTAAAGCACAAGAAAAGGGGCTGAACATCGCCAATGATGCAGTTGGCCAAAAAGGGCGTATGCAACTTTTCTGAATATATTCAAGTAAAGGCCATGCACACTTTTTATCCAACCAAACAGGTGGGCACTGGAAATAAATACTACAAAATGTATCACTTCACATCAGTCAGAAGGGCCATCCACATAAAGTGTAAACACCAGAAATGCAGGACAGGGCGAGGAGAAAAGGGAGCGCTGTGAGGCTGATAGTGGAAATGTAATTTGCCAAACCTCACTCTGGAGAAGTGTATTGCGTTTGCTAAAACATCTAAAAAATGAGCTACAGAGCATAGGGCACTTGAACTCATGGGCGTATACATTGGGAAAAACAAAAATCCACAGAAAACAGGCACCCGAAAGTTTACCACTTCTCTGTTAAAAAGGGCCTCAACTTGGATATAACCTAAATGTCCCTGGAAGGATAAAATGGATAAAAGAGATGGGGTACTTATGTAGAGTGGAATATTACTCATCCAGAAATCAATGAAATAAGGCCAGTTGTAACAACTCTGGAGGAGTTACATACGATCATTCTAAGTGACATATGTCAGAAAGAAAAGGACACATATCATAAGATGTCACTTAAAGTTGGAATCAAAAATGGCTACACATGAAATAAATTACAAAACAGAAACATAGTCAAATATGTAGAAAATAGACATAAGGCTGCTAAATGGGAAATGTGGGGAATGGTGAGGTATTATCCAGGAGGTTGAAATTAGCAAAGATACCATTCCAAGTACCAAATTGAATAACTGACAAGGTCTACACGGTACCTCAAAGAACTGCACTCAGCCCACTCAAGTCACTGGAAAATAAAACACATGACTGGTAAGCATCTGAAAAAGAATTTATTGTTGTCTCACAGTACATGAATCAAGTGGATGTACAGCAGCAAAAAACAGAGTTTTGAAAATCAGCTGTAACCAATATAAAAATAAATTTAAAAATATTTATAAAAACAGTGAGACAGACAAAAATTCTTACAACTTTTGTTGAAGGGCTACGATGTAACATGGATTGAACACATGTAGACCCACAGCAGGATGATTATATAAGGCTGGAAGCTATGAACGCTAAGAGATGTTAGAGAGGCTGGGTGAGGAAATGCAGACCTTTTAAAGTAATAATGCCTGACCCATTCCATGGGTCCCAAATCTGCAGGTTCAAGGGAATCTTCTGATAGCGAAAACATGCCTGGGAAACCGAGATGAATGTACACCGTGTGCTCAGGAAAGGTGTCTAAAATGCACCTCATTTTTGATCTCCTGGTGCTGGGGTTCGCCATTCCAGCCACATTACTAACAATCTCCCCACTTGGAGAATCAGCACCTTTAACCTCCTGTTTCACACAGTTTGCAATTTGTGCAGAGGATAAATGGGAAGAGGGGGAACCAATGAGAGATTAGCTGTAGGAGTTTTGACAGGCATATGTCACTCTAATTTCCCATTAGGAAGAAGAATTAACCAAAGGCTCAGCCTGCCTCCCCAGAACCAGAATAGGGCCGGAAGCAATACAATGGTTTGGCGGCCAGCTCACAAAAAAAGCGAGTTGCAAAATGGAGCTCAGGAGCAGACATTTCAAAGACCTGCAAAGATATAAATGATAACCAACGTCCAAAAATATATTCAGGAAAGGCAACGAAGAGGATCTGAATGAGAGGCAGAATTGCAGGAAACAGATTTCAAAAGGTAGATTGTACTCACATTTAAAGCTTATGAAAAGCAGCAGAATTTCTAAAATGATGCAGTTGGGCAAAAGGCTGTATGCTTTTTTTTCGTGAATATTTCAGGAAAAAAACACATACAGAGTTTCTGGCCAACCAAGCAAGAGGAAAATGCAAATCCGCACAACAAAGGAGTCTCAATTTCCACTGCTCAGAAAGGCCATCCAAAAAATGTGTACAAACCAGAAATGCAGGAGAGGCCACGGAAAACAGGGAGCCTAGTCACTCTGATGGGTGGTGTATAAATATCCAAGAGCCACTCTGAAGAAGTGTATGTTGTTTTTAAAACATCTAAAATACAAAGCCCCGGAGCAAAGGGGACTTAAACTCATGGACATATAACTTGGGAAGACTAAATGTCAATAAGACACAGGCACCCCAAAGTTTAGGGCTGCTCTGCATACAAGAACCTCAACTTTGGTACACCTAAAATATCCCAGGAAAAGGAGAAATGCATAAAGAACTTGTGGTAATTTTGTACAACGGAATATCACGCAGACGTGAAATCAATGTATATAAGGCCAGTAGCAGCATAATGAGTGGATTTAGGTATGATGATTCTAAGGGAAATTAGTCACACAGAAAAAGAATCTTATCATAAGATATCACTTATAGAGGGAATGTCAATATCACAACACATGAACTGAATTAGGAAAGAGAACAGAGTCTCACATTTAGCAAAAATCTCTTATGCCTGCTTCAGGGGAAAGGAGAGGTGGGGTGATGCATAAAACCAGAGTTTGATATTAGCACAGGTACCATTCCATAAACCAAATACAGAATAGACAAGACCTACACCTTCCTCAGTGAACGGAACTCAACACCCCTATTCCCTGCAGAGGAATATATCTGACTAGTAAGAATCTTAAAACCTATGTATTGATATGTCTCTGTAAGGGAATCAATTGTGTCTAGACTGGCATAAACACGTCAGTGAAAATCAGCTCAACCCCATTATAAAAATGAATTTCAAAACAAAACCAAAAAACCGCGAAATTCTTACACAATTCCTTCAGGGGTTCTGATGAAACCTGGAATGACCCTATCTGCAAAGACAGCTGGATGAGACATAAGGCTGGACACTTGGGACTGAGAGGACTAGTGAAATTGGGAGAGAAAATGCAGTCCCTTTAAAGTAGTAATGCATGCAACCATTCCATGGGTCCCAAATCTCCAGTTAGAAGGGAATATCACTACAGTTATAACATGTATGGGAAACCTAGTGAATGGACACCCTGTGATGGCAAAAGGTTTCTAAAACTCTCCTAATTTTTCCTCTCCTTGTGCTCCAGTTTGGCATTCCAACTGCTTTACTATCAATCTCCCAACTTAGGAGAGTCAGCCCCTATAACCTCCTGGTTCGCACAGTTTGCTAATTTTGCAGAGGATGAAAGGGAAGAGGGAGAACCAATGAGAGAGTAGCTGTTAGGCATTTGGACGGGCACATGTCACTCTAATTTCCCGTCAGGAGGAAGAATTAACCAAAGCCTCAGCCACCCACAGGGAACCAATATAGCCACCCCTGGAACCAGTATAGTTCCTGAAGCAAATTTGTGGATTTGCGGCCAGCTCACAAAAATGGGATTTGAAAATTGGAGCTCAGGGGCACAGCAATTCACAAACCTGCAGAGTTATAAAGGACTACTCTCTTCCAAAAATCTGTTGAGGGAAGGCAATGAAGCGGACTTGAAAATGAGGCAGAATTGCACAAAACATATTTCAAGAGGTAAATTGGAATCGCCTTGAAAGCACAGGAAAAGCATCCCAACTTGGACAGTGATGCACTTGGCCAAAAAGGGCGTATGCCTTTTCTCCTGAACATATTCAGGAGAAAACGCATACGCTCTTTTTGGCCAATCAAGCAAGTGCGCAATACAAATCCACACTACAAAGAATTGTCACTTCCCACCGGTCAAAAAGGACATCCGAATATCTGTAAAAACCAGAAAGGCAAGAGAGAGATGACAAGGGCATGAAGCAATGTGATCCCAATGGACATGGAGGACTGTGATGACAAGCGCATGGAGCATTGTGATGACAAGATTATGTATAATTTTGTTGACAAAGGCAAGGAGCATTGTGATGACAAGGTTCATGGAGCACTGTGATGACAAGCCTCATGGGGCATTGTGATTACAGGGGTCATGGAGCATTGGGATGACAAGGGCATGGATCATTGTGATGACAAGTGTCATGGAGCATTTTGATGACAAGAGTCCCGGATCATTGTGTTGTCAGGGTTCATGGAGCATTGTGATGACAGTGGTCATGGAGCATTGTAATGACAGGGGTCATGGCGCATTGTGATGAGAAGGTCATGGAGCATTGGGCTGAAAATTTTTATGGAGTACTGTGATGACAGGTGTCATGGAGCATTGTGATGACAAGGGAATGGAGCATTGTGATGAGAAGACCATGGAGCCTTGTGATGACAAGTCTCATGGAGCATTCTGATGAAAAGTGTCATGCAGCATTGTGATTACAGGAGTCTTGGAGAATTGTGATACAAGGGCATGGAGGATTGGGATGAGAAGGCCATGGAGCGTTCTGATGACATGCATCATGGAGCTTTGTGATGACAAGGGCATGGAGCAATGTGATTACAGCGGTCTTGGAGCACTGTGATGAAAAGGGCATGGATCATTGTGATGAAAAAGGCATGGAGCCTTGTCATGACAGGGTTCAAGGAGCAAACTGACAAGTGTCAGGGATCATTGTGATAACAAGGGTGTTGAGTATTGTGATGACAAAGGTCATGGAGCATTGTGATGAGAAGACCATGGATAATTGTGATGACGAGCGTCATGGGGCGTTGTGATGATAAGTGTTAAGGAACTTATTGATCACAAGGATTTGGAGCATTGTGATGACAGAGGTCATGGAACATTTTGGTTTCATTGTGATGACAATAGCCTGAAGCATTATGATGATGGGCATGGTGCATTGTGATGACAGGGTTCATGGAGCATTGAGATGAAAAGGGGCATGGAGCATTGCGATTACAGGAGCCTTGGAGCATTGTGATGACAAAGGCGTGGGACGTCGTGAATGAGAAGGCCATGGAGCATTCTGTTGACATGCGTCATGGAGCTTTGTGATGACAAGGGAATGGAGCATTGTGATTACAGGGGTCTTGGAGCATTGTGATGACAAGGGTCATGGAGCCTTGTGATGACAAGGCTGTGGAACATTGTGATGGCAGGGGTCATGGAGCATTGTTATGACAGGGGTAATGGAGCATTGTGATGACAAGGGCATGGAGCATTGGTCTGAAAAGTTTCATGGATTATTGTGATGAGAGGGGGCAAGGAACATTGTGATGACAAGGGCATGGAACACTGAGATACATGGGTCATGGAGGATTGTAATGACAAGCGCATGGAGCATTGTGAAAAGAATGGCATCGAGCATTGTGATGAAAAGCATCATGGAGCCTGTGATGACTAGGGCATGGAACAATGTGATGAGAGGGTTCATGGAGCACTGTATTGACAATGGCATGCAGCATTGTGATGCCAAGGGTCATTGAGCTTTGTGATGACAAAGGTCATGGAACATTTTGATGACAAGGGTGTGGTGCATTCTGTTGTGAAGGGCAGGGAGCATTGTGATGACAGGGTCATGGAGCATTCTGATGACAATGATCATGGAGCATTCTGATGACAAGATTGTGGAGTATTGTGATGACAATGACATGGAGAGTTGTGATGAAAAGGGCATGGAGCATTCTGATGAAAAAGGCATGGAGCCTTTTCATGACAGGGTTCAAGGAGCATTCTGACAACAAGTATCAGGGAGCATTGTGATGACAAGTGTATTGAGCATTGTGATGACAAAGGTCATGGAGCATTGTGATGACAAGTGCATGGAGTATTGTCATGAGAGTCATCATGGAGTGTTGTGATGACAAGTGTTATGGAACATTGTAATCACAAGAGGTTGGAGCATTGTGATGAGAGAGGTCATGGACCATTTTGATTTCAAGGAGCATGGAGCATTGTGATGACAAGGGCATGAAGCAATGTGATCCCAAGGTTCATGGAGGATTGTGATGAATATGGTAATGGAGTACTGTGATGACAAGCGCATGGAGCATTGTGATGACAAGGTCATGTAGCATTTTGCTGACACAGGCATGGAGAATTGTGATGATAAGGGTCATGGAGCACTGTGATGATAATCGTCACGGAGCATTGTGATTACAGGGGTCATGGAGCTTTGGGATGAAAAGGGCATGGATCATTGTGATGACAAGTGTCATGGAGTATTGGGCTGAAAATATTCATGGAGCATTGTGATTACAAGGGAATGGAGCATTGTGATGACAAGAGTCCCGGATCATTGTGTTGTCAGTGGTCATGGAGCATTGTGATGACAGGGGTCATGGAGCATTGTGATGAAAAGGGAATGGAGCACTGTGATGACAAGGTCCTGGAGCATTGTGATGAGAAGTCCATGGAACCTTGTGATGACAAGTCTCATGGAGCATGCTGATGAAAAGGGGCATGGAGCATTGTGATTACAGGGGTCTTGAAGCATTGTGATGACAAGGGCATGGAGCATTGTGATGAAAAGGCCGTGGAGCATTCTGATGACATGTGTCATGGAGCTTTGTGCTGACAAGGGCATGGAGCATTGTGATTACAGTTGTCTTGGAGCATTGTGATGAAAATGGCATGGAGCCTTTTCATGACAGGGTTCAAGGAGCATACTGACGACAAGTGTCACGGAGCATTGTGATGACAAGTGTATTGAGCATTGTGATGACAAAGTTCATGGAGCATTGTGATGAGAAGAACATGGATAATTGTGATGATGAGCGTCATGGGGTGTTGTGATGATAAGTATTATGGAACATTGTGATCACAATGGTTTGGAGCATTGTGATGACAGAGGTCATGGAGAATTTTGATTTCATTGTGATGACAACAGCCTGAAGCATTATGATGATGGGCATGGTGCATTGTGATGACAGGGTTCATGGAGCATTGAGATGAAAAGGGGCGTGGAGCATTGTGATTACAGGGGTCTAGGAGCATTGTGATGACAAGGACAAGGAGCATTGTGATGAGAAGGCCATGGAACATTCTGATGACATGCGTCATTGAGCTTTGTGATGACAAGGGCATGGAGCATTGTGATTACAGGGGCATGGAGCATTGGTCTGGCAAGTTTCATAGATTATTGTGATGACAGTGGGCATGGTGCATTGTGATGACAAGGGCATGGGACATTGTGATGAGAAGGTCATGGAGTATTGTGAAGACAGGTGTCAGGGAGCGTTGTGATGACATATGTCATGGTCCATTGCGATGACATTGGCATGGAGCATTGTGATGCCAAATGTAATGGAGGATTCTGATGAAAAATATAATGGAGCATTGTGATGACTAGGGCTTGGAGCATTATGATGACAAGGGCCATTGAAAATTTTCATGTTAAGGTCGTGAAGCATTGTGATGACAATGTCCTGGAGCATTGTGATGAGAAAACCATGGAGCCTTGTGAGACAAGTCTCATGGAGCATACTGATGAAAAGGTGCATGGAGCATTGTGATTACAGGGGTCTTGGAACATTGTAATGACAAGGGCATGGAGCATTGTGATGAGAAGGCCAAGGAGCATTCTGATGACATGCATCATTGTGCTTTGTGATGACAAGGGCATGGAGCATTGTGATTACAGGGGTCTTGGAACATTGTGATGAAAAGGGCATAGATCATTGTGATGAAAAAGGCATGAAGTCTTGTCATGACAGGGTTCAAGGAGCATACAGAGAACAAGTGTCAGGGAGCATTTTGATGACAAGTGTATTGAGCATTGTGAAGACAGAGGTCATGGAGCATTGTGATGAGAAGACCATGGATAATTGTGATGACAAGCGTCATGGGGCATTGTGATGACAAGTGTTATGGAATATTGTGATCACAAGGTTTTGGAGCATTGTTATGACAGAGGTCATGGAGCATTTTGATTTCATTGTGATGACAAGAGCCTGAAGCATTATGATGATGGGCATGGTGAATTGTGATGACAGGGTTCATGGATCATTGAGATGAAAAGGGACATGGAGCATTGTGATTACATGGTTCTTGGAGCATTGTGATGAGAAGGGTCATGGAGCCTTG
Source organism: Hyperoodon ampullatus (assembly GCF_949752795.1). Lineage (NCBI taxonomy): Eukaryota > Metazoa > Chordata > Mammalia > Artiodactyla > Ziphiidae > Hyperoodon > Hyperoodon ampullatus. The sequence continues at coordinate 107,098,488 of NC_136914.1, forward strand.
TGATGACAAGGCCATGGACCATCGTGATGGCATTGGTCATGGAGCATTGTTATGAAAGGGGTAATGGAGCATTGTGATGGAAGGGGCATGGAACATTCTGATGACATGCATCATGGAGCTTTGTGATGACAAGGGCATGTAGCATTGTGATTAAAGGGGTCTTGGAGCATTGTGATGACAAGGTTCCTGGAGTATTGTGATGACAAGTGTCATGGAGTCTTGTGATGACAAGGCCGTGGCACGATGTGATGGCAGGGGTCATGGAGCATTGTTATGACAGGGGTAATGGAGCATTGTGATGAAAAGGACATGGAACATTCTGATGACATGCATCATGGAGCTTTGTGATGACAAGGCCATGGAGCATTGTGATTACAGGGGTCTTGGAGCACTCTGATGACAAGGGTCATGGAGCCCTGTGATGACAAGGCCGTGGAACGTTGTGATGGCAGGGGTCATGGAACATTGTTATGACGGGGTAATGGAGCATTGTGATGACAAGGGCATGGAGCATTTGTCTGAAAGGTTTCATGGATTATTGTGATGAGTGTGGGCATGGAACATTGTGATGACAAGGGCACGGAACACAGTGATACATGGGTCATGGAGGATTGTAATGACAAGGGCATGGAGCACTGTGATGTGAAGGGCATCGGGCAGTGTGATGACAAGTGTCATGGAGCTTTTTGATGACAATTGCATGGAACAATGTGATGAGTGGGTTCATGGGGCATTGTGATGACAATGGCATGGAGCATTGTGATGCCAAGGGTCATGGAGCTTTGGAATGACAAAGGTCATGGAGCATTTTGATGAAAAGGGAGTGGTGCATTGTGATGAGAAGGGCAGGGAGCATTGTGATGACAGGGTCATGGAGCAATTTGATGAAAAGGGTCATGGAACATTTTGATGACAGGGGTTATGGAACATTGTGATGTCAGGGCTCATGGAGCATTTTGATGAAAAGGGTCATGGAGCATTTTGATAACAGGTGTTATGGAACCTTGTGATGTCAGGGGTTATCGAACATTGTGATGATAAGTGCATGTAGCATAGTGATGACAGGAGTCATGGAACATTGTGATGACTGGGGTGAGGGAGTATTGTGATGAATAATGATGTAACACTGTGATATCAGTGGTGAGAGAGCATTTTGATGAGAAGTGCATGGAGCATTGTGATGACATGGTTTATGGAGCATTTTGATGACAAGATTGTGGAGCACTGTGATGACATGTGCATGGCGCATTGTGATGACATGGGTCATGGAGCATTGTGCTGACAAGCGCATGGAGCATTGTGATGACAAGGGTCATGGAGCATTGTGCTGAGAAAGTCATAGAGCATTGTGATGAAAAGGGTCAAAGAGCATTGTGATGAAACGTTCATGGAGCATTGTGGTTAAAAAAGTCACAGAGTCTGTTAATGACGAGGTCATGGACCATTGTGATGACAATGTCATGAAGCCTTGTGATGACTGGAGTCACGGAGCATTGTGATGACAGGGGTCATGGAGCATTGTGATAACAAGGGCATGGGGCATTGTGATGACAAGGGCATGGAGCATTGGTCTAATAAGTTTCATGGCTTATTGCGATGACAGTTGGAATGGCACATTGTGATGACAAGGGCATGGAGCATTGTGATGACCAGGTCATTCATTATTGTGAAGACAGGTGTCAGGGAGCATTGTGATGACATATGTAATGGCCCATTGTGATGACAATGGCATGGAGCATTGTGATGCCAAGTGTCATGGAGGATTCTGATGACAAAGGTAATGGAGCATTGTGATGACAATGGCTTGGAGCATTGTGATGACAAGTGTCAGGGAGCATTGTGCTGACAAGTGCATGGAAAATTGTGATGACAAGTGTCATGGAGCATTCTGATGACAAGCTTGTGGAGTATTTTGATGACAATGGCATGGAGCATTGTGATGAAAATGGCATGGTGCATTGTGATGAAAAAGGCATGGAGCCTTTTTGTGACAGGGTTCAAGGAGCATTCTGACGACAAGTGTCAGGGAGCATTGTGATGACAAGTGTATTGAGAATTGTGATGACAAAGGTCATGGAGCATTGTGATGAAAAGGGCATGGAGTATTGTGATGACAGGCATCATGGAGCGTTGTGATGACAAGTGTTATGGAACATTGTGATCACGAGGGTTTGGAGCATTGTGATGACAGAGGTCATGGATCATTTTGATTTCAAGGAGGATGGAGCACTGTGATGACAAGGGCATGAAGCAATGTGATCCCAAGGTTCATGGAGGATTGTGATGGCAATGGTAATGGAGTATTGTGATGACAAACGCATAGAACATTGTAATGACAAGGTCATGTAGCATTTTGCTGACAAAGGCATGGAGCATTGTGATGACAGGTGTCCTGGAGCACTGTGATGACAACTGTCACGGAGCATTGTGATTACAGCAGTCATGGAGCATTGAGATGACAAGGGCATGCATCATTTTGATGACAAGTGTCATGGAGCATTGGGCTGAAAATGTTCATCGAGTATTGTGATGACAGGGGTCATGGAGCATTGTGATGACTAGCGAATGGAGCATTGTGATGACAAGAGTCCCGGATCATTGTGTTGTCAGGTGTCATGCAGCATTGTGATGACAGTGGTCATGGAACATTGTGATGATATTGGTCATGGAGCATTTTGATGAGAAGGTCATGGAGCATTGGGCTGAAAATGTTCATGGATTGTTGTGATGACAGGGCTCATGGAGCATTGTGATGATAAGGGAATGGAGCATTTTGATGACAATGTCCTGGAGCATTGTGATGAGAAGACCATGGAGCCTTGTGATGACAAGTCTCATGGAGCATTCTGATGAAAAGGGGCATGGAGCATTGTGATTACAGGGGTCTTCGAGCATTGTGATGACAAGGGCATGGAGCATTGTGATGAGAAGGCCATGGAGCATTCTGATGACATGCGTCATGGAGCTTTTTGATGACAAGTGCAAGGAGCATTGTGATTACAGGGGTCTTGGTGCCTTTTGATGAAAAGGGCATGGATCATTGTGATGAAAAAGGCATGGAGCCTTGTCATGAGAGGGTTCAGGGAGCATACTGATGGCAAGAGTCAGGGAGCATTGTGATGACATGTGTATTGAGCATTGTGATGACAAATATCATGGGGCATTGTGATGAGAAGTCCATGGATAACTGTGATGACCAGCGTCATGGGGCATTGTGATGACAAGTGTTATGGAACATTGTGATCATAAGGGTTTGGAGCATTGTGATGACAGAGGTCATGGAGCATTTTGATTTCATTGTGATGACAATAGCATGAAGCATTATGATGATGGGCATGGTGTATTGTGATGACAGGGTTCATGGAGCATTTTGATGAAAGGTGGCATGGAGCATTGGTCTGAGAAGTTTCATGGATTATTGTGATGACAGTGGGCATGACACATTGTGATGACAAGGGCATGGAGCATTGTGATGACAAGGTCATGGAGTATTGTGAAGACAGGTGTCAGGGAGCATTGTGATGACATATGTGATGTTCTATTGTGATGACAATAGCACGGAGCATTGTGATGCCAAGTGTCATGGAGGATTGTTGTGACAAAGGTAAAGGAGCATTGTGATGACAAGGGCATGGAGCATTGGGATGACAAGGGCCATTGATAATTTTAATGTCCAGGTCGTGAAACATTGTGATGAAAAGCACATGGAGCTTCCTATGACAGGGGTCATGGAGCATTGCGATGACAAGTGCATGGAGTATTGTGATGACAAGAGCATATAACATTGTGATGAGAAGTGCCATGGAGCATTGTGATGACAAGGACGTGGAGAATTGTGAGGACGAGGGACATTGAGCTTTGAGATGACCAGGGCATGGAGCATTGTGATGGCAAAACCGTGGAGCATTGTGATGAGAAGACCTTGGGTAATTGTGATGACGAGCATCATGGAGCACTGTAATGACAAGGGGCATGAAGCATTGTGATGACAGGTGTCAGGGAGCATGGTGATGACAGGGGTAATGGAGCATTGTGATGACAAGGGCATGGAGCATTGTGATGACAAGGGTATGGAGCATTGTGATGACAAGGGCCATTGAGAATTTTGATGATAAAATCGTGAAGCATTGTGATGACAAACACTTGGAGCTTGCTATGACAGGGGTCATGGAACTTTGCAATGACAAGTGCATGGAGAATTGTGATGACAGGAGCATGTAACTTTGTGATGAGAAGTGTCATGTAGCATTGTGATGACAAGTACATGGAGAATTATTATGACAAGGGCCATGGAGCATTGTGATAACCAGGGCATGGAGCATTGTGATGACAGGGGACATGGAGCATTATTATGACAAGGGCCATGGTGCATTCTGACATAAGATATCACTTACGAAGGGAAGGTAAACATGGCTACATATGAAGTGAATTAGGAAAGAGAACAGAGTCTCAGATGTAGAAAACACACTTATGCTTGCTTAAGGGGAAAGGAGAGGTGGGGAGACACACAAAACCAAAGTTTGATATTAGCACAGGTACCGTTCCATAATCCAAATACAGAAGAGACAAGCCCTACTCCTTCCTCACTGAACGGGATTCAACACCCCAATTCCCCGCAGAGAAATATATCTGACTAGTAAGAATCTTAAAACCTATGTATTGATATGTCTCCGTAAGGGACCTAAGTGTGTCTAGCACGACATAAACACGGCAGTGAGAAGCAGCTCAAACCCACTATAAAAATGAATCTCAAAACAAAACAAAAAAACAGTGAAATTCTTACACAATACCTTCAGGGGTTCTGATGAAACTTGGAATGACCTTATCTACAACGACAGCTGGAGGTGGCATAAGGCTGGTCACTTGGGACGGAGAGGATTGGTGAGATTAGGTGAGAAAATGCAGACCCTTTAAAGCAATAATGCCTGCCACTCATTCTATGGTTCCCAACTCTCCAGATAGAAGGGAATATCACTACAGTTGTAACATGTATGGGAAACCTAGAGAATGGACACCCTCTGATGGTGAAAGGTTTCTAAAACTCGACTAATTTTTTTCTCTCCTTGTGCTCCAACTTGACATTCCAACTGCTTTAATATCAATCTCCCAACTTGGAGAGTCAGCCCCTATAACCTCTTGGTTCGCACAGTTGGCACATTGGGCAGATGATATAAGGGAAGAGGGAGAACCAATGAGAGAGTAGCTGTAGGCATTTGGACGGCCACATGTCACTCTAATTTCCCGTCACGAAGACGAATTAACCAAACTCTCAGCCTGCCCCACCCCCGGAACTAGTATAGGTCCTGAAGCAAAATTATGGGGTTGCGGTCAGATCACAAAAACAGGAGTTGCAAAATGGAGCTCAGGGGCACAGCAATTCACTAACTTGCAGAGTTATAAAGGACTACTCTCTTACAAAAATCTGTTGAGGAAAAGCCACGAGGTGGACTTGAAAATGAGGGAGAATTGCACGAAAAAGATTTCAAGAAGTACATTGGAATCGCATTTAAACACAGGAAAAGCATCACAACTTCGACAATTATGGAATTGTCCATAAAGGGCATATGTGTTTTCACCTGAATATATTCAGGAGAAAACGCATATGCCCATTTTGGCCAACCAAGCAACCGCACAATGCAAATCTGCACTACAAAGAGGTATCCCTTCCCACCAGTAAAAAGGGACATCCGTAAAATGTGTAAAAACCAGAAAGGCAAGAGGGGCTCTGGCGAACAGGGAGCCTTGTTATGCTGATGGGTGGGATGTGGATTGCCAACAGCCACTCTGGAGGAGTGCATTGTGCTCCCTAAAAGAAGTAAACAACAGAGCTTCACAACCTAAGGCACTTCCAGTCATGGGAATATACCTTGGGAAAATTGAAAATCAATAAGACACAGCCAACCCAAAATTTAGGGCAGCACTTCTTACAAGAACCTAGAATTCGGGACACCTTAAATAGCCCAGGAAAGACAAAAATGGTAAAGAAATTGTGGTACATACATACGATGGAATATCCCTCAGCCATGAAATCAATGTCATAAGGCCAGTAGCAGCATAATGAGTTGATTCATGTACGATGACTCTAACTGAAATAAGTCACACAGAAAAAGAAACTTATCATAAGATATCACTTATGAAGGTCTTATAAACATGGCTACACATGAACTGAATTAGGAAAGAGAACAGAGTCTCACATTTAGAAAACACTCTTATGCCTGCTTAAGGGAAAAGGAGAGGTGGGGTGATGTATAAAATCAGAGTTTGATATTAGCACAGGTACCGTTCCATAATCCAAATACAGAATAGACAAGACCTACTCCTTCCTCACTGAACGGGACTCAACACCCCTATTCCCTGCAGAGTAGTATATCTGACTAGTACGAATCTTAAAACCTATGTATTGATATGTCTCCATAAGGGAACCAAGTTTGTCTAGAACGACATAAACACGGCAGTGAGAATCAGCTCAAACCCACTATAAAAATGAATTTCAAAACAAAACAAATAAACAGTGAAATTCTTACACAATACCTTCAGGGGTTCTGATGAAATTTAGAATGACCATATCTACAACGACAGCTGGATGTGGCATAAGGCTGGTCACTTGGGACTGAGAGGATTGGTGAGATTGGATGAGAAAATGCAGACCCTTTAAAGCAATAATACCTGGCACCCATTCCATGGTTCCCAACTCTCCAGGTAGAAGGGAATATCACTACAGTTATAACATGTATGGGAAACCTAGAGAATGGACACCCTCTGATGGTGAAAGGTTTCTAAAACTCGACTAATTTTTTTCTCTCCTTGTGCTCCAGTTTGACATTCCAACTGCTTTAATATCAATCTCCCAACTTGGAGAGTCAGCACCTATAACCTCCTGGTTCGCACAGTTGGCACATTGTGCAGAGGATATAAGGGAAGAGGGAGAACCAATTAGAGAGTAGCTGTAGGAATTTGGATGGCCACATGTCACTCTAATTTCCCGTCACAAAGAAGAATTAACAAACTCTGGCCTGCCCCACCCCCGGAACCAGTATAGGTGCTGAAGCAAAATTGTGGATTTGTGGTCAGCTCACAAAAACACGAGTTGAATAATGGAGCTCAGGGGCACAGCAATTCACTAACTTGCAGAGTTATAAAGGACTACTCTCTTCCAAAAATCTGTTGAGGGAAATCCACGAGGCGGACTTGAAAATGAGGAAGAATTGCAATAAACAGATTTCAAGAAGTACATTGGAATCGCTTTAAACACATGAAAAGCATCACAACTTCGACAATTATGGAATTGTCCATAAATGGCGGATGCGTTTTCACCTGAATATATAAAGGAGAAAACGCATACGCCCATTTTGGCCAACCAAGCAACCGCACAATGCAAATCTGCACTACAAAGAAGTATCACTTCCAACCGGTCAAAAGGGACATCCGTAAAATGTGTAAAAACAAGAAAGGTAAGACAGGATGTGGAGAACAGGGAGCCTTTTTATGCAGATGGGTGGGATGTAAATTGCCAACAGCCACTCTGGAGGTGTGCATTGTGCTCCATAAAAGAAGTAAACAACAGAGCTTCACAACCTAAGGCATTTACAGTCATGGGAATATACCTTGGGAAAATTGAAAATCAATAAGACACAGCAACCCCAAAATTTAGGGCTGCACTGCTTACAAGAACCTCGACTTCAGGACATCTTATATATCCCAGGAAAGACAAAAATGGTAAAGAAATTTTGCTACATACGTATAATGGAATATTCCTCAGCCATGAAATCAATGTCATAAGGCCAGTAGCAGCATAATGATGGAATTCATGTACGATGATTCTAACAGGAAAAGTCACACAGAAAAAGAAACTTATCATAAGATATCACTTATGAAGGTTATGTAAACATGGCTAAACATGGAAAGAATTAGGAAAATGAACAGCGTCTCATATTTAGAAAACACTCTTTTGCATGCTTAAGGGAAAGGAGAGGTGGGGTGATGAATAAAACTAGAGTTTGATAATAGCACAGGTACGGTTTCATAATCCAAACAGAGAATAGACAAGACCTACTCCTTCCTCTGTGAACGGGACTCAAAACCCCATATTTCCCACAGAGGAATATATCTTACTAGTAAGAATCTTAAAACCTATGTATTGATACGTCGCCATAATGGAAACAAGGGTGTCTAGACTGGCATAAACATGGCAGCGAGAAACAGCTCAAACCCACTATAAAAAGGAATTTCGAAAACAAAACGAAAAACAGGGAAATTCTTTACAATTCCTTCAGGGTCTCTGATGAAACCTGGAATGACCCTTTCTACAACGACAGCTGGATGTTGCATACGGCTGGACACTTGGGACTGAGAGAATTGGTGAGATTGGGTGAGCAAATGCAGACCCTTTAAAGCAATAATGTGTGGCACCCATTCCATGGGTCCCAACTCTCCAGGTTGAAGGGAATATTACTACAGCTATAACATGTACGGGAAACCTAGAGAATGGACACACTGTGAATACGAAAGGTTTCTAAAACTCAACGAATAGTCCCTCCCCTCGTGCTCCGGTTTGACTTTCCAACTGCTTTACTATCAATCTCCCAACTTGGAGAGACAGCCCATTTAACCTCCTGGTTCGCACAGGTTGCCAATTTGGCAGAGGATTCAAGGGAAGAGGGAGAACCAATGAGAGAGTAGCTGTTAGGCATTTGGACGGGCACATGTCAACCCAATTTCATGGCAGGGAGAAGAATTAACCAAAGTCTCAGCCACCCACCGGGAACCAGTATAGTTCCTGAACCAAAATTTTGGACTTGTGGTCAGTTAACAAAAAACGAGTTGAAAAATGGAGCTCAGGGGCACAGCAATTCACAAACTGGCAGAGTAATAAAGGACAACTATCGTCCAAAAGTCTGTTGAGCGAAGGCAACGAGGCGGACTTGAAAGCGAGGCAGAATAGCAGGAAACAGATTTCAAGAGGTACGTTGGAATCGCCTTTAAAGCACAGGAAGAGGGGCACAACTTCGACAATGATGCACTTGGCCTAAAAGGGCGTATGCGTTTTCTCCTGAATATATTCAGGAGAAAACGCATACGCCCTTTTTGGCCAAGCAAGCAAGCGGGCAATGCCAATCTGCACTACAAAGAAGTATCACTTCCCACCGGTCAAAAGGGACATTCACAAAATGTGTAAAAACCAGAAAGGCAAGACAGGCCCTGGAGAACAGGGAGCCTTGTTATGCTGATGGGCGGGATGTAAATTGCCAACTGCCTCTCTGGAGGAGTGCATTGTGTTCCCTAAAACAAGTAAACAACACAGCTACAGAGCCAAGGGCACTTCCAGTCTAGGGAATATACCTTGGGAAAACTGAAAATCCATAAGATAGAGCCACCCCAAAATTTGGGGCTGCAATGCTTACAAGAACCTCAACTTTGGTACACCTTAAATATCCGAGGAAATATAAAAATGGTTCAAAAAATTGTGGTCCCTACATACGATGGAATATCCCTCAGCCATGAAATCAATGTCATAATACCAGTAGCAGCAATATGAGTGGATTCAGGTACGATGATTCTAAGTGAAATAAGTCACACAGAAAAAGAAACTTATCATAAGATATCACTTATGAAGATCCTGTAAACATGGCTACACTTGAACTGAGTTAGCAAAGAGAACAGTGTCTCACATTTGGAAAACACTCTTATGCCTCCTTAAGGGGGAAGGAGAGGTGGGGTGATGCATAAAACCAGAGTTTGATATAAGCACAGGTACCGTTCCATAAACCAACTATGGAATAAACAAGACCTACACCTTTCACAGCAAAAGGTACTCAAAACCCCATATTTGCCACAGAGGAATATATCTGACTAGCAAGAATCTTAAAACCTATGTATTGATATGTCTCCGAAAGGGAATCAAGTGTTTCTAGAACGGCATAAACATGGCAGCGAGAATCAGCTCAAACCCACATTAAAAAGGAATTTCAAAAACAAAACAAAAAAAAAAGGAAATTCTTTACAATTCCTTCAGGGTCTCTGATGAAACCAGGACTGACCCTATCTACAATGACAGCTGGATGTGGCATAAGGCTGGACACTTGGGACTGAGAGGATTGGTGAGATTGGGTGAGCAAATGCAGACCCTTTAAAGCAATAATGCCTGGCACCCATTCCATGGGTCCCAACTCTCCACGTTGAAGGGAATATTACTACAGCTATAACACATACGGGAGACCTAGAGAACGGACACACTGTGAATACAAAAGGTTTCTAAAGCTCAACAAATAGTCCCTCGCCTGGTGCTCCGGTTTGACTTTCCATCTGCTTTACTATCAATTTCCCAACTTGGAGAGAGAGCCCCTTTAACCTCTTGGTTCACACAGGTTGCCAATTTGGCAGAGGATGAATGTGAAGAGGGAGAACCAATGAGAGAGTACCTGTTAGGCATTTGGAAGGGCACATGTCACTCTAATTTCCCGGCAGGAAGAAGAATTAACCAAAGTCTCAGTCACCCTCCGGGAACGAGTATATGTCTTGAACCAAAATTTTGGACTTGCGGTCAGCTCACAAAAAACGAGTTGAAGAATGGAGCTCAGGGGCACAGCAATCCACTAACTGGCAGAGTAATAAAGGTCTACTATCGTCCAAAAATCTGTGGAGGGAAGGCAACGAGGCGGACTTGAAAGCGAGGCAGAATAGCAGGAAACAGATTTCAAGAGGTACATTGGAATAGCCTTTAAAGCACAGGAAGAGGGTCACAACTTCGACAATGATGCACTGTGCCAAAAAGGGCGTATGCGTTTTCTCCTGAATATATTCAGGAGAAAACGCATACGCCCGTTTTGGCCAAGCAAGCAAGCCGGAAATGCAAATGTGCACTACAAAGAAGTATCATTTCCCACCGGTCAAAAGGGACATCCACAAAATGTGTAAAAACCAGAAAGGCAAGACAGGCCCTGGAGAACTGGGAGCCTTGTTATGCTCATGGGCTGGATGTAAATTGCAAACTGACTCTCTGGAGGAGTGCATTGTGTTCCCTAAAACAAGTACACAACAGAGCTACAGAGCCAATGGCACTTCCAGTCTAGGGAATATACCTTGGGAAAACTGAAAATCAATAAGACAGAGCCACCCCAAAATTTAGGGCTGCACTGCTTACAAGAACCTCAACTTGGGTACACCTTAAATATCCCAGGAAATATAAAAATGATTCAAAAAATTGTGGTACTTACTTACGATGGACTATCCCTCAGCCATGAAATCAATGTCATAAGACCAGTAGCAGCAAAAATGAGTGGATTCAGGTACGATGATTCTCAGTGAAATACGTCACACAGAAAAAGAAACTTATCATAAGATATCACTTATGAAGATCCTGTAAACATGGCTACACTTGAACTGAGTTAGGAAAGAGAACAGTGTCTCACATTTGGAAAACACTCTTATGCCTGCTTAAGGGGGAAGGAGAGGTGGGGTGATGCATAAAACCAGAGTTTGATATAAGCACAGTTACCGTTCCAAAAACCAACTATGCAATAGACGAGACCTACACCCTCCTCGTGAAAGGGACTCAAAACCCCATATTTCACACAGTAGAATATATCTGACTAGGAAGAATCTTAAAACCTTTGTATTGATTTGTTTCCATAAGGGAAACAAGTGTGTCTAGAATGGCATACATGGCAGGGAGAATCACCTCAAACCCACTATAAAAAGGAATTTCAAAAACAAAACAAAAAAAAAAGGAAATTCTTTACAATTCCTTCAGGGTCTCTGATGAAACCAGGACTGACCCTATATACAATGACAGCTAGATGTGGCATAAGGCTGGACACTTGGTACTGAGAGGATTGGTGAGATTGGTTGAGCCAATGCAGACCGTTAAAAGCAATAATGCATGGCACCCATTCCATGGGTCCCAACTCTTCAGGTTGAAGGGAGTAGTAATACAGCTATAACATGTACGGGAAACCTAGAGAATATACACACATTGAATACAAAAGTTTTCTAAAACTCAACAAATAGTCCCTCTCCTGGTGCTCTGGTTTGACTTTCCAACTGCTTTACTATCAATCTCCCAACTTGGACGGACAGCCCCTTTAACCTCCTGGTTCGCACAGGTTGCCAGTTTGGCAGAGGATGAAAGGGAAGAGGGAGAACCAATGAGAGTGTAGCTGTTAGGCATTTGGACGGGCACATGTCACTCTAATTTTCCGGCAGGGAGAAGAATTAACCAAAGCCTCAGCCACCCACCGGGAACCAGTATAGGTCCTGAACCAAAATTTTGGACTTGCGGTCAGCTCACAAAAAACGAGTTGAATAATGGAGCTCAGGGGCACAGCAATTCACAAAATGGCAGAGTAATAAATGACAACTATCGTCCAAAAATCTGTGGAGGGAAGGCAACGAAGCGGACGTGAAATCGAGGCAGAATAGCAGGAAACAGATTTCAAGAGGTACGTTGGAATCGCCTTTAAAGCACAGGAAGAGGGGCACAACTTCGACAATGATGCACTTGGCCAAAAAGGGCGTATGCGTTTTCTCCTGAATATATTCAGGAGAAAACGCATACGCCCTTTTTGGCCAAGCAAGCAAGCAGGCAATGCAAATCTACACTACAAAGAAGTATCACTTCCCACCGCTCAAAAGGGACATCCACAAAGTTTGTAAAAACCAGAAAGGCAAGACAGGCCCTGGAGAACAGGGAGCCTTGTTATGCTGATGGGCGGGATGTACGTTGCCAACTGCCTCTCTGGAGGAGTGCATTGTGTTCCCTAAAACAAGTAAACAACAGAGCTACAGAGCCAAGGGCACTCCCAGTCTAGGGAATATTCCTTGGGAAAACTGAAAATCAATAAGACAGAGCCACCCCAAAATTTAGGGCTGCACTGCTTACAAGAACCTCAACTTGGGTACACCTTAAATATCCCAGGAAATATAAAAATGGTTCAAAAAATTGTGGTACTTACGTACGATGGAATATCCCTCAGCCATGAAATCAATGTCATAAGACCAGTAGCAGCAAAATGAGTGGATTCAGGTACGATGATTCTAAGTGAAATAAGTCACACAGAAAAAGAAACTTATCATAAGATATCACTTATGAAGATCCTGTAAACATGTCTACACTTGAACTGAGTTAGGAAAGAGAACAGTGTCTCACATTTGGAAAACACTCTTATGCCTGCTTAAGGGGGAAGGAGAGGTGGGGTGATGCATAAAACCAGAGTTTGATATAAGCACAGGTACCGTTGCAAAAACCAACTATGGAATAGACAAGACCTACACCTTCCTCAGTGAAAGGGACTCAAAACCCCATATTTCCCACAGAGGAATATATCTGACTAGCAAGAATATTAAAACCAATGTATTGATATGTCTCCGTAAGGGAATCAAGTGTGTCTAGACCGGCATAAACATGGCAGCGAGAATCAGCAGAAACCCACTATAAAAAGGATTTTAAAAAACAAAACAAAAAAACAGGGAAATTCTTTACAAATCCTTCAGGGTCTCTGATGAAACCAGGACTGACCTTATCTACAATGACTGCTGGATGTGGCATAAGGCTGGACACTTGGGACTGAGAGGATTGGTGAGATTGGGTGAGCAAATGCAGACCCTTTAAAGCAATAATGCCTGGCACCCATTCCATGGGTCCCAACTCTCCACGTTGAAGGTAATATTACTACAGCTATAACATGTACGGGAAACCTAGAGAATGGACACACTGTGAATACGAAAGTTTTCTAAAACTCAACGAAGAGTCCCTCTCCTGGTGCTCCTGTTTGACTTTCCAACTGCTTTACTATCAATCTCCCAACTTGGACAGACAGCCCCTTTAACCTCCTGGTTCGCACAGGTTGCCATTTGGCAGAGGATGAAAGTGAAGAGGCAGAACCAATGAGAGAGTAGCTGTTAGGCATTTGGACGGGCACATGTCACTCTAATTTCCCGGCAGGAAGAAGAATTAACCAAAGTCTCAGCCACCCACCGGGAAGCAGTATAGGTCCTGAACCAAAATTTTGGACTTGCGGTCAGCTCACAAAAAACGAGTTGAAAAATGGAGCTCATGGGCACAGCAATTCACAAAATGGCAGAGTAATAAAGGACAACTATCGTCCAAAAATCTGTGGAGGGAAGGCAACGAGGCGGACTTGAAAGCGAGGCAGAATAGCAGGAAACAGATTTCAAAAGGTACGATGGAATCGCCTTTAAAGCACAGGAAGAGGGTCACAACTTCGACAATGATGCACTTGGCCAAATAGTGCATATGCGTTTTCCCCTGAATATACCCAGGAGAAAACGCATACGCCCTTTTTGGCCAAGCAAGCAAGCGGGCAATGCAAATCTGCACTACAAAGAAGTATCACTTCCAACCGGTCAAAAGGGACATCCACAAAATGTGTAAAAACCAGAAAGGCAAGACAGGCCCTGGAGAACAGGGAGCCTTGTTATGCTGATGGGCGGGATGTAAATTGCCAAGTGCCTCTCTGGAGGAGTGCATTGTGTTCCCTAAAACAAGTAAACAACAGAGCTACAGAGCCAAGGGCACTTCCAGTCTAGGGAATATACCTTGGGAAAACTGAAATTCAACAAGTCAGAGCCACCCCAAAATTTAGGGCTGCACTGCTTACAAGAACCTCAACTTGGGTACACCTTAAATATCTCAGGAAATATAAAAATGGTTCAAAAAATTGTGGTACTTACGTACGATGGAATATCCCTCAGCCATGAAATCAATGTCATAAGAGCAGTAGCAGCAAAATGAGTGGATGCAGGTACGATGATTCTAAGTGAAATAAGTCACACAGTAAAAGAAACTTATCATAAGATATCTCTTCTGAAGATCCTGTAAACATGGCTACACTTGAACTGAGTTAGGAAAGAGCACAGAGTCTCACATTTAGAAAACACTCTTATGCCTGCTTAAGGGGGAAGGAGAGGTGGGGTGATGCATAAAACCAGAGTTTGATATAAGCACAGGTACCTTTCCATAAACCAACTATGGAATAGACAAGACCTACACCTTCTTCAGTGAAAGGGACTCAAAACCCCATATTTCCCACAGAGGAATATATCTGACTAGCAAGAATCTTAAAACCTATGTATTGATATGTCTCCGTAAGGGAATCAAGTGTGTCTAGACTGGCGTAAACCTGGCAGAGAGAATCAGCACAAATCCACTATAAAAGGAGTTTCAAAAACTAAACCAAAAAACAGGGAAATTCTTTACAATTCCTTCAGGGTCTCTGATGAAACCAGGACTGACCCTATCTACAATGACAGCTGTATGTGGCATAAAGCTGGACACTTGGGACTGAGAGGATTGGTGAGATTGGATGAGCCAATGCAGACCCTTAAAAGCAATAATGCATGGCACCCATTCCATGGGTCCCAACTCTCCAGGTTGAAGGGAGTATTAATACAGCTATAACATGTACGAGAAACCTAGAGAATGGACACACAGTGAATACAAAAGTTTTCTAAAACTCAACAAATAGTCCCTCTCCTGGTGCTCTGGTTTGACTTTCCAACTGCTTTACTATCAATCTCCCAATTTGGACAGACAGCCCCTTTAACCTCCTGGTTCGCACAGGTTGCCAGTTTGG
Source organism: Hyperoodon ampullatus (assembly GCF_949752795.1). Taxonomy (NCBI): domain Eukaryota; kingdom Metazoa; phylum Chordata; class Mammalia; order Artiodactyla; family Ziphiidae; genus Hyperoodon; species Hyperoodon ampullatus. The sequence continues at coordinate 107,114,078 of NC_136914.1, forward strand.
CAGAGGATGAAAGGGAAGAGGGAGAACCAATGAGAGTGTAGCTGTTAGGCATTTGGACGGGCACATGTCACTCTAATTTCCCGGCAGGGAGAAGAATTAACCAAAGCCTCAGCCACCCACCGGGAACCAGTATAGGTCCTGAACCAAAATTTTGGACTTGCGGTCAGCTCACAAAAAACGAGTTGAAAAATGGAGCTCAGGGGCACAGCAATTCACAAACTGGAGGAGTAATAAATGACAACTATCGTCCAAAAATCTGTGGAGAGAAGGCAACGAGGTGGACTTGAATGCGAGGCAGAATAGCAGGAAACAGATTTCAAGAGGTACGTTGGAATCACCTTTAAAGCACAGCAAGAGGGGAACAACGTCGACAATTAGGCACTTGGCCAAAAAGGGTGTATGCGTTTTCTCCTGAATATATTCAGCAGAAAACGCATACGCTCTTTTTGGCAAAGCAAGAAAGCGGGCAATGCAAATCTGCACTACAAAGAAGTATCACTTCCCACCGGTCAAAAGGGACATCCACAAAATGTGTAAAAACCAGAAAGGCAAGACAGGCCCTGGAGAACAGGGAGCCTTGTTATGCTGATGGGCGGGATGTAAATTGCCAAGTGCCTCTCTGGAGGAGTGCATTGTGTTCCCTAAAACAAGTAAACAACAGAGCTACAGAGCCAAGGGCACTTCCAGTGTAGGGAATATACCTTGGGAAAACTGAAAATCAATAAGACAGAGCCACCCCAAAATTTAGGGCTGCAATGCTTACAAGAACCTCAACTTGGGTACACCTTAAATATCCCAGGAAATATAAAAATGGTTCAAAAAATTGTGGCACTTACGTACGATGGAATATCCCTCAGCCATGAAATCAATGTCATAAGAGCAGTAGCAGCAAAATGAGTAGATGCAGGTACGATGATTCTAAGTGAAATAAGTCACACAGAAAAAGAAACTTATTCAAAGATATCTCTTCTGAAGATCCTGTAAACATGGCTACACTTGAACTGAGTTAGGAAAGAGAACAGAGTCTCACATTTAGAAAACACTCTTATGCCTGCTTAAGGGGGAAGGAGAGGTGGGGTGATGCATAAAACCAGAGTTTGATATAAGCACAGGTACCTTTCCATAAACCAACTATGGAATAGACAAGACCTACAACCTCTTCAGTGAAAGGGACTCAAAACCCCATATTTCCCACAGAGGAATATATCTGACTACCAAGAATCTTAAAACCTATGTATTGATATGTCTCCATAAGGGAATCAAGTGTGTCTAGACTGGCGTAAACCTGGCAGAGAGAATCAGCACAAACCCACAATAAAAAGGAATTTCAAAAACAAAACAAAAAAACAGGGAAATTCTTTACAATTCCTTCAGGATCTCTGATGAAACCAGGACTGACCCTATCTACAATGACAGCTGGATGTGGCATAAAGCTGGACACTTGGGACTGAGAGGATTGGTGAGATTGGATGAGCCAATGCAGACCGTTAAAAGCAATAATGCATGGCACCCATTCCATGGGTCCCAACTCTCCAGGTTGAAGGGAGTAGTAATACAGCTATAACATGTAGGGGAAACCTAGAGAATGGACACACTGTGAATACGAAAGGTTTCTAAAACTCAACGAATAGTCCCTCTCCTGATGCTCCGGTTTGAGTTTCCAACTGCTTTATTATCAATCTCCCAACTTGGAGAGACAGCCCCTTTAACCTCTTGGTTCGCACAGGTTGCCAATTAGGCAGAGGATGAATGGGAAGAGGGAGAACCAATGAGAGAGTAGCCGTTAGGCATTTGGACGGGCACATGTCACTCTAATTTCCCGGCAGGAAGAAGAATTAACCAAAGTCTCAGCCACCCAACGGGAACCAGTATAAGTCCTTAACCAAAATTTTTGAGTTGCGGTCAGCTCACAAAAAACGAGTTGAAAAATGGAGCTCAGGGGCACAGCAATTCACTAACTGGCATAGTAAAAAAGGTCTACTATCGTCCAAAAATCTGTGGAGGGAAGGCAACGAGGCGGACTTGAAAGCGAGGCAGAATAGCAGGGAACAGATTTCAAGAGGTACATTGGAATCGCCTGTAAAGCACAGGAAGAGGGGCACAACTTCGACAATGATGCACTTGGCCAAAAAGGCCGTAGGCGTTTTCTCCTGAATATATTCAGGAGAAAACGCCTACACCCTTTTTGGCCAAGCAAGCTAGCGGGCAATGCAAATCGGCACTACAAAGTAGTATCACTTCCCAATGGTCAAAAAGGACATCCACAAAATGTGTAAAAACCAGAAAGACAAGACAGGCCCTGGAGAACAGGGAGCCTTGTTATGCTGATGGGCGGGATGTAAATTGCCAACTGCCTCACTGGAGGAGTGCATTGTGTTCCCTAAAACAAGTAAACAACAGAGCTACAGAGCCAAGGGCACTTCCAGTCTAGGGAATATACCTTGGGAAAACTGAAAATCAATAAGACAGAGCCACCCCAAAATTTAGGGTTCCACTGCTTACAAGAACCTCAACTTGGGTACACCTTAAATATCCAAGGAAATATAAAAATGGTTCAAAAAATTGTGGTCCTTACGTACGATGGAATATCCCTCAGCCATGAAATCAATGTCATAAGACCAGTAGCAGCAAAATGAGTGGATTCAGGTACGATGATTCTAAGTGAAATAAGTCACACAGAAAAAGAAACTTATCGTAAGATATCACTTATGAAGATCCTGTAAACATGGCTAAACTTGAACTGAGCTAGGAAAGAGAACAGTGTCTCAAATTTGGAAAGCACTCTTATGCCTGCTTAAGCAGGAAGGAGAGGTGGGGTGATGCATAAAACCATAGTTTGATATAGGCACATGTACCGTTCCAAAAACCAACTATGGAATAGACAAGACCTAAACCTTTCTCAGTGAAAGGGACTCAAAACCCCATATTTCCCACAGAGGAATATATGTGATTAGCTAGAATCTTAAAACCTATGTATTGATATGTCTCCATAAGGGAATCAAGTGTGTCTAGACTGGCATAAACATGACAGCGATTATCAGTTCAAACCCACTATAAAATGGAATTTCAAAAAGAAAACAAAAAAAACAGGGACATTCTTTTCAATTCCTTCAGGGTCTCTGATGAAACCAGGACTGACCCTATCTACAATGACAGCTGGATGAGGCATATGGCTGGACACTTGGGACTGAGAGGATTGGTGAGATTGGGTGAGCAAATCAGACCCTTTAAAGCAATAATGCATGGCACCCATTCCATGGGTCCCAACTCTCCAGGTTGAAGGGAGTAGTACTACAGCTATAACATGTACGGGAAACCTAGAGAATGGACACACTGTGAATACAAAAGGTTTCTAAAACTCAATGAATAGTCCCTCTCCTGGTGCTCCGGTTTGACTTTCCAAATGCTTTACTATCAATCTCCCAACATGAACAGAAATGTACCTTTAACCTCCTGGTTCGCAAAGGTTGCCAATTTGGCAGAGGATGAAAGGGAAGCGGGAGAACCAATGAGAGAGTAGCTGTAAGGCATTTGGACGGGCACATGTCACTCTAATTTCCCGGCAGGAAGAAGAATTAACTAATGTCTCAGCCAACCACCGGGAACCAGTATAGGTCCTGAACCAAAATTTTGGACTTGCGGTCAGCTCACCAAAAACGAGTTGAAAAAAGGAACTCAGGGGCACAGCAATTCACAAACTGGCAGAGTAATAAAGGTCTACTATCGTCCAAAAATCTGTTGAGGGAAGGCATCGAGGTGGACTTGAAAGCGAGGCAGAATAGCAGGAAACAGATTTCAAGAGGTACGTTGGAAGCGCCTTTAAAGCACAGGAAGAGGGGCACAACTTCGACAATGATGCACTTGGCCAAAAAGGGCCTAGGCGTTTTCTCCTGAATATATTCAGGACAAAACGCATAGGCCCTTTTTGGCCAAGCAAGCATGCGGGAAATGCAAATCTGCACTACAAAGAAGTATAACTTCCCACTGGTCAAAAGGGACATCCACAAAATGTGTAAAAACCAGAAAGGCAAGACAAGCCCTGGAGAACAGGGAGCCTTGTTATGCTGATGGGCGGGATCTAAATTGCCAACTGCCTCTCTGGAGGAGTGCATTGTGTTCCCTAAAAGAAGTAAACAACAGAGCTACAGAGCCAAGGGCACTTCCAGTGTAGGGAATATACCTTGGGAAAACTGAAAATCAATAAGACAGAGCCACCCCAAAATTTAGGGCTGCAATGCTTACAAGAACCTCAACTTGGGTACACCTTAAATATCCCAGGAAATATAAAAATGGTTCAAAAAATTGTGGCACTTACGTACGATGGAATATCCCTCAGCCATGAAATCAATGTCATAAGAGCAGTAGCAGCAAAATGAGTAGATGCAGGTACGATGATTCTAAGTGAAATAAGTCACACAGAAAAAGAAACTTATTCAAAGATATCTCTTCTGAAGATCCTGTAAACATGGCTACACTTGAACTGAGTTAGGAAAGAGAACAGAGTCTCACATTTAGAAAACACTCTTATGCCTGCTTAAGGGGGAAGGAGAGGCAGGGTGATGCATAAAACCAGAGTTTGATATAAGCACAGGTACCTTTCCATAAACCAACTATGGAATAGACAAGACCTACAACCTCTTCAGTGAAAGGGACTCAAAACCCCATATTTCCCACAGAGGAATATATCTGACTACCAAGAATCTTAAAACCTATGTATTGATATGTCTCCATAAGGGAATCAAGTGTGTCTAGACTGGCGTAAACCTGGCAGAGAGAATCAGCACAAACCCACAATAAAAAGGAATTTCAAAAACAAAACAAAAAAACAGGGAAATTCTTTACAATTCCTTCAGGATCTCTGATGAAACCAGGACTGACACTATGTACAATGACAGCTGGATGTGGCATAAAGCTGGACACTTGGGACTGAGAGGATTGGTGAGATTGGATGAGCCAATGCAGACCGTTAAAAGCAATAATGCATGGCACCCATTCCATGGGTCCCAACTCTCCAGGTTGAAGGGAGCAGTAATACAGCTATAACATGTACGGGAAACCTAGAGAATGGACACACTGTGAATACGAAAGGTTTCTAAAACTCAACGAATAGTCCCTCTCCTGATGCTCCGGTTTGAGTTTCCAACTGCTTTATTATCAATCTCCCAACTTGGAGAGACAGCCCCTTTAACCTCTTGGTTCGCACAGGTTGCCAATTAGGCAGAGGATGAATGGGAAGAGGGAGAACCAATGAGAGAGTAGCCGTTAGGCATTTGGACGGGCACATGTCACTCTAATTTCCCGGCAGGAAGAAGAATTAACCAAAGTCTCAGCCACCCAACGGGAACCAGTATAAGTCCTTAACCAAAATTTTTGAGTTGCGGTCAGCTCACAAAAAACGAGTTGAAAAATGGAGCTCAGGGGCACAGCAATTCACTAACTGGCATAGTAAAAAAGGTCTACTATCGTCCAAAAATCTGTGGAGGGAAGGCAATGAGGCGGACTTGAAAGCGAGGCAGAATAGCAGGGAACAGATTTCAAGAGGTACATTGGAATCGCCTGTAAAGCACAGGAAGAGGGGCACAAATTCGAAAATGATGCACTTGGCCAAAAAGGGCCTATGCGTTTTCTCCTGAATATATTCAGGACAAAACGCATAGGCCCTTTTTGGCCAAGCAAGCATGCGGGCAATGCAAATCTGCACTACAAAGAAGTATCACTTCCCACAGGTCAAAAGGGACATCCACAAAATGTGTAAAAACAAGAAAGGCAAGACAAGCCGTGGAGAACATGGAGCCTTGTTATGCTGATGGGAGGGATCTAAATTGCCAACTGCCTCTCTGGAGGAGTGCATTGTGTTCCCTAAAAGAAGTAAACAACAGAGCTACAGAGCCAAGGGCACTTCCAGTTAGGGAATATACCTTGGGAAAACTGAAAATCAATAAGACAGACCCACCCCAAAATTTATGGTTGCACTGCTTACAAGAACCTCAACTTGGGTACACATTAAATATCCCAGGAAATATAAAAAAGGTTCAAAAAATTGTGGTCCTTACGTACGATGGTGTATCCTTCAGCCATGAAATCAATGTCATAAGACCTGTAGAAGCAAAATGAATGTATTCAGGTACGATGATTCGAAGAGAAATAAGTAACACAGAAAAAGAAACTTATCATAAGATATCACTTAGGAAGGTCCTGTAAATATGGCTACAAATGAACTGAGTTAGGAAAGAGAACAGTGTCTCACATTTGGAAAACAATCTTATGCCTGCTTAAGGGGGAAGGAGAGGTGGGGTGATGCATAAAACCAGAGTTTGATATAAGCTCAGGTACCGTTCCATAAACCAACTATGGAATAGATAAGACCTACACCTTCCTCAGTGAAAGGGACTCAAAACCCCATATTTGCCACAGAGGAATATATCTTACTAGCAAGAATCTTAAAACATATGTATTGATATGTTTCCATAAGGGAATCAAGTGTGTCTAGCCTGGCATAAACATGGCAGCGAGAATCAGCTCAAACCCACTGTAAAACGGAATTTCAAAAACAAAACAAAAAACAGGGAAGTTCTTTACAATTCCTTCAGGGTCTCTGAGGAAACCAGGACTGACCCTATCTACAATGACAGCTGGATGTGGCATAAGGCTGGACACTTAGGACTGAGACGACTGGTGAGATTGGGTGAGCAAATGCAGACCCTTTAAAGCAATAATGCATGGCACCCATTCCATGTGTCCCAACTCTCCAGGTTGAAGGGAATATTACTACAGCTATAACATGTACGGGAATCCTAGAGAATGGACACACTGTGAATACGAAAGTTTTCTAAAACTCAACGAATAGTCCTTCTCCTGGTGCTCCGGTTTGACTTTCCAAATGCTTTACTATCAATCTCCCAACTTGGACAGACAGAACCTTTAACCTACTGGTTCGCACAGGTTGCCAATTTGGCAGAGGATGAAAGGGAAGAGGGAGAAGCAATGAGAGAGTAGCTGTTAGGCATTTGGACAGGCATATGTCATTCTAATTTTCCGGCAGGAAGAAGAATTAAGCAAAGTCTCTGCCACCCACCGGGAACCAGTATAGGTCCGGAACCAAAATTGTGGACTTGCGGTCATCTCACAAAAAACGAGTTGAAAAATGGAGCTCAGGGGCACAGCAATTCACAAACTGGCAGAGTAATAAAGGTCTACTATCGTCCAGAAATGTGTTGAGAGAAGTCATCGAGGTGGACTTGAATGCGAGGCTGCATAGCAGGAAACAGATTTCAAGAGGTACGTTGGAATCGCCTTTAAAGCACAGGAAGAGGGGCACAACTTCGACAATGATGCACTTGGCCAAAAAGGGCGTATGCGTTTTCTCCTGAATATATTCAGGAGAAAACGCATACGCCCTTTTTGGCCAAGCAAGCAAGCGGGCAATGCAAATCTGCACTACAAAGAAGTATCACTTCCCACCGGTCAAAAGGGAAATCCACAAAATGTGTAAAAACCAGAAAGGCAAGACAGGCCCTGGAGAACAGGGAGCCTTGTTATGCTGATGGGCGGGATGTAAATTGCAAACTGCCTCTCTGGAGTAGTGCATTTTGTTCCCTAAAACAAGTAAACAACAGAGCTACAGAGCCAAGGGCACTTCCCGTCTAGGGAATATACCTTGGGAAAACTGAAAATCAATAAGACAGAGCCCCCCCATATTTAGGGCTGCACTGCTTACAAGAAATCACCTTGGGTACACCTTAAATATCCCAGGAAATATAAAAATGGTTCAAAAAATTGTGGTCCTTACGTACGATGGAATATCCCTCAGCCATGAAATCAATGTCATAAGATCAGTAGCAGCAAAATGAGTGGATTCAGGTACGATGATTCTAAGTGAAATAAGTCACACAGAAAAAGAAACTTATCATAAGATATCTCTTATGAAGATCCGGTAAACATGGCTACACTTGAACTGAGTTAGGAAAGAGAACAGAGTCTCACATTTAGAAAACACTCTTATGCCTGCTTAAGGGGGAAGGAGAGGTGGGGTGATGCATAAAACCAGAGTTTGATATAAGCACAGGTACCGTTCCATAAACCAACTATGGAATACACAAGACCTACACCTTCCTCAGTGAAAGGGACTCAAAACCCCATATTTCCCAAAGAGGAATATATCTGCCTAGCAAGAATCTTAAAACCTATGTATTGATATATCTCCATAAGGGAATCAAGTGTGTCTAGACCGGCATAAACATGGCAGCGAGAATCAGCTCAAACCCACTATAAAAAGCAATTTCAAAAACAAAACAAAAAAACAGGGAAGTTCTTTACAATTCTTTCAGGGTCTCTGAGGAAACCAGGACTGACCCTATCTACAATGACTGCTGGATGTGGTTTAAGGCTGGACACTTGGGACTGAGAGGACTGGTGAGATTGGGTGAGCAAATGCAGACCCTTTAAAGCAATAATGCATGGCACCCATTCCATGGGTCCCAACTCTCCAGGTTGAAGGGAATATTACTACAGCTATAACATGTACGGGAAACCTAGAGAACGGACACACTGTGAATATGAAAGGTTTCTAAAACTCAACGAATAATCCCTCTCCTGGTGCTCCGGTTTGACTTTCCAAATGCTTTACTATCAATCTCCCAAATTGGAGAGACATCCCCTTTAACCTCCTGGTTCGCACGGGTTTATAATTTGTCAGAGTATGAAAGGGAAGAGGGAGAACCAATGAGAGAGTACCTGTTATGCATTTGGACGGGCCCATGTCACTCTATTATCCCGGCAGGAATAAGAATTAACCAAAGTCTCAGCCACCCACCGGGAACCAGTATAGGTCCTGAACCAAAATTTTGGACTTGCGGTCAGCTCACAAAAAACGAGTTGAAAAATGGAGCTCAGGGGCACAGCAATTCACAAACTGGGAGAGTAATAAAGGTCTACTATCGTACAGAAATTTGTTGAGAGAAGGCATCGAGGTGGACTTGAAAGCGAGGCTGAATAGCAGGAAACAGATTTCAACAGGTACGTTGGAATCACCTTTAAAGCACAGGAAGAGGGGCACAACTTCAACAATGATGCACTTGGCCAAAAAGGACGTATGTGTTTTCTCCTGAATATATTCAGGAGAAAACGCATATGCCCTTTTTGGCCAAGCAAGGAAGCGGGCAATGCAAATCTTCACTACAAAGAAGTATCACTTCCCAGCAGTCAAAAGGGACATCCACAAAATGTGTAAAAACCAGAAAGGCAAGACAGGCCCTGGAGAACAGGGAGCTTTGTTATGATGATGGGTGGGATGTATATTGCCAACTGCCTCTCTGGAGGAGTGCATTGTGTTCCCTAAAACAAGTAAACAACACAGCTACAGAGCCAAGGGCACTTCCAGTCTAGGGAATATACCTTGGGGAAACAGAAAATCAGTAAGACTGATCCACCCCAAAATTTAGGGTTGCACTGCTTACAAGAACCTCAACTTGGGTACACCTTAAATATCCCAGGAAATATAAAAATGGTTCTTAAAACTGTGGTACTTACGTACGATGGAATATCCCTCAGCCATGAAATCAATGTCATAAGACCAGTAGCAGCAAAAGGAGTGGATTCAGGTACGATGATTCTAAGTGAAATAAGTCACACAGAAAAAAAAACTTATCATAAGATATCACTTATGAAGATCCTGTAAACATGGCTACACTTGAACTGAGTTAGGAAAGAGAACAGTGTCTCACATTTGGAAAACACTCTTATGCCTGCTTAAGGGGGAAGGAGAGGTGGGGTGATGCATAACACCAGAGTTTGATATAAGCACAGGTACCGTTCCATAAACCAACTATGGAATAGACAAGACCTACACCTTCCTCAGTGAAAGGGACTCAAAACCCCATATTTCCCACAGAGGAATATATCTGACTAGCAAGAATATTAAAACCAATGTATTGATATGTCTCCATAAGGGAATCAAGTGTGTCTAGACTGGCATAAACATGGCAGCGAGAATCAGCTCAAACCCACTATAAAAAGGAATTTCAAAAACAAAACAAAAAAACAGGGAAATTCTTTACAATTCCTTCAGGGTCTCTGATGAAACCAGGACTGACCCTATCTACAATGACAGCTGGAGGGGGCATAAGTCTGGACACTTGGGACTGAGAGGACTGGTGAGACTGGGTGAGCAAATGCAGACCCTTTAAAGCAATAATGCATGGCATCCATTCAATGGGTCCCAACTCTCCTGGTTGAAGGGAATATTACTACAGCTATAACATGTACGGGAAACCTAGAGAATGGACACAATGTGAATACGAAAGGTTTCTAAAGCTCAACGAATAATCCCTCTCCTGGTGCTCTGGTTTGACTTTCCAAATCCTTTACTATCAATCTCCCAACGTGGACAGACAGCCCCTTTAACCTCCTGGTTCACACAGGTTGCCAATTTGGCAGAGGATGAAAGGGAAGAGGGAGAAGCAATGAGAGAGTAGCTGTTAGTCATTTGGACGGGCACAAGTCACTGTAATTTCCCGGCAGGAAGAAGAATTAACCAAAGTCTCAGACACCCACTGGGAACCAGTATAGGTCCTGAACCAAAATTTCGGACTTGCGGTCAGCTCACAAAAAACGAGTTGAAAATGGAGCTCAGGGGCACAGCAATTCACAAACTGGGACGGTAATAACGGTCTACTACCGTCCAGAAATGTGTTGAGGGAAGGCATCGAGGTGGACTTGAAAGTGAGGCTGAATAGCAGGAAACAGATTCCAAGAGGTACGTTGGAATCGCCTTTAAAGCACAGCAAGAGGGGCACAACTTCGACAATGATGCACTTGGCCAAAAAGGGCGTATGTGTTTTCTCCTGAATATATTCAGGAGAAAACGCATACGCCCTTTTTGGCCAAGCAAGCAAGCGGGCAATGCAAATCTGCACTACAAAGAAGTATCAATTCCCACCGGTCAAAAGGGACATCCACAAAATGTGTAAAAACCAGAAAGGCAAGACAGGCCCTGGAGAACAGGGAGCCTTGTTATGATGATCGGTGGGATGTATATTGCCAACTGCCTCTCTGGAGGAGTGCACTGTGTTCCCTAAAACAAGTAAACAACAGAGCTACAGAGCAAAGGGCACTTCCAGTCTAGGGAATATACCTTGGGAAAACTGAAAATCAATAAGACAGAGCCACCCCAAAATTTAGGGTTCCACTGCTTACAAGAACCTCAACTTGGGTACACATTAAATATCCCAGGAAATATAAAAATGGTTTAAAAAATTGTGGTCCTTACGTACGATGGAATATCCCTCAGCCATGAAATCAATGTCATAAGACCAGTAGCAGCAAAATGATTGGATTCAGGTACGATGATTCTAAGTGAAATAAGTCACACAGAAAAAGAAACTTATCATAAGATATCACTTATGAAGATCCTGTAAACATGGCTACACTTGAACTGAGGTAGGAAAGAGAACAGTGTCTCACATTTGGAAAACACTCTTATGCCTGCTTAAGGGGGAAGGAGAGGTGGGGTGATGCATAAAACCAGAGTTTGATATAAGCACAGGTACCGTTGCAAAAACCAACTATGAAATAGAAAAGACCTACACCTTCGTCAGTGAAAGGGACTCAAAACCCCATATTTCCCACAGAGGAATATATCTGACTAGTAAGAATCTTAAAACCTATGTATTGATATGTCTCCGTAAGGGAATCAAGTGTGTCTAGACTGGCATAAACATGGCAGCGAGAATCAGCTCAAACCCACTATATAAAGGAATTTCAAAAACAAAACAAAAAAACAGGGAAATTCTTTACAATTCCTTCAGGGTCTCTGAGGAAACCAGGACTGACCCTATCTACAATGACAGCTGGATGTGGCATAAGGCTGGACACTTGGGACTGAGAGGACTGGTGAGATTGGGTGAGCAAATGCAGACACTTTAAAGCAATAATGCATGGCACCCATTCCATGGGTCCCAACTGTCCAGGTTGAAGTGAATATTACTATAGCTATAAAATGTACGGGAAACCTAGAGAATGGACACACTGTGAATACGAAAGGTTTCTAAAACTCAACGAACAATCCCTCTCCTGGTGCTCCGGTTTGACTTTCCAAATGCTTTACTATCAATCTCCCAACTTGGACAGAGAGACCCTTTAACCTCCTGGTTCACACAGGTTGCCAATTTGGCAGAAGATGAAAGGGAAGAGGGAGAACCAATGAGAGAGTAGCTGTTAGGCATTTGGACGGGCACATGTCACTGTAATTTCCCGGCAGGAAGAAGAATTAACCAAAGTCTCAGCCACCCACTGGTAAACAGTATAGGTCCTGAACCAAAATTTTGGACTTGCATTCAGCTCACAAAAATCGAGTTGAAAAACGGAGCTCAGGGGCACAGCAATTCACAAACTGGCAGAGTAATAAAGGTCTACTATCGTCCAGAAATGTGTTGAAGGAAGGCATCGAGGCGGACTTGAATGCGAGGCTGAATAGCAGGAAACAGATTTCAAGAGGTACGTTGGAATCGCATTTAAAGCACAGGAAGAGGGGCACAACTTCGACAATGTTGCACTTGGCCAAAAAGGGCGTATGCGTTTTCTCCTGAATATATTCAGGAGAAAACGCATACGCCCTTTTTGGCCAAGCAAGCATGCGGGCAATGCAAATCTGCACTACAAAGAAGTATCACTTCCCACCGGTCAAAAGGGACATCCACAAAATGTGTAAAAACCAGAAAGGCAAGACAGGCCCTGGAGAACAGGGAGCCTTGTTATGCTGATGGGCGGGATGTAAATTGCAAACTGCCTCTCTCGAGTAGTACATTTTGTACCCTAAAACAAGTAAACAACAGAGCTACAGAGCCAAGGGCACTTCCAGTCTAGGGAATATACCTTGGGAAAACTGAAAATCAATAAGACAGTGCCACCCCAAAATTTAAGGTTGCCTTGCTTACAAGAACCGCAACTTGGGTACACCTTAAATATCCCAGGAAATATAAAAATGGTTCAAAAAATTGTGGTCCTTACATATGATGGAATATCCCTCAGCCATTAAATCAATGTCATAAGACCAGTAGCAGCAAAATGAGTGGATTCAGGTACGATGATTCTAAGTGAAATAAGTCACACAGAAAAAGAAACTTATCATAAGATATCACTTATGAAGATCCTGTAAACATGGCTACACTTGAACTGAGTTAGGAAAGAGAACAGTGTCTCACATTTGGAAAACACTCCTATGCCTGCTTAAGGGGGAAGGAGAGGTGGGGTGATGCATAAAAGCAGAGTTTGATATAAGCACAGTTACCGTTCCATAAACCAACTATGGAATAGACAAGACCTACACCTTCCTCAGTGAAAGGGACTCAAAACCCCATATTTCCCACAGAGGAATATATCTGACTAGCAAGTATCTTAAAACCTATGTATTGATATGTCACCATAAGGGAATCAAGTGTGTCTAGACTGGCATAAACATGGCAGCGAGAATCAGCTCAAACCCACTATAAAAAGGAATTTCAAAAACAAAACATAAAAAGAGGGAAATTCTTTAAAATTCCTTCAGGGTCTCTGATGAAACCAGGACTGACCCTATCTACAAAGACAGCTGGATGTGGCATAAGACTGGACACTTAGGACTGAGAGGACTGGTGAGATTTGGTGAGCAAATGCAGACCCTTTAAAGCAATAATGAATGGCACCCATTCCATGGGTCCCAACTCTCCAGGTTGAAGGGAATATTAGTACAGCTATAACATGTACGGGAATCCTAGAGAATGGACACACTGTGAATACGAAAGGTTTTTAAAACTCAATGAATAATCCCTCTCCTGGTGCTCTGGTTTGACTTTCCAAATGCTTTTCTATCAATCTTCCAAATTGGACAGACAGCCTCTTTAACCTCCTGGTTCACACAGGTTGCCAATTTGGCAGAGGATGAAAGGGAAGAGGGAGAACCAATGAGAGAGTAGCTGTTCGGCATTTGGACGGGCACATGTCACTCTAATTTCCCTGCAGGAAGAAGAATTAACCAAAGTCTCAGCCACCCACTGGGAACCAGTATAGGTTCTGAACCAAAATTTTGGACTTTCCGTCAGCTCACAAAAAACGAGTTGCAAAATGGAGCTCAGGAGCACAGCAATTCACAAACTGGCTGAGTAATAAAGGACAACTATCGTCCAAGAATCTGTGGAGGGAAGGCAACGAGGCAGACTTGAAAGCGAGGCAGAATAGCAGGAAACAGATTTCAAGAGGTACGTTGGAATCGCCTTTAAAGCACAGGAAGAGGGCACAACTTCGACAATGATGCACTTGGCCTAAAAGGGCGTTCACGTTTTCTCCTGAATATATTCAGGAGAAAACGCGTACGCCCTTTTTGGACAAGCAAGCAAGAGGGCAATGCAAATTTGCACTACAAAACAGTATCACTTCCCACCGGTCAAAAGGGACATCCACAAAATGTGTAAAAACCAGAAAGGCAAGACATGGCCTGGAGAACAGGGAGCTTTCTTCTGCTGATGGGCAGGATGTAAATTGCCAACTGCCTCTCTGCAGGAGTGCATTGTGTTCCGTAAAACAAGTAAACAACAGAGCTACAGAGCCAAGGGCACTTCCAGTCTAGGGAATATACCTTGGGAAAACTGAAAATCAATAAGACAGAGCCACCCCAAAATTTAGGGTTGCACTGCTTACAAGAACCTCAACTTGGGTACACCTAAAATATCCCAGGAAATATAAAAATGGTTCAAAAAATTGTGGTCCTTACGTACGATGGAATATCCCTCAGCCATGAAATCAATGTCATAAGACCAGTAGCAGCAAAATGAGTGGATTCAGGTACGGTTATTCTAAGTGAAATAAGTCACACAGAAAAAGAAACTTATCATAAGATATCACTTATGAAGATCCTGTAAACATGGCTACACTTGAACTGAGGTAGGAAAGAGAACAGTGTCTCACATTTGGAAAACACTCTTATGCCTGCTTAAGGGGGAAGGAGAGGTGGGGTGATGCATAAAACCAGAGTTTGATATAAGCACAGGTACCGTTGCAAAAACCAACTATGGAATAGAAAAGACCTACACCTTCCGCAGTGAAAGGCACTCAAAACCCCATATTTCCCACAGAGGAATATATCTGACTAGTAAGTATCTTAAAACCTATGTATTGATATGTCTCCATAAGGGAATCAAGTGTGTCTAGACTGGCATAAACATGGTAGCGAGAATCAGCTCAAAACCACTATATAAAGGAATTTCAAAAACAAAAAAAAAACCAGGGAAATTCTTTACAATTCCTTCAGGGTCTCTGAGGAAACCAGGACTGACCCTATCTACAATGACAGCTGGATGTGTCATAAGGCTGGACACTTGGGACTGAGAGGACTGGTGAGATTGGGTGAGCAAATGCAGACCCTTTAAAGCAATAATGCATGGCACCCATTCCATGGGTCCCAACTGTCCAGGTTGAAGGGAATATTACTATAGCTATAACATGTACGGGAAACCTAGAGAATGGACACACTGTGAATAGGAAAGGTTTCTAAAACACAACGAATAATCCCTCTCCTGGTGCTCCGGTTTGAACTTTCCAAATGCTTTACTATCAATCTCCCAACTTGGACAGAGAGACCCTTTAACCTCCTGGTTCCCACAGGTTGCCAATTTGGCAGAGGATGAAAGGGAAGAGGGAGAACCAATGAGAGAGTAGCTGTTAGGCATTTGGACGGGCACATGTCACTGTAATTTCCCGGCAGGAAGAAGAATTAACCAAAGTCTCAGCCACCCACCGGTAAACAGTATAGGTCCTGAACCAAAATTTTGGACTTGCATTCAGCTCACAAAAAACGAGTTGAAAAATGGAGCTCAGGGCACAGCAATTCACAAACTGGCAGAGTAATAAAGGTCTACTATCGTCCAGAAATGTGTTGAGTGAAGGCATCGAGGCAGACTTGAAAGCGAGGCTGAATATCAGGAAACAGATTTCAAGAGGTACGTTGGAATCGCCTTTAAAGCACAGCAAGAGGGGCACAACTTAGACAATGATGCACTTGGCCAAAAAGGGCGTATGCGTTCTCTCCTGAATATATTCAGGAGAAAACACATACGCCCTTTTTGGCCAAGCAAACAAGCGGGCAATGCAAATCTGCACTACAAAGTGGTATCACTTCCCAACGGTCAAAAGGGACATCCACAAAATGTGTAAAAACCAGAAAGGCAAGACAGGCCCTGGAGAACAGGGAGCCTTGTTATGCTGATGGGCAGGATGTAAATTGCCTACTGCCTCTCTGGAGGAGTGCATTGTGTTCCCTAAAACAAGTAAACAACAGAGCTACAGAGCCCAGGGCACTTCCAGTCTAGGGAATATACCTTGGGAAAACTGAAAATCAATAAGACAGAGCCACCCCAAAATTTAGGGTTCCACTGCTTACAAGAACCTCAACATGGGTACACCTTAAATATCCCAGGAAATATAAAAATGGTTCAAAAAATTGTGGTCCTTACGTACGATGGAATATCCCTCAGCCATGAAATCAATGTCATAAGACCAGTAGCAGCAAAATGAGTGGATTCAGGTACGATGATTCTAAGTGAAATAAGTCACACAGAAAAAGAAACTTTTCATAAGATATCACTTATGAAGATCCTGTAAACATGGCTACACTTGAACTGATTTAGGAAAGAGAACAGTGTCTCACATTTGGAAAACACTCTTATGCCTGCTTAAGGGGGAAGGAGACGTGGGGTGATGCATAAAACCAGAGTTTGATATAAGCACAGGTACCATTGCAAAAACCAACTATGGAATAGACAAGACCTACACCTTCCTCAGTGAAAGGGACTCAAAACCCCATATTTCCCACAGAGGAATATATCTGACTTGTAAGAATCTTAAAACCTATGTATTGATATGTATCCGTAAGGGAATCAAGTATGTCTAGACTGGCATAAACATGGCAGTGAGAATCAGCTCAAACCCACTGTAAAAAGAAATTTCAGAAACAAAACAAAAAAACAGGGAAGTTCTTTACAATTCGTTCAGGGTCTCTGAGGAAACCAGGACTGACCCTATCTACAATTACAGCTGGATGTGACATAAGGCTGGACACTTGGGACTGAGAGGACTGGTGAGATTGGGTGAGCAAATGCAGACCCTTTAAAGAAATAATACATGGCACCCATTCCATGGGTCCCAACTCTCCAGGTTGAAGGGAATATTACTACAGCTATAACATGTACGGGAATCCTAGAGAATGGACACACTGTGAATACGAAAGGTTTGTAAAATTCAACGAATAATCTCTCTCCTGGTGCTACAGTTTGACTTTCCAAATGCTTTACTATCAATCTCCCAAACTGGAGAGACAGTACCTTTAACCAACTCGTTCGCACGGGTTTCCAATTTGGCAGAGGATGAAAGGGAAGAGGGAGAACCAATGAGAGAGTAGCTGTTAGGCATTTGGATGGGCACATGTCACTCTAATATCCCGGCAGGAATAAGAATTAAGCAATGTCTCAGCCACCCACCGGGAACCAGTATAGGTCCTGAACCAAAATTTTGGACTTGCGGTCAGCTCACAAAAAACGAGTTGAAAAATGGAGGTCAGGGGCACAGCAATTCACAAACTGGGAGAGTAATAAAGGTCTACTATCGTCCAGAAATGAGTTGAGGGAAGGCATCGAGGCGGACTTGAATGCGAGGCTGAATAGCAGGAAACAGATTTCAAGACGTACGTTGGAATCGCCTTTAAAGCACAGGAGAGGGGCACAACTTCGACAATGATGCACTTGGCCATAAAGGCCGTATGCGTTTTCTCCTGAATATATTCAGGAGAAAACGCATACGCCCTTTTTGGCCAAGCAAGCAAGCGGGCAATGCAAATCTGCACTACAAAGAAGTATCCCTTCCCACCGGTCAAAAGGGACATCCACAAAATGTATAAAAACCAGAACGGCAAGACAGGGCCTGGAGAACAGGGAGCCTTTTTATGCTGATGGGCGGGATGTAAATTGCCAACTGCCTCACTGGAGGAGTGCATTGTGTTCCCTAAAACAAGTAAACAACAGAGCTACAGAGCCAAGGGCACTTCCAGTCTAGGGAATATACCTTGGGAAAACTGAAAATCAATAAGAGAGAGCCACCCCAAAATTTAGGGTTCCACTGCTTACAAGAACCGCAACTTGGGTACACCTTAAATATCAAAGGAAATATAAAAATGTTTCAAAAAATTGTGGTACTTACGTACGATGGAATATCCCTCAGCCATGAAATCAATGTCACAAGACCAGTAGCAGCAAAATGAGTGCATTCATGTACGATGATTCTAAGTGAAATAAGTCACACAGAAAAAGAAACTTATCATAAGATATCACTTATGAAGATCCTGAAAACATGGCTACACTTGAACTGAGTTAGGACAGAGAACAGTGTCTCACATTTAGAAAACACTCTTATGCCTGCTTAAGGGGGACCCAGAGGTGGGGTGATGCATAAAACCAGAGTTTGATATAAGCACAGGTACCGTTGCAAAAACCAACTATGGAATAGACAAGACCTACACCTTCCTCAGTGAAAGGGACTCAAAACACCATATTTCCCACAGAGGAATATATCTGACTAGTAAGAATCTTAAAACCTATGTATTGATATGTCTCCGTAAGGGAATCAAGTGTGTTTAGACTGGAATAAACAATGCAGCGAGAATCAGCTCAAACCCACTGTAAAAAGGAATTTCGAAAACAAAACAATAAAACAGGGAATTTCTTTACAATTCCTTCAGGGTCTCTGAGGAAACCAGGACTGACCCTATCTACAATGACAGCTGGATGTGGCATAAGGTTGGACACTTGGCACTCAGAGGACTGGTGAGATTGGATGAGCCAATGCAGACCGTTAAAAGCAATAATGCATGGCACCCATTCCATGGGTCCCAACTCTCCACGTTGAAGGGAGTAGTAATACAGCTATAACATGTACGGGACACCTTGAGAATGGACACACTGTGAATACGAAAGATTTCTAAAACTCAACGAATAGTCCCTCTCCTGATGCTCCGGTTTGAGTTTCCAACTGCTTTATTATCAATCTCCGAACTTGGAGAGACAGCCCCTTTAACCTCTTGGTTCGCACAGGTTGCCAATTTGGCAGAGGATGAAAGGGAAGAGGGAGAACCAATGAGAGAGTAGCTGTTAGGCATTAGGACGGGCACATGTCACTCTAATTTCCCGGCAGGAAGAAGAATTAACCAAAGTCTCAGACACCCACCGGGAACGAGTATAGATCCTGAACCAAAATTTTGGACTTTCCGACAGCTCACAAAAAACGAGTTGACAAATGGA
Organism: Hyperoodon ampullatus; assembly: GCF_949752795.1. NCBI lineage: Eukaryota > Metazoa > Chordata > Mammalia > Artiodactyla > Ziphiidae > Hyperoodon > Hyperoodon ampullatus. The sequence continues at coordinate 107,133,394 of NC_136914.1, forward strand.
GCTCAGGAGCACAGCAATTCACAAACTGGCCGAGTAATAAAGGACAACTATCGTCCAAAAATCTGTGGAGGGAAGGCAACGAGGCGGACTTGAAAGCGAGGCAGAATAGCAGGAAACAGATTTCAAGAGGTACGTTGGAATCGCCTTTAAAGCACAGGAAGAGGGCACAACTTCGACAATGATGCACTTGGCCAAAAAGGGCGTATGCGTTTTCTCCTGAATATATTCAGGAGAAAACGTGTACGCGCTTTTTGGCCAAGCAAGCAAGAGGGCAATGCAAATTTGCACTACAAAGTAGTATCACTTCCCACCGGTCAAAAGGGACATCCACAAAATGTGTAAAACCAGAAAGGCAAGACATGGCCTGGAGAACAGGGAGCTTTCTTCTGCTGATGGGCGGGATGTAAATTGCCAACTGCCTCTCTGGAGGAGTGCATTGTGTTCCCTAAAACAAGTAAACAACAGAGCTACAGAGCCAAGGGCACTTCCAGTCTAGGGAATATACCTTGGGAAAACTGAAAATCAATAAAACACAGCCACCCCAAAATTTAGGGCTGCACAGCTTACAAGAACCTCAACTGGGGTACACCTTAAATACCCCAGGAAATATAAAAATGGTTCAAAAAATTGTGGTCCTTACGTACGATGGAATAGCCCTCAGCCAAGAAATCAATGTCATAAGACCAGTAGCCGCAAAATGAGTGGATTCAGGTACTATGATTCTAAGTGAAATAAGTCACACAGAAAAAGAAACTTATCATAAGATATCACTTATGAAGATCCTGTAAACATGGCTACACTTGAACTGAGTTAGGAAATAGAACAGTGTCTCACATTTGGAAAACACTCTTATGCCTGCTTAAGGGGGAAGGAGAGGTGGGGTGATCCATAAAACCAGAGTTTGATATAAGCACAGGTACCGTTCCATAAACCAACTATGGAATAGACAAGACCTACACCTTCCTCAGTGAAAGGGACTCAAAACCCCATATTTCCCACAGAGGAATATATCTGACTAGCAAGAATCTTAAAACCTATGTATTGATATGTCTCCATAAGGGAATCAAGTGTGTCTAGACTGGCATAAACATGGCAGCGAGAATCAGCTCAAACCCACTATAAAAAGGAATTTCAAAAACAAAACAAAAAAACAGGGAAATTCTTTACAATTCCTTCAGGGTCTCTGATGAAACCAGGACTGACCCTATTTACAATGACAGCTGGATGTGGCATAAATCTGGACACTTGGGACTGAGAGGATTGATGAGATTGTGTGAGAAAATGGAGACCCTTTAAAGCAATAATGCATGGCACCCATTCCATGTGTCCCAAGTCTTTAGGTTGAAGGGAATATTAGTACAGCTATAACATGTACGGGAAACCTAGAGAATGGACACACTGTGAATACGAAAGGTTTCTAAAACTCAACTAATTGTCCCTCTCCTGGTGCTCCGGTTTGACTTTCCAACTGCTTTACTATCAATCTCCCAAATTGAAGAGACAGCCCCTTTAACCTCCTGGCTCACACAGTTTGCCAATTTGGCAGAGGATGAAAGGGAAGAGGGAGAACCAATGAGAGAGTAGCTGTTAGGCATTTGGAAGGGCACATGTCACTCTAATTTCCCGGCAGGAATAAGAATTAACCAAAGTCTCAGCCACCCACCAGTAACCAGTATAGGTCCTGAACCAAAATTTTGGACTTGCGGTCAGCTCACAAAAAACGAGTTGAAAAATGGAACTCAGGGGCACAGCAATTCACAAACTGGCAGAGTAATAAAGGTCTACTATCATCCAGAAATGTGTTGAGGGAAGGCATCGAGGCGGACTTGAAAGCGAGGCTGAATAGCAGGAAACAGATTTCAAGAGGTACGTTGGAATCACCTTTAAAGCACAGGAAGAGGGGCACAACTTCGACAATGATGCACTTGGCCAAAAAGGGCGTATGCGTTTTCTCCTGAATATATTCAGGAGAAAACGCATACGCCCTTTTTGGCCAAGCAAGCAAGCGGGCAATGCAAATCTGCACTACACAGAAGTATCACTTCCCACCGGTCAAAAGGGACATCCACAAAATGTGTAAAAACCAGAAAGGCAAGAAAGGCACTGGAGAACAGGGAGCCTTGTTATGCTGATGGGCGGGATGTAAATTGCCAACTGCCTCTCTGGAGGAGTGCATTGTGTTCCCTAAAACAAGTAAACAACAGAGCTACATAGCCAAGGGCATTTCCAGTCTAGGGAATATACCTTGGGAAAACTGAAAAACAACAAGACAGAGCCACCCCAAAATTTAGGGTTGCACTGCTTACAAGAACCTCTACTTGGGTACAACTTAAATATCCCAGGAAATGTAAAAATGGTTCAAAAAATAGTGGTCCTTACGTGCGATGGAATATCCCTCAGCCATGAAATCAATGACATAAGACCAGTAGCAGCAAAATGAGTGGATTCAGGTACGATGATTCTAAGTGAAATAAGTCACACAGAAAAAGAAACTTATCATAAGATATCACTTATGAAGACCCTGTAAACATGGCTACACTTGAACTGAGTTAGGAAAGAGAACAGTGTCTCACGTTTGGAAAACACTCTTATGCCTGCTTAAGGGGGAAGGAGAGGTGGGGTGATGCATAAAACCAGAGTTTGATATAAGCACAGGTACCGTTGCAAAAACCAACTATGGAATAGACAAGACCTACACCTTCCTCAGTGAAAGGGACTCAAAACCCCATATTTGCCACAGAGGAATATATCTGACTAGTAAGAATCTTAAAACCTATGTATTGATATGTCTCCGTAAGGGAATCAAGTGTGTTTAGACTGGAATAAACAATGCAGCGAGAATCAGCTCAAACCCACTGTAAAAAGGAATTTCGAAAACAAAACAATAAAACAGGGAATTTCTTTACAATTCCTTCAGGGTCTCTGAGGAAACCAGGACTGACCCTATCTACAATGACAGCTGGATGTGGCATAAGGTTGGACACTTGGCACTCAGAGGACTGGTGAGATTGGATGAGCCAATGCAGACCGTTAAAAGCAATAATGCATGGCACCCATTCCATGGGTCCCAACTCTCAGGGTTGAAGGGAGTAGTAATACAGCTATAACATGTACGGGAAACCTAGAGAATGGACACACTGTGAATACGAAAGGTTTCTAAAACTCAACGAATAGTCCCACTCCTGGTGCTCCGGTTTGACTTTCCAACTGCTTTACTATCAATCTCCCAACTTGGACAGACAGCCTCTTTAACCTCCTGGTTCGCACAGGTTGCCAATTTGGCAGAGGATGAAAGGGAAGAGGGAGAACCAATGAGAGAGTAGCTGTTAGGCATTTGCACGGGCACATGTCACTCTAATTTCCCGGCAGGAATAAGAATTAACCAAAGTCTCAGCCACCCACGGGGAACCAGTATAGGTCCTGAACCAAAATTATGGACTTGCGGTCAGCTCACAAATATAGAGTTGAGAAATGGAGCTCAGGGGCACAGCAATTCACAAACTGGCCGAGTAATAAAGGACAACTATCGTCCAAAAATCTGTTGAGGGAAGGCAACGAGGCGGACTTGAAAGCGAGGCAGAATAGCAGGAAAAAGATTTCAAGAGGTACGTTGGAATCGCCTTTAAAGTACAGGAAGAGGGGCACAACTTGGACAATGATGCACTTGGCCAAAAAGGACGTATGTGTTTTCTCCTGAATATATTCAGGAGAAAACGCATACGCCCTTTTTGGCCAAACAAGCAAGTGGGCAATGCAAATCTGCACTACAAAGAAGTATCACTTCCCACTGGTCAAAAGGGACATCCACAAAATGTGTAAAAACCAGAAAGGCAAGACAGGGCCTGGAGAACAGGGAGCCTTGTTCTGCTGATGGGCGGGATGTAAATTGCCAACTGCCTCCCTGGAGGAGTGCATTGTGTTACCTAAAACAAGTAAACAACAGAGCCAGAGAGCCAAGGGCACTTCCAGTCTAGGGAATATACCTTGGGAAAACTGAAAATCAATAATAGAGAGCCACCCCAAAATTTAGGGCTGCACTGCTTACAAGAACCTCAACTTGGGTACACCTTAAATATCCCAGGAAATATAAAAATGCTTCAAAAAATTGTGGTCCTTATATACGATGGAATATCCCTGAGCCATGAAATTAATGTCATAAGACCAGTAGCAGCAAAATGAGTGGATTCAGGTACGATGATTCTAAGTGAAATAAGTCACACAGAAAAAGAAACTTATCATAAGATATCACTTATGAAGATCCTGTAAACATGGCTACACTTGAACTGAGTTAGGAAAGAGAACAGTTTCTCACATTTGGAAAACACTCTTATGCCTGCTTAAGGGGAAAGGAGAGGTGGGGTGATGCCTAAAACCAGAGTTTGATATAAGCACAGGTACCGTTGCAAAAACCAACTGTGGAATAGACAAGACCTACACCTTCCTCAGTGAGAGGGACTCAAAACCCCATATTTCCCACAGAGGAATATATCTGACTAGTAAGAATCTTAAAACCTATGTATTGATATGTCTCTGTAAGGGAATCTAGTGTGTCTAGACTGGCATAAACATGGCAGCGAGAATCAGCTCAAACCCACTATACAAAGGAATTTCAAAAACAAAACAAGAAAACAGGGAAATTCTTTACAATTCCTTTAGGGTCTCTGATGAAACCAGGACTGACCCTATCTACAATGACAGCTGGATGTGGCATAAGGCTGGACACTTGGGAATGAGAGGACTGGTGAGATTGGGTGAGCAAATGCAGATCCTTTAAAGCTATAATGCATGGCACCCATTCCATGGGTCCCAACTCTCCAGGTTGAAGGCAATATTACTACAGCTATAACATGTACGGGAAACCTAGAGAATTGACACACTGTGAAAACGAAAGGTTTCTAAATCTCAACGAATAGTCCCACTCCTGGTGCTCCGGTTTGACTTTCCAACTGCTTTACTATCAATCTCCCAACTTCGACAGACAGCCTCTTTAACCTCCTGGTTCGCACAGGTTGCCAATTTGGCAGAGGATGAAAGGGAAGAGGGAGAACCAATGAGAGAGTAGCTGTTAGGCATTTGCACGGGCACATGTCACTCTAATTTCCCGGCAGGAATAAGAATTAACCAAAGTCTCAGCCACCCACAGGGAACCAGTATAGGTCCTGAACCAAAATTTTGGACTTGCGGTCAGCTCACAAATATAGAGTTGAAAAATGGAGCTCAGGGGCACAGCAATTCACAAACTGGCAGAGTAATAAAGGACAACTATCGTCCAAAAATCTGTTGAGGGAGGGCAAGGAGGTGGACTTGAAAGCGAGGAAGAATAGCAGGAAAATGATTTCAAGAGGTACGTTGGAATCGCCTTTAATGTACAGGAAGAGGGGCACAACTTCGACAATGATGCACTTGGCCAAAAAGGACGTATGCATTTTCTCCTGAATATATTCAGGAGAAAACGCATACGCCCTTTTTGGCCAAGCAAGCAAGTGGGCAATGCAAATCTGCACTACAAAGAAATATCACTTCCAACCGGTCAAAAGGACATCCACAAAATGTGTAAAAACCAGAAAGGCAAGACAGGCCCTGGAGAATAGGGAGCCTTGTTATGCTGATGGGCGGGATGTAAATTGCCAACTGTCTCTCTGGAGGAGTGCATTGTGTTCCCTAAAACAAGTAAACAACAGAGCTACAGAGCCAAGGGCACTTCCAGTCTAGGGAATATACCTTGGGAAAACTGTAAAGCAATAAGACAGAGCCACCCAAAAATTTAGGGCTGTACTGCTTACAAGAATCTCAACTTGGGTACACCTTATATATCCCAGGAAATATAAAATTGGTTCCAAAAATTGTGGTACTTACGTACGATGGAATATCCCTCAGCCATGAAATCAATGTCATAAGACCAGTAGCAGCAAAATGCGTGGATTCATGTATGATGATTCTAAGTGAAATAAGTCACACAGAAAAAGAAACTTATCATAAGATATCACTTATGAAGATCCTGTAAACATGGCTACACTTGAACTGAGTTAGGAAAGAGAACAGAGTCTCACATTTAGAAAACACTCTTATGCCTGCTTAAGGGGGAAGGAGAGGTGGGGTGATGCATAAAACCAGAGTTTGATATAAGCACAGGTACCGTTCCATAAAGCAACTATGGAATAGACAAGACCTACAACTTCCTCAGTGAAAGGGACTCAAAACCCCATATTTCCCACAGAGGATTATATCTGACTAGCAAGAATCTTATAACCTATATTGATATGTCTCTGTAAGGGAATCAAGTGTGTTTAGACTGGCATAAACATGGCAGTGAGAATCAGCTCAAACCCACTATACAAAGGAATTTCAAAAACAAAAGAAAAAAACAGGGAAATTCTTTACAATTCTTTCAGGGTCTCTGATGAAACCAGGAATGACCCTATCTATAATGACAGCTAGATGTGGCATAATGCTGGACACTTGAGAGTGAGAGGATTGGTGAGATTGGGTGAGCAAATTCAGACCCTTTAAAGCAATAATGCATGGCACCCATTCCTCTGGTCACAAGTCTCCACGTTGAAGGTAATATTAGTACAGCTATAACACATACGGGAATCCTAGAGAATGGACACACTGTGAACACGTAATATTTCTAAATCTCAACGAATAGTCCCTCTCCTGGTGTTCCGGTTTGACTTTCCAACTGCTTTAATAACTATCTCCAAACATGGAGAGATGGCCCTTTTAACCTCCTGGTTCGCATAGTTTGTCAAATTTGCAGACGATGAAAGGGAAGAGAGTGAACAAATGAGATGGTAGCTGTTATCCATTTGAACGGGCACATGTCACTCTAATTTCAAGTCAGGAAGAAGAATTCACCAAAGTCTCAGCCTGCCTGGGAGGAACGAGTATAAGCCCTGAACCAAAATTTTGGATTTGCCGTCCACTCACAAAAAAGCGAGTTGAAAAATGGAGCTCAGGGGCACAGCATTTCCCAAACTGCCAGAGTAATGAAGTTTAACTATCGTCCAAAAATATTTTGAGGGAAGGCAACTAGGCGGACTTGAAAGCGAGGCAGAATAGCAGGAAACAGATTTCAAGAGGTATGCTGGAATCACATTTAAAGCACAGGAAGAGGGGCACAACTTCAACAATAATGCACTTTGCCAAAAAGGGCATATGCATTTTCTACTGAATATATTCAGGAAAAAATGTATATGCCCTTTTTGGCCAAGCAAGCAATCGGGCAATGCAAATCTGCACTACAGAGAACAATCACTTCCCACCGGTCAAAAGGGACATCCACAAAATGTGTAAAAACCAGAAAGGCAAGACAGGCCCTAGAGAACAGGGAGCCTTTTTAGGCTAATTGGCAGGATGTAAATTGCCAACTGCCTATCTGGAGGAGTGCATTGTGTTCCCTAAAACAAATAAACAACAGAGCTACAGAGCCAAGGGCATTTCCAGTCTAGGGAATATACCTTTGGAAAACTGAAATTCAATAAGACACAGCCATGCCAAATTTAGGGCTGAACTGCTTACAAGAACCTCAACTTGGGTACACTTTAAATATCCCAGGAAAGACAAAAATGGTTCAAGAAATTGTGGTACTTACATACAATGGAACATCCCTCAGCCATGAAATCAATGTCATAAGGCCAGTAGCAGCAAGATGAGTGGATTCAGGTACGATGATTCTAAGTGAAATAAGTCAGAGAGAAAAAGAAACTTTTCATAAGATATCACTTATGAAGGTCCTGTAAACATGGCTACACATGAACTGTGTTAAGAAAGATAACAGAGTAACGAATGTTATCATAAGATATCATTCATAGCGGGAATGTACACATGGCTACACATGAACTGAATTACGAACACAACAGAGTCACACATTTAGAAAACAATCTTCTTCCTGCTTTAGGGGAAAGGCGAGGTGGGGTGATGCATAAAACCACAGTTTTAAATTAGCACAGATACTATTACATAAACCAAGTATGTAATAGATAACACCTACCTCCAGCACAATGAACTGTACTCAACACCCCTTATTCATTGCAAAGGAATATATCTGACTCTAAGAAATTTAAAACATATGTATTCTCATGTCTCCATAAAGGAATCATGTGTGTGTATAACGGCATGAACACAGCACTGAAATTCAGCTAAACCCCCTTATACAAATAAATTTCAAAAGCAAAATGCAAAAACAGCGAAACAGAGAGAAAGTCTTAAAAATTACGTTCAGGGACTGTGATGCAACCTGGATTGACCACCTTTACACCCACAGCTGGATGAGACATAAGACTGGACACTTGGGGCTGACAAGATTGCTGAGGTTGTGTGAGCAAAAGAACACCACTTAGAGCAATACTGTGTGCTACCCCTTCTAGTGGTCCCAACTCTACAGGTTTAAGGGAATCTTCCTACAGTTAAAACATGCATGGGAAGCCCAGTGGATGGTACCCTGTGTAATTGGGAAAGTTTTCTAAAAGGTACCTCATTTTTCCTTTCATCGTGCTCGGCTTCGCCATTCCATCTGCATTACTAAAAATCTCCCCACTTGGAGTGTCAGCGCCTTTACCCTCCTGTTATGCACAGTTTTCAAATTGTGCAGAGGAGGTACAGGAAGAGGGGAAACAAATGAGAGAGTAGCTGTAGGTGTTTGGATGGGCACATGTCACACTAGTTTCCCATCAGGAAGAAGAATTAACCAAAGGCTCAGCCTGAAGCCCCGGAACCAGACTAGGGCCTAAAGCCATCCTGCGGTATTGCAGCCAGCTCACAAATAGGCGAGTTGAAAAATGGAAATCAGGGGCACAGCAATTCACAAACTTGCAGAGTTATAAAGGACAACTATCATCCAGAAATATATTGAGGTAAGGCAGTGAAGAGGATTTGAATGCAAGGCAGAATTGAAGGAAACAGATTTCAAGAGGTACATTGGAGTCGTCTTTAAAGCACATGAAAAGTGACAGAACTTCGACAATGTTGCCCTTGGCCGAAAAGGGAGTATGTGTATTTTCTTGAATATATTCGGGAAAAAATGCATACGCCCTTTTTGACCAAGCAAGCCATCAGACATTGCAAATCCACACTACATAGAAGTGTCCCTTACCTCCAGTCAAAAGGGCCATCCACAAATAGTGTAAAAACCACAAATGCAGGAGAGGCCATAGAGAAAAGGGAGCCTGGTTACGCCGATGGACAGGATGTAAATTGCCAACAGCCTCTCTGGAGAACTGTATATTGTTTTCTAAAACAGAGCTACAGAGCATAGCACACTTCTACTCATGGGCGTGTATTTTGGAAAAACTAAAAATCCACAACACACAGCCAGCCCAAACTTTAGGGCTGCTCTGTTTATAAGAACCTCGACTTCGGTACACTTTAAATATCACAGGAAAGGAAAAAAATGGATATAGATATTGTGGTACTTATATACAATGGAATGTCACTCAGACATAAAATCAATGTCATAAGACCAATAGCAGCATAATGAGTGGCTTTAGGTACGATGATGGTAAGTGAAATGAGCCACAAAGAAAAAGAAACTTATTGTAATATATCACTTATAGAGGGAATGTAAACATGGCTACTCATGAGCTGAATTTCAAAAGAGAACAGAGTCTCACATTTAGAAAACACACTTATGCCTCCTTAAGGGGAAAGGTGATGTGGGGTGATGTGTAAAAGCAGAGTTTGAAATTAGCACAGATACCATTTTATATACCAAATATGTAATAGACAAGACCTACTCCTTTCTCAATGAACTGGACACAAAACACCATATTCACTGAAGAGGAATATATCTGACTGGTAATAATCTTGAAACCTATGTATTTACATGTCTCCATAATGGAATCAAGTGTATGTAGATTGGCATAAACACAGATCAATGGAACAGGACAGAAAGCCCAGAGATAAACCTACATACCTATGGCTATCTCATCTATGACAAAGGAGCTAAGGATATACAATGGAGAAAAGACAGTCTCTTCAGTAATTGGTGCTGGGAAAACTGGACCCCTACACATAAAAGAATGAAGTTAGAACACTCCATAACACCATACACAAAAATAAACTCTAAATTGATTAGAGATCTAAATATAAGACCAGACACTATAAAACACTTAGAGGAAACCATAGGCAGAACACTCTATGACATAAATCACAGCAAGATCCTTTTTGACCCACCTCCTAGAGAAATGGAAATAAAAACAGAAATCAACAAATGGAACCTAAGGAAACTTAAAAGCTTTTACACAGTACAGGAAAACATAAACAAGATGCAAAAACAACCCTCAGAATGGGAGAAAATATTTTCAAATGAAGCAATTGACAAAGGATTAATCTCCAAACTTTACAAGCACCTCGTGTAGCTCAATATAACAAAAACAAACAACCCAATCCAAAAACGGGTAGAAGACCTAAATAGACATTTCTCCAAAGAAGATATATAGATTACCAGGAAACACATGAAAGGATGCTGAACGTCACTAAACATTAGAGAAATGCAAATCAAAACTACTGTGAGGTATCACCTCACAGCAGTCAGAGTGGCAATCATCAAAAAAATCTACAAAACAATAAATGCTGGAGAGGCCTTTATTGGAGAAAAGGGAACACACTTGCACTGTGGGTGGGAATGTAAATCGATATGGGCACTAGGGAGAACAGTACGGAGGTTCCTTTAAATAACTAACAATAGAAGTACCATACGACACAACAATCCAACTACTGGGCATTTGCCTTGCGAAAACCATAATTCAAAAAGAGTTATGTGCGAAAATATTCATTAGAGCTCTATTTACAATAGCCAGGACATGGAAGCAACCTAAGTGTTCATTGACAGATGAATGGATAAAGAAGTCCTGGCACATATATACAATGGAATATTACCCAGCCATAAAAAGAAGCAAAACTGAGTTATTTGTACTGAGGTGGATGGACTTAGAATCTGTCCTACACAGTGAAGTAAGTCAGAAAGGGAAAAACAAATACTGTATGTTAACAGAGATATACAGAATCTAATGAAGAAAAAAAAAAGATTTTGAAGAACCTAGTGGCGGGACAGGATTAAGGACACAGACGTAGAGAAAGGACTTGAGGACACTGGAAGGGGGATGGGTAAGCTGGGACGAAGTGAGAGAGTGGCATGGACATAAATACATTTCCAAATGTAACACCGATCGCTACTGGGAAGCAGCCACATAGAACAGGGAGATCAGCTCGGTGCTTTGTGACCACATAAAGGGGTGGGATATGGAGTGTGGGAGGGAGATGCAAGAGGGAGGGGATCTGGTGATATTTGTGTATGTATAGCTGATTCACTTTGTTATACAGCAGAAACTAACACTCCATTGTAAAACAATTATACTCCAATAAACGTGTAACAGGAAAAAAAAAAGAAAGAAAGTCCAGGGATAAACCTACACACCTATGGTCAACTAATCTATGACAAAGGAGGCAAGACTATACAATGGAGATAAGACAGTCTCTTCAATCATTGGTGCTGGGGAATATGGACAGCTACATGTAAAAGAATGATATTAGAACATTCCCCAACACCATACATAAAAATATATTCAAAATGGATTAGAGACCTTAACGTAAGACCGGACAGTATAAAACTCTGAGAGGAAAACCTACGAAGGATACTCTGACGTAAATCACAGCAAGATCTTTTTTTTTCTTTTTTTTTTTTTTTTTTTTTTTTTTTTTGCTATACACGGGCCGCTCACTGTTGTGGCCCCTCCCGTTGCAGAGCACAGGCTCCGTATGCGCAGGCTCAGTGGCCATGGCTCACGGGCCCAGCCACTCCGCGGCATGTTGGATCTTCCCGGACTGTGGCACAAACCCATTTCCCCTGCATCGGCAGGCGGGCTCTCAACCACTGTGCCACCAGGGAAGCCCAGCAAGATCTTTTTTGATCCACCTCCTATAGTAATGAAATAAAAAGAAAACTATATGGATGGGACCTAATGAAATGTAAAAGCTTTTGCAAAGCAAAGGAAACTACAAACAAGATGAAAAGACAACCCTCAGAATGGCAGAAAATATTTGCAAACTAATCAATGGACAAATGTTTAATCTCCAATATATATAAACAGCTCATGCAGCTCAATATTAATAAAACAAACAACCCAATACAAAAATGGAAGAAGATCTAAATAGACATTTCTTCCAAGAAGACATAGAGATGGCCAGTACGCACATGAAAATCTGCTCAACATCACTAATTATTAGAGAAATGGAAATCAAAACTACAATGAGGTATCACGTCACACCTGTTAGAATGGGCATCATCAGAAAATCTACAAACAACAAATGCTGGAGAGGGTGTGGAGAAAAGGAACCTTCTTCCACTATTGTTGGGAATGTAAATCGATATAGTCTCTATGGAAAACAGTATGGAGGTTCCTTAAAAAACTAAAAAGAGAATTACCATATAATCCAGCAATCCCACTACTGGGCATATACCCAGAGAAAACCATAAATCAAAAAGACACATTCACCACAATGTTCATTGCAGCACTATTTACAATAGCCAGGTAATGAAAGCAACCCAAGTGCCCACAGACAGACGAATGGATAAAGATGTGGTACATATATACAATGGAATATTACTCAGCCATACATAGGAATGAAATTGGGTCATTTGTAGAGACCTTGATAGATCTAGAGACTGTCATACAGAGTGAAGTAAGTCAGAAAGAGAAAAACAAATATTGTATATTAATGCATATATGTGGAACCTAGAAAAATGGTACAGATGAACCGGTTTGCAGGGCAGACATAGAGACACAGATGTAGAGAACAAACATATGGACACCAAGGGTGGTACGCCATGTGAGGGTGGTGGTGGGATGAATTGGGAGACTGGGATTCACATGTGCACACTTATATGTATAAAATAGATATCCAATAAGAACCTGCTGTATAAAATAAATAAATAAATATAAAAAAATTAAAAATAAATACATAACATTTAATAAAATAAAACAAAATTTTTCCCTTCACATAGACGTCTTTATATTAATGCAGTATTTCCATGGTTATATCTCCAAATTTAAAAAAAAAGAGGAATAAATAAAATCTACCTTGAACCAAAAAGAAAAAAAGAAAACAAAAAAAAAAAAAACCAGAACCCACCAGTTATACAGAGGAAAATCGTATCAGGACACTTGCTCCAGTGGTAAAAAATTCTTAAGTTGGTCAGAGGTGGGAAATCGTCTCCCATGCAGTCAGCAGCACTCCCCCCCACAAGGAGCATCCTCATTGCAAAGCTGGGGGACTATGTCGAGGCGTCTGTGAGTAAATGTGAGCTGAGCCCCAGTCCTGCTGCAGCTGAACTCTTCCCACCCTTTCCAGGTAAAACACCTGAATATGTACAAGAACTTGCAAGCCTAGAGGAAGGGCTGTGGAGCCACACCAGCGATAGCACGCAGGCCGACTTGGTGCCTTCAGGCCAACCAGGATGGTCCTGGCCTCAGATACTCTTCTGGAAGCTTTCCATTTCCCTGCCTGAGATACCCCTCCTGCCACGGCCCCCACTGCTTTTTTAGTTCCTCACCTCTGCCTGGGGAGAAATCCCAGTGGCAGGTATGGGTGACACATCCTCTTCTTTAGCAGGTGGCAACCTGGCAACTCCTGCAGAAAGTCCAGCAGAGCCCCACTCCCACTGAGCCACCCACAAAGCCACGGCCCCTCACTCCCTCCCACCACCCCAGCCCCGACACTGCTGACGGGGCAGAGAATATGGCGTCAGGCACAGCTACAGGGGCTCTTGCTGACTGGAGAGGTGTTTATATTGACCTCAACCCAGGCACACCTGGGGAGGGCTGGCAGGCAGTGTCAGGCTGCCCAAATCAGCCAATCCTCACCCCTCAGGGGCTCACAGTTGCAGAAAATGAACCTTGCTAAATGGGCCAGGCTCAAGGAACAGGTGTGGGCTCTTGAGAGTCAGGATAGACAAGGGGCTGCAGCTGCGGCTTGTATTCTTACCATTTTATCTGGTCCATGAGTGGAAAACAACTTCAAGAAGACCCTATCCTAATGAGAGGAACCCAGGAGTCAAGGAGAGGAGTGATGGTGGGTGGAGACAGAGGCCTGGTGCCCTGGCTGCAGTGGAAGTGTCTGGAAGACCAGGCAGAGAGAGGCTGCACAGAGTGATAGCCAGGGTCAAAGACCTGTCAGATCTGCTGTTTGTAAGTACAAGTCCTGCTCTGAGGTGTTCTGTGTCAGCTGTGAGCGACAGGTGAGCTGGAGGTTCTCTGCAAAGTGGGCTATATGCACATTTCCTGTGTGCCCAGCCCTGCTGGGGTACCTGCCCAGGGGAGCTCCGTATCCTGGGAAGGGCCTGACTAGGAGAGCCCCATGGGCTGCTGGGTAGCTGCACAGGTGAGCTCCATACCCTGGGAGGGACTTGACCACGAGAGCGCCGTGGGCTGTGGGGTGGGGGGTGCAGCCCAAGTGAGCTCCATATCCTGGGATTGGCCTGACCACGAGAGCCCCATGGGCTGCTGGAGACCTGGTAAAGGATATCAGGACAGTCAGTGAAGCCACCGAGGATATACATCCAGTAGCTCCTATTTCCTACAGCCTGCTGGTCATTCTACCATCCACCAGGCCATGGCATTCTGTATTAGACTTCAATGATACCTTCTTCTGTATTCCATTCATCTCAGAGTCACAAGAATTTTTGGCTTGTGAGTGGCAGGGCACAACATGCAACCAAACCAATAATGCTGGGCCGTCCTGCCCCAATGGTTCAAAAATCCCCACACAATCATTGGAGAAATGTCCTCTAAAGACCTAAAAGTTCTACCTCTGTAAAAGGCAACCCTCCTTCAATATGCAGATGACATTCTGATCGCCAGGCCTACTAAAGACAACTCTGAAATACCTAGCCAAGAAAGGATAGAAGGTGTCCAAGAAAAAGGCTGAAATATCCCAGGCTAAGGTGTCATGCTTGGGCTTCATTCTCACAGATATTCGGAGAAACGCATCCCAGGATAGGGAAGAAGCCATTTGCAGCCTTACCTCTTCTAAGACTAGAAGACAGCTTAGGGGTTCCTGGGGAGGCCAAGGTTTTCTGCATCTGGATCCCTAACTACCGTCTAATAGCTGGGCCTCTACATGAAACACTGACACGAAAAGTTGATGATCGTTTTGAATAGAATCCAGAAGCAGCCTTTCAAGAATGGAAAGAGCAGTCAATTCAGACCCTTGCCCAGGAACTCCCTAATTTAGCTAAACCCTTTGACCTTTACATACCCGGTCAAAGGTTAATCGCCCTTGGAGCCTTAGTGCAAAAACTGGGACCACTTGAAATGGAGCAACACAAGAATGCCCTTCAGGTATGATAAACTATGGTCACCAAGGGCTTTGCCCACCGACTCATCAGGCCAGGATACTGGGGTATCTAAAAAGCTGGAAATCAGCAGCACGCAAGGCCAGCTCCCTCCTAAGGGAAAAGGACCCCACGTGGTGATCCTAACCACCCATCATACCCTGAACTTGCAGGGGTCGCTCTGTGGACACACTGACCTCGAGTGAGGAGGCCCTCCAACTCCAACTTCCAGAGAGACAAACGGGGACAACGGGCCCTCAAGATGACTCGTGTGACCATCACTTGACCTGGAGTTTCTCTCAGAAAACGACAAGACTGTGCCCCGAAAGAGCAGACTACTGCTTGCAGGACTTACTGCACCCAGAGGGGAGCTAATAAGCTTGGCAGGGTAAACGTATATCATGCTTTCACCATAGAAAATCTAACAGACACTGCGGTGATGTTGGCCAATATGACCGGGTGGACTGCTGGCTACTTCTAAAGGCCGTTGACTCAGTGGACGTCATGGTCCTGGATCACCACTGACCCTGGACTGTCTGGGAGTTGCGCGGGCAGGGCTCTGACACATGGTGCTGTTTGTACATTAATTCAGGGACCTAATTAAAGAAAGTACAGACTACTGGTCAGAGCATCTAGGCTGGCAAAAACCGTCAGCCTAAGGTGGCCGAACAAATGTGGGGTGGGTTGAAACCTGCCACTGCAGCATCTCTGTGCATCTCTTTCCTGGACCCTTAAAGGTCATTAGAATCTATAACACTTCCAATGCTGTTGCTCAGGCGGACGAGAAGTGAGGCAGGAGGCCTTGGGACAATCAACCTCACCTGGAGGCTGGTGGGGAGACATTTTGCCCCTCCCCCCATGTATCAGGGCTCCCACCACAGCATGAAGCAGTTACAAAAGAGGGGTCTGCACCCTCAACACCCCAAGAATGAGGAACGGAACAAAAAGCAGAGGAGGTGTTCGTCTCCGGCAACATTCATTAAAAATTCCTGGGAGATAAAAAGAGAATCTGGGCAATAAAATAAAGTCTAACCTGTTTTTCCTTTGTGCTTTGTCTAATTTCACGTGCTCCTAGGGTTCCGCATGCAGAGGTCCCACACCCGGCACTTCAGACCCGATTTCCTAGTGCAGAATGGCTGGGTTGACACCTCAGCTAGCGGGGTCCCATGCAGACTCCGCGGCATAGAGCCTGAGCTGCAGCCAACCCAGCCCTCGAGAGCTCCATCCCCTCCCTCCCACTGACGCTGCCGGGATCCCTACACAGCAGCCCAGCCCACAGCCCATGGGGGAGTGCACGCTCTCACCTCTCCATTCTGTTTTCAAAATAATGTTTCCTTTGCTTCTGAACCAAACTCAGTCTTGATATGTTGACTCCAATGACACTGGGCATGGGGACTCCTGTGGGGGTCCACTCTGGAGGATAAGTAACAGAAATTGAGAACACTGTAACTTCAATGAACAGATGTGTGAGCCAAACTGTAGTTAACATAGAACAGTGTATAATGCTCGGGTAAAATAAGATGTTTCTAAGACTTACATTTGATATTTCCATCACTTTCCTATAAGCAAGTTCAGTGAAGACGTCTGTCTTATTTGTCAGGTCAACATTAGAGAAATGAAGTGATTTATTTCCATGGATGTACATCGGATACTCTTGGTTGAAGCTTCAATCTTGTTTTGAATGCTTTTCCATTGAAAATGATACCTCTCTTTCAGCTCCCCCATTTCTGAGAAGTATAAAATCTTATAATTTATTATTACCAAAGGGGAAAGGTAGGAGAAGGGATAAATTAACAGTTTGGGATTAACACATACACACTGCTATGTATAAAATAGATCATCAAAAAGGAACTACTGTATAGCACAGGGAACTACACTGAATATTTTGCAATAACCTATAAGGGGAAATAATCTGAAAAAGAATAGATATTTTTATTGACATCATCTATCAATGACAGATAAAATGTAACCTAAGCAAGGCTGATGGTGAACGCTTCTGACCCTGAAGATTTCAATCATCTAAAGTTTGGGCTCTGCCTATTTCCCAAGGCCCTTAATGGACATACGTGTAGCCGTAGCTTAAAAATTCCCCAGTTTGGGGTTCGGGGAGGCACTGATTTGGAAAAATCCCTGGTGTTCTCCTTACATGCACGGGACCCTTCCTACAGCTAAAACATGCCTGTCACACCTAGAGGATGGTACACCGTTTGATCGGAAAGAGTTTGGAAAAGGCACCTCATCTCCTCATCCCCTGGTGCTCGCGTTCACCCCTCCAGCACCTTTCCTAATAATCTCCTCACTTGGGGATATCAGCACCATCAACATCCTGTTGCACACAGTTTGGAATTGGTCCAGAGGATGAAGCGGAAGGATGAGAAAAATTTAGAGACAAGCCTTAGGTGTTCGGACAGGCACATGCCACTCTAATTTCCAATCCGGAAGACAAATTCATCAAAGGCTAGAATTGCCCACGGAAACAGAATAGGGCTAGAGGAAATCCCGCTGTTTTGTGTCCAGTTTCCAAAAACACAGGTTGAAAAATGGAACTCAGGGGCACTAAAATTCATGAAACTGCAGAGTTGCAAATATCTATCGTCGAAAAATGTCTGAGGTAAGTCACAGAAAAGGACTTGTAAGCAAGGGAGAGTGGCAGGAAACAGATTTGAAGAGGTAGAAAGGACTCCCCATTAAAGCACAAGAAAAGGGGCTGAACATCGCCAATGATGCAGTTGGCCAAAAAGGGTGTATGCAATTTCTCTGAATATATTCAAGTAAAGGCCATGCACACTTTTTATCCAACCAAACAGGTGGGCACTGGAAATCAATACTACAAAATGTATCACTTCACATCAGTCAGAAGGGCCATCCACATAAAGTGTAAACACCAGAAATGCAGGACAGGGCGAGGAGAAAAGGGAGCCCTGTGAGGCTGATAATGGAAATGTAATTTGCCAACGGTCACTCTGGAGAAGTGTATTGTGTTTGCTAAAACATCTAAAAAATGAGCTACAGAGCATAGGGCACTTGCACTCATGGGCGTATACCTTGGGAAAAACAAAAATCGACAGAAAACAGGCACCCCAACGTTTACCACCTCTCTGTTAAAAAGGGCCTCAACTTGGATATAACCTAAATGTCCCTGGAAGGATAAAATGGATAAAAGAGATGGGGTACTTATGTAGAGTGGAATATTACTCATCCAGAAATCAATGAAATAAGGCCAGTTGTAACAACTCTGGAGGAGTTACATACGATCACTCTAAGTGACATATGTCAGAAAGAAAAAGACACATATCATAAGATGTCACTTAAAGGTGGAATCAAAAATGGCTACACATGAAATAAATTGCAAAACAGAAACATAGTCAAATATGTAGAAAATAGACATAAGGCTGCTAAATGGGAAAGGTGGGGAATGGTGAGGTATTATTCAGGAGGTTGAAATTAGCAAAGATACCATTCCAAGTACCAAATTGAATAACTGACAAGGCCTACACTGTACCTCAAAGAACTGCACTCAGCCCACTCAAGTCACTGGAAAATAATACATATGACTGGTAAGCATCTGAAAAAGAATTTATTGTTGTCTCACAGTACATGAATCAAGTGGATGAACAGCAGCAAAAAACAGAGTTTTGAAAATCAGCTGTAACCAATATAAAAATAAATTTAAAAATATTTATAAAAACAGTGAGACAGACAAAAATTCTTACAACTTTTGTTGAAGGGCTACGATGTAACATGGTTTGAACACATGTAGACCCACAGGAGGATGATTATATAAGGCTGGAAGCTATGAACGCTAACAGATATTAGAGAGGCTGGGTGAGGAAATGCAGTCCTTTTAAAGTAATACTGCCTGGTACCCATTCCATGGGTCCCAAATCTGCAGGTTCAAGGGAATCTTCTGACAGCGAAAACATGCCTGGGAAACCGAGATGAATGTACACCGTGTGCTCAGGAAAGGTGTCTAAAATGCACCTCATTTTTGATCTCCTGGTGCTGGGGTTCGCCATTCCAGCCACATTACTAACAATCTCCCCACTTGGAGAATCAGCACCTTTAACCTCCTGTTTCACACAGTTTGCAATTTGTGCAGAGGATAAATGGGAAGAGGGGGAACCAATGAGAGATTAGCTGTAGGAGTTTTGACAGGCACATGTCACTCTAATTTCCCATTAGGAAGAAGAATTAACCAAAGGCTCAGCCTGCCTCCCC
Organism: Hyperoodon ampullatus; assembly: GCF_949752795.1. Taxonomy (NCBI): domain Eukaryota; kingdom Metazoa; phylum Chordata; class Mammalia; order Artiodactyla; family Ziphiidae; genus Hyperoodon; species Hyperoodon ampullatus. Next base: position 107,152,943 of record NC_136914.1, read on the forward strand.
AGAACCAGAATAGGGCCGGAAGCAATCCAATGGTTTGGCGGCCAGCTCACAAAAAAAGCGAGTTGCAAAATGGAGCTCAGGAGCAGACAATTCAAAGACCTGCAAAGATATAAATGATAACCAACGTCCAAGAATATATTCAGGTAAGGAAACGAAGAGGACCTGAATGAGAGGCAGAATTGCAGGAAACAGATTTCAAAAGGTAGATTGTACTCACATTTAAAGCATATGAAAAGCAGCAGAATTTCTAAAATGATGCAGTTGGGCAAAAGGGTGTATGCGGTTTTTTTCGTGAATATCTTCAGGAAAAAAACACATACAGAGTTTTTGGCCAACCAAGCAAGAGGGAAATGCAAATCCGCACAACAAAGAAGTCTCAATTTCCACTGCTCAGAAAGGCCATCCAAAAAATGTGTACAAACCAGAAATGCAGGAGAGGCCCTGGAAAAAGGGAGCCTAGTCACGCTGATGGGTGGGGTATAAATATCCAAGAGCCACTCTGAAGAAGTGTATGCTGTTTCCTAAAGCCTCTAAAATACAAAGCCCCGGAGCAAAGGGGACTTCAACTCATGGACATAGAACTTGGGAAGACTATATGTCAATAAGACACAAGCACCCCAAAATTTAGGGCTGCTCTGAATACAAGAACTTCAACTTTGGTACACCGAAAATATCCCAGGAAAAAGAGAAATGCATAAAGAACTTGTGGTAATTTTGTACAATGGAATATCACTCAGACGTGAAATCAATGTATATAAGGCCAGTAGCAGCATAATGAGTGGATTTAGGTATGATGATTTTAAGGGAAATTAGTCACACAGAAAAAGAATCTTATCATAAGATATCACTTATAGAGGGAATGTCAATATCACAACACATGAACTAAATTAGGAAAGAGAACAGAGTCTCACATTTAGCAAAAAACTCTTATGCCTGCTTCAGGGGAAAGGAGAGGTGGGGTGATGCATAAAACCAGAGTTTGATATTAGCACAGGTACCATTGCATAAACCAAATACAGAATAGACTAGACCTACACCTTCCTCAGTGAACGGGACTCAACACCCCTATTCCCCGCAGAGGAATATATCTGACTAGTAAGAATCTTAAAACGTATGTATTGATATGTCTCTGTAAGGGAATCAATTGTGTCTAGACCAGCATAAACACGTCAGTGAAAATCAGCTCAACCCCACTATAAAAATGAATTTCAAAAACAAACCCAAAAAACAGCGAAACTCTTACACAATTCCTTCAGGGGTCCTGATGAAACCTGGAATGACCCTATCTGCAAAGACAGCTGGATGAGACATAAGGCTGGACACTTGGGACTGAGAGGACTGGTGAGACTGGGAGAGAAAATGCAGTCCCTTTAAAGTAGTAATGCATGCCACCATTCCATGGGTCCCAAATCTCCAGTTAGAAGGGAATATCACTACAGTTATAACATGTATGGGAAAGCTAGAGAATGGACACCCTGTGATGTCGAAAGGTTTCTAAAACTCTCCTAATTATTCCTCTCCTTGTGCTCCAGTTTGGCATTCCAACTGCTTTACTATCAATCTCCCAACTTAGGAGAGTCAGCCCCTATAACCTCCTGGTTCGCACAGTTTGCTAATTGTGCAGAGGATGAAAGGGAAGAGGGAGAACCAGTCAGAGAGTAGATGTAGGCATTTGGACGGGCACATGTCACTCTAATTTCCCGTCAGGAAGAAGAACTAACCAAAGCCTCAGCCACCCACAGGGAACCAATATAGCCACCCCTGGAACCAGTATAGTTCCTGAAGAAAATTTGTGGATTTGTGGCCAGCTCACAAAAATGGGATTTGAAAATTGGAGCTCAGGGGCACAGCAACTCACAAAACTGCAGAGTTATAAAGGACTACTCTCTTCCAAAAATCTGTTGAGGGAAGGCAATGAAGCGGACTTGAAAATGAGGCAGAAGTGCACAAAACATATTTCAAGAGGTAAATTGGAATCACCTTTAAAGCACAGGAAAAGCATCACATCTTGGACCGTGATGCACTTGGCCAAAAAGGGCGTATGCCTTTTCTCCTGAATATATTCAGGAGAAAACACATACGCCCTTTTTGGCCAATCAAGCAAGTGCTCAATGCAAATCCACACTACAAAGAATTGTCACTTCCCACCGGTCAAGAGGGGCATCCGAATATCTGTAAAACCAGAAAAGCAAGAGAGAGATGACAAGGGCATGAAGCAATGTGATCCCAAGGGTCATGGAGGATTGTGATGACAAGCACATGGAGCATTGTGATGACAAGATTATGTAGCATTTTGCTGACAAAGGAAAGGAGCATTGTGATGACAGGGTTCATGGAGCACTGTGATGACAAGCGTCAGAGAGCACTGTGATTACAGGGGTCAAGGAGCATTGGGATGACACGGGCATGTATCATTGTGATGAGAAGTGTCATGGAGCATTTTGATGACAAGAGTCCCCCATCATTGTGTTGTCAGGGGTCATGGAGCGTTGTGATGACAGTGGTCATGGAGCATTGTGATGACAGGGTTCATGGAGCATTGTGATGAGAAGTTCATGGAGCATTGGGCTGAAAACGTTCATGGAGTATTGTGATGACAGGGATCATGGAGCATTGTGATGACATGGTACTGGAGCATTGTGATGAGAAGACCATGCAGCCTTGTGATGACATGTCTCATGGAGCATTCTGATGAAAAGGGGCATGGAGCATTGGGACTACAGGGGTCTTCGAGCATTGTGATGACAAGGGCATGGAGCATTTTGATGACAAAGCCATGGAGAATTCTGATGACATGCGTCATGGAGCTTTGTGATGACAAGGGCATGGAGCATTGTGATTGCAGGGGTATTGGAGCACTGTGATGAAAAGGGCATGGATCATTGTGATTAAAAAGGCATGGAGCCTGGTCATGACAGGGATCAAGGAGCATACTGACAACAAGTGTAAGGGAGCATTGTGATGACAAGTGTATTGAGCATTGTGATGACAAAGGTCATGGACCATTGTGATGAGAAGACCATGGATAACTGTGATGACCAGCGTTATGGGTCGTTGTGATGATAAGCGTTATGGTCATTTTGATCACAAGGATTTGGAGCATTGTGATGACAGAGGTCATGTAGCATTTTGATTTCATTGTGATGACAATAGCCTGAAGCATTATGATGATGGGCATGCTGCATTGTGATAACAGGGTTCATGGGGTATTGAGATGAAAAGGGGCATGGAGCATTGTGATTACAGGGGTCTTGGAGCATTGTGATGACAAGGGTCATGGAGCCTTGTGATGACAAGGCCGTGGAACATTGTGATGGCAGGGGTCATGGAGCATTGTTATGACAGGGGTAATGGAGCATTGTGATGACAAGGGCATGGAGCATTGGTCTGAAAAATTTCATGGATTACTGTGATGAGAGGGGGCAAGGAGCAGTGTGATGACAAGGGCACGGAACACTGTGATACATGGGTCATGGAGGTTTGTAATGGCAAGTGCAAGGAGCATTGTGATAAGAATGGCATCGAGCATTGTGATGAAAAGCAGCATGGAGCCTGTGATGACAAGGGCATGGAACAATGTGATGAGAGGGTTCATGGAGCATAGTGATGACAATGGCATGCAGCATTGTGATGCCAAGGGTCATGGAGCTTTGTGATGACAAAGGTCATGGAGCATTTTGATGAGAAGTGTGTGGTGCATTCTGTTGTGAAGGGCAGGGAGCATTGTGATGACAGGGTCATGGAGCAATTTGATGAAAAGTGTCATGGAACATTTTGATGACAGTGGTTATGGACCATTGTGATGACAGGGGTGTGGGTGTATTGTGATGACTAGTGAGGGAACATGTTGATATCAGTGGTGAGAGAGCATTTTGATAAGAAGTGCATGGAGCATTGTGATGACAAGGTTTATGGAGCATTGTGATGACAAGGTTGAGGAGCATTGTGATGACAAGCGCATGGTGCATTGTGATGACAAGGGTCATGGAGCATTGAGTTGACAAAGGCACAGAGCATTGTGATGACAAGTGTCGCGGGGCATTGTGCTGAAAAGTTCATGGAGCATTGTGGTGACAAAGTTCACAGAGCCTTGTGATGATGAGTGCATGGACCATTGTGATGACACAGGTCATGAAGCCTTGTGATGACTGGAGTCACGGAACATTGTGATGACTGAGGTCATGGAGCATTGTGATGACAAGTGCATGGAGCTTTGTGATGACAGGGACATGGAGCATTGGTCTGACAAGTTTCATGGATAATTGTGTTGACAGTGGGCATGGCACATTGTGATGAGAAGGGCACGGAACACAGTGATACATGTGTCATGGAGCACTGCAATGACAAGGGCATGGAACATCGTGATGAGAAGGGCATCGAGCATTATGAAGACAAGGTCATGGAGTACTGTGAAGACAGGTGTCAGGGAGCATTGTGATGACATATTTCATGGTCCATTGTGATGACAATGGCATGGAGCATTGTGATGCCAATTGTTATGGAGGATTGTGATGACAAAGGTAATGGAGCATTGTGATGACAAGGGCTTGGAGCATTGTGATGACAAGGGCATGGAGCATTGTGATGACAACGGGCATTGAGAATTTTGATGAAAAGGTCGTGAAGCACTGTGATCACAAAGGCATGGAGCTTGCTAAGACAGGGGTCATGGGGCATTTCGATGACAAGTGCATGGAGAATTGTGATGACAAGAGCATGTAACATTGTGATGAGAGCTGTCACGGAGCATTTTGATGACAAGGACTTGGGGAATTGTGATGACAAGTGACATGGAGCATTGTGATGAGCAGGGCATGGAGCATTGTGATGGCAAAACCGTGGAGGACTGTGATGAGAAGACCATGGATAATTGTGAATACGAGCATCATGGAGCACTGTAATGACAAGGGGCATGGAGCATTGTGATGACAGGTGTCAAGGAGCATTGTGATGATAAGTGTCATGGAGCATTCTGATGACAAGCTTGTGGAGTATTGTGATGACAATGGCATGGAGCATTGTGATGAAAAAGGCATGGAGACTTGTCATGACAGTGTTCAATGAGCATATTGACGACAAGTGTCAGGGAGCATTGTGATGACAAGTGTATTGAGAATTGTGATGACAAGGGTCATGGAGCATTGTGATGACAACGGCATGGAGCATTGTGATGACAAGGGCCATTGAGAATTTTGATGACATGTTCATGAAGCATTTTGATGACAAGCACATGGAGCTTGCTGTGACAGGGTTCATGGAGCATTGCGATGACAAGTGCATAGAGAATTGTGATAACAAATCATGTAACACTGTGATGAGAAGTGACATGGAGCACAGTGATGCCAAGAACGTGCAGAATTGTGATGATAGGGTACATGGAGCATTGTGATGACGAGGGCATGGAGCATTGTGATGGCAAGACCTTGGAGCATTGTGATGAGAAGACCATGGATATTTGTGATGACGAGCGTCAGGGAGCACTGTAATGACAAAGGGTATGGAACATTGTGATGACAGTTGTCATGGAGCATTGTGATGACAGTGGTCATGGAGAATTTTGATGACAAGGGTCATGGAGCATATTGATGACAAGGGCTTGGAGCATTGTGATGAGAAGACCATGGATAATTGTGATGATGAGCATCATGGAGCACTGTAATGACAAGACGTATGGCGCACTGTGATGACAGTGGTCATGGAGCATTGTGATGACTGGGGACATGGAGCATTGTGATGGCAAGACAGTGGAGCATTGTGATGAGAAGACCATGGATAATTGTGATGACGAGCATCATGGAGCACTGTAATGACAAGGGGTATGGAGCATTGTGATGACAGGGGTCATGGAGCATTGTGATGACAAGAGTCATGGAGCATTCTGATGACAAGTTGGGGAGTATTGTGATGACAGTGACATGGAGCATTGTGATGAAAAGGGCATGGAGCATTCTGATGAAAAATGCATGGAGCCTTTTCATGACAAGGTTCAAGGAGCATTCTGACGACAAGTGTCAGGGAGCATTGTAATGACAAGTGAACTGAGAATTGTGATGACAAAGGTCATGGAGCATTGTGAAGACAAGGGCATGGTGTATTGTCATGACAGGCATCATGGAGCGTTGTGATGACAAGTGTTATTGAATATTGTGATCACAAGAGTTTGGAGAATTGTGATGATAGAGGTCATGGACCATTTTGATTTCAAGGAGCATGGAGCATTGTGATGACAAGGGCATGAAGCAATGTGATCCCAAGGTTCATGGAGGATTGTGAAGACAATGGTAATGGAGTATTGTGGTGACAAGCGCATGGAGCATTGTGATGACAATGTGATGTAGCATTTTGCTGACACAGGCATGGATAATTGTGAAGATAAGGGTCATGGAGAACTGTGATGATAAGCGTCATGGAGCATTGTGATTACAGGGGTCATGGAGCATTGGGATGACAAGGGCATGGATCATTGTGATGACAAGTGTCATGGAGCATTGGGTTGAAAATGTTCATGGAGCATAGTGATGACAAGGGGATGGAGCTTTGTGATGACAAGAGTCCCGGATCATTGTGTTGTCAGGAGTCATGGAGCGTTGTGATGACAGTGGTCATGGAGCATTGTGATGATATGGGTCATGGATCATTGTGATGAGAAGGTCATCGAGCACTGGGCTGAAAATGTTCATGGAGTATTGTGATGACAGGGTTCATGGAGCATTGTGATGAGAAGAACATGGAGCCTTGTGATGACAAGTCTCATGGAGCATTCTGATGAACAGGGTCATGGAGCATTGTGATTACAGGGGTCTTGGAGCATTGTGATGACAAGGGCATGGAGCATTGTGATGAGAAGGCCATGGAGCATTCTGATGACATGCGTCATAGAGGTTTGTGATGACAAGGGCATGGAGCATTGTGATTACAGGGGTCTTGGAGCATTGTGATGAAGAGGGCATGGATCACTGTGATGAAAAAGGCATGGAGCCTTGTCATGACAGGGTTCAAAGAGCATACAGACAACAAGTGTCAGGGAGAATTTTGATGACAAGTGTATTGAGCATTGTGAAGACAAAGGTCATGGAGCATTGTGAGGAGAAGACCATGGATAATTGTGATGATGAGCATCATGGGGTGTTGTGATGATAAGTGTTATGGAACATTGTGATCACAAGGGTTTGGAGCATTGTGATGACAGAGGTCATGGGGCATTTTGATTTCATTGTGATGAAAATAGCATGAAGCATTATGATGTTGGGCATGGTGCATTGTGATGACAGGGTTCATGGATCATTGAGATGAAAAGGGGCATGGAATATTGTGATTACAGGGGTCTTGGAGCATTGTGATGAGAAAGGTCATGGAGCCTTGTGATGACAAGGCCATGGAACATCGTGATGGCAGGGGTCATGGAGCATTGTGATGACAGGGGTAATGGAGCATTGTGATGGCAAGGGCATGGAGCATTGTGATGAGAAGGCCATGGAGCATTCTGATGACATGTGTCAGGGAGCTTTGTGATGACAAGGGCTTGGAGCAATGTGATGAGAGCATTCATGGAGCATTGTGATGACAATGACATAGAGCATTGTGATGCCAAGGGTCATGGATCTTTGTGATGACAAATGTCATGGAACATTTTGATGACAAGTGCATTATGCATTGTGATGAGAAGGGCAGGGAGCATTGTGATGACAGTGTCATGGACCAATTTGATGAAAATTGTCATGGAACATTTTGATGAAAGTGTTATGGAACATTGTGATGTCAGTGGTCATGGAGCATTTTGATGACAGGGGTTATGGAACATTGTTATGTCAGGGATCATTGAACATTGTGATGATAAGTGCATGTAGCACTGTGATGACAGAAGTAAGGGAACATTGTGATGACAGTGGTGAGGGAGTATTGTGATGAATAGTGATGTAATATTGTGATATCAATGGTGAGAGAGCATTTTGATGAGAAGTGCATGGAGCATTGTGATGACAAGGTTTATGGAGCATTGTGATGACAAGATTGTGGAGCACTGTGATGACAAGCGCATGGCACATTGTGATGACATGGGTCATGGAGAATTGTGCTGTCAAGCACATGGAGCATTGTGATGACAAGGGTCATGGAATATTGTGCTGAGAAAGCCATAGAGCATTGTGCTGACAAGGGTCAAAGAGCATTGTGATGAAAAGTTCATGGAGCATTGTGGTTGAAAATGTCACAGAGACTGTTGATGACAAGGGCATGGACCATTGTGATGACAAAAGTCATGAAGCATTGTGATGACTGGAGCCACGAAGCATTGTCATAACAAGGGCATGGAGCATTGGTCTAATAAGTTTCACGGATTATGGTGATGACAGTCGGAATGGCACATTGTGAGGACAAGGGCATGGCAGATTGTGATGACAAGGGCATGGAGCATTATGATGACCAGGTCATGCAGTATTGTGAAGACAGGTGTCAGGGAGCATTGTGATGACATATGTAATGGCCCATTGTGATGACAATGGCATGGAGAATTGTGATGACAAGTGTCATGGAGGATTCTGATGACAAAGGTAATGGAGCATTGTGATGACAATGGCTTGGAGCTTGCTATGACACTGGTCATGGAACACTGCAATGACAAGTGCATGGAGAATTGTGAAGACAAGAGCATGGAACATTGTGATGTGAAGTGTCATGTAGCATTGTGATGACAAGGACGTGGAGAATTGTGATAACAAGGGACATGGAGCATTGTGATGACTAGGGCCATTGAGAATTTTGATGACAAGGTCGTGAAGCATTGTGATGACAAACACATGGAGCTTGCTATGACAGGGGTCATGGAGCATTACGATGACAAGTGCATAGAGAGCTGTGATGACAAAGCATGCAACACTGTGATGAGAAGTGTCATGGAGCATAGTGATGCCAAGAACGGGAGAATTGTGATGACAGGGGACAAGGAGAATTGTGATGACCAGGGAATGGAGCATTGTGATGACAGGGGTCATGGAGCAATATTATGACAAGGGCCATGGTGCATTCTAACATAAGATATCACTTATGAAGGGAATGAAAACATGGGTACATATGAACTGAATTAGGAAAGAGAACAGAGTCTCAGATTTAGAAAACACTCTTATGCTTGCTTAAGGGGAAAGGAGAGGTGGGGAGACACAGAAAACCAGAGTTTGATATTAGCACAGGTACCATTCCATAATCCAAATACAGAAGAGACAAGCCCGACTCCTTCCTCAGTGAACAGGACTCAACACCCCTATTCCCAGCAGAGAAATATATCTGACTAGTAAGAATTTGAAAACCTATGTATTGATATGTCTCCATAAGGGAACCAAGTGTGTCTAGAACGGCATAAACACGGAAGTGAGAAATCAGCTCAAACCCACTATAAAAAGGAATTTCAAAACAAAACACAAAGACTGTGAAATTCTTACACAATACCTTCAGGGTTTCTGATGAAACTTGCAATGACCCTATCTAAAATGGCAGCTGGATGTTGCATAAGGATGGACACATGGGATTGAGAGGATTGGTGAGATTGGGAGAGCAAATGCAGAACCTTTAAAGCAATAATGCATGGCACCCATTCCATGGGTCCCAACTCTCCAGGGTGAAAGTAATATTACTACAGCTATAACATGTATGGGAAACCTAGAGAATGGACACAATGTGAATACGAAACGTTTCTAAAACTCAACGAGTAGTCCCTCTCCTGGCGCTCCGGTTTGAATTTCCAAATGCTTTACTATCAATCTCCCAACTTGGACAGACAGACCCTTTAACCTCCTGGTTCGCACAGGTTGCCAATTTGGCAGAGGATGAAAGGGAAGAGGGAGAACCAATGAGAGAGTAGCTGTTACGCATTTGGACGGGCACATGTCACTCTAATTTCCCGGCAGGAAGAAGAATTATCGAAAATCTCAGCCACCCACCGGGAACCAGTATAGGTCCTGAACCAAAATTTTGGACTTGTGGTCAGCTCACAAAAAACGAGTTGAAAAATGGAGCTCAGGGGCACAGCAATTCACAAACTGGCAGAGTAATAAAGGACAACTATCGTCCAAAAAACTGTGGAGGGAAGGCAACGAGGCGGACTTGAAAGCGAGGCAGAAGAGGAGGAAACAGATTTCAAGAGGTACGTTGGAATTGCCTTTACAGCACAGGAAGAGGGACACAACTTCGAAAATGATGCACTTGGCCGAAAAGGGTGTATGCGTTTTCTCGTGAATATATTCAGGAGAAAATGCATACACCATTTTTGGCCAAGCAAGCAAGCGGGCAATGCAAATCTGAACTACAAAGAAGTATCACTTCCCAGCACTCAAAAGGGACATCCACAAAATGTGTAAAAACCAGAAAGGCAAGACAGGCCCTGGAGAATAGGGATCCTTGTTATGCTGATGGGCGGGATGTAAATTGCCAACTGCCTCTCTGGAGGAGTGCATTGTGTTCCCTAAAAGAAGTAATCAAAAGAGCTACAGAGCCAAGGGCAATTCCAGTGTAGGGAATATACCTTGGGAAAACTGAAAATCAATAAGACAGAGCCACCCCAAAATTTAGGGCTGCACTGCTTACAAGAACCTCAAATTGGGTACACCTTAAATATCCCAGGAAATATAAAAGTGGTTCAAAAAATTGTGGTACTTACGTACGATGGAATATCCTTCAGCCATGAAATCTGTCAAAAGACCAGTAGCATCAAAATGAGTGGATTCAGGTACGATGATTCTAAGTGAAATAAGTCACACAGAAAAAGAAACTTATCATAAGATATCACTTATGAAGATCCTGTAAACATGGCTACACTTGAACTGAGTTAGGAAAGAGAACAGAGTCTCACATTTAGAAAACACTCTTATGCCTGCTTAAGGGGGAAGGAGAGGTGGGGTGATGCATAAAACCAGAGTTTGATATAAGCACAGGTACCGTTCCATAAACCAACTATGGAATAGACAAGACCTACACCTTCCTCAGTGAAAGGGACTCAAAACCCCATATTTCCCACAGAGGAATATATCTGACTAGCAAGAATCTTAAAACCTATGTATTGATATGTCTCCTTAAGGGAATCAAGTGTGTCTAGACTGGCATAAACATGGCAGCGAGAATCAGCTCAAACCCACTATACAAAGGAATTTCAAAAACAAAACAAAAAAACAGGGAAATTCTTCACAATTCCTTCAGGGTTTCTGATGAAACCAGGACTGATCCTATTTACAATGACAGCTGGATGTGGCATAAGGCTGGACACTTGGGACTGAGAGGATTCGTGAGATTGGGTGAGCAAATGCAGAAACTTTAAAGCAATAAAGCATGGCACCCATTCCATGGATCCCAACTCTCCAGTTTGAAGGTAATATTACTACAGCTATAACATGTATGGGAAACCTAGAGAATGGACACACTGTGAATACAAAAGGTTTCTAAAACACAACGAATAGTCCCTCTCCAGGTGCTTCGGTTTGACTTTCCATATGCTTTACTATCAGTCTCCCAAGTTGGACAGAGAGACCCTTTAACCTCCTGGTGCACAAAGGTTGCCAATTTGGCAGAGGATGAAAGGGAAGAGGGAGATCCAATGAGACAGTAGCTGTTAGCCATTTGGACGAGCACATGTCACTCTAATTTCCCGGCAGGAAGAAGAATTAACCACAGTCTCAGCCACCCACCGGGAACAAGTATAGGTCCTGAACCAAAATTTTGGACTTGCGTTCAGCTCAGAAACAACGAGTTGAAAAATGGAGCTCAGGGGCACAGCAATTCACAAACTGGCAGAATAATAAAGGTCTACTATCGTCCAAAAATCTGTTGAGGGAAGGCATCGAGGCGGACTTGAAAGCGAGGCAGAATAGCAGGAAACAGATTTCAAGTGGTACGTTGGAATCACCTTTAAAGCACAGGAAAAGGGGCACAACTTCGACAATGATGCTCTTGGCCAAAAAGGGCATATGCGTTTTCTCCAGAATATATTCAAGAGAAAACGCATACGCCCTTTTTCGCCATGCAAGCAAGCAGTCAATGCAAATCTGCACTACAAAGAAGTATCATTTCCCACCGGTCAAAAGGGACATCCACAAAATGTGTAAAAACCAGAAAGGCAAGACAGGCCCTGGAGAACAGGGAGCCTTGTTATGCTGATGGGTGGTATGTAAATTGACAACTGCCTCTCTGAAGGAGTGCATTGTGTTCTCGAAAACAAATAAACAACAGAGCTACAGAGCCAAGGGCACTTCCAGTTTAGGGAATATACCTTGGCATAACTGAATATCAATAAGACAGAGCCACCCCAAAATTTAGGGCTGCACTGCATACAAGAACCTCAACTTGGGTACACCTTAAATATCCAAGGAAATATAAAAATGGTTCACAAAATTGTGGTACTTACGTACGTTGGAATATCCCTCAGCAATGAAATCAATGTCATAAGACCGGTAGCAGCAAAATGAGTGGATTCAGGTACGATGATTCTAAGTGAAATAAGTCACACAGAAAAAGAAACTTATCATAAGATATCACTTATGAAAATCTTGTAAACATGGCTACACTTGAACTGAGTTAGGAAAGAGAACAGAGTCTCACATTTAGAAAACACACTTATGCCTGTTTAAGGGGGAAGGAGAGGTGGGGTGATGCATAAAACCAGAGTTTGGTATAAGGACAGGTACCGTTCCATAAACCAACTATGGAATACACAAGACCTACACCTTCCTCAGTGAAAGGGAGTCAAAACCCCATATTTCCCACAGAGGAATATATCTGACTAGAAAGAATCTTAAAACCTATGTATTGATATGTCTCTGTAAGGGAATCAAGTGTGTCTAGACTGGCATAAACATGGCAGCGAGAATCAGCTCAAACCCACTAGACAAAGTAATTTCAAAAACAAAACAAAAAAACAGGGAAATTCTTTACAATTCCTTCAGGGTCTCTGATGAAACCTCGAATGCCCCTGTCTACAATGAAAGCTGGATGTGTCATAAGGCTGGACACTTGGGACTGAGAGGATTGGTGAGATTGGGTGAGCAAATGCAGACCCTTTAAAGCAATAATGCATGGCACCCATTCCATGGGTCCCAACTCTGCAGGTTGAAAGGAATATTACTACAGCTATAACATGTACGGGAAACCTAGAGAATGGACACACTGTGAATACGAAAGGTTTCTAAAACTCAACGAATAGTCCCTCTCCTTGTGCTGCGGTTTGACTTTCTAAATGCTTTCCTATCAATCTCCAAACTTGGGGAGACAGCCCCTTTAACCTCCTGGTTCGCACAGGTTGCCAATTTGGCAGAGGATGAAAGGGAAGAGGGAGAACCAATAAGAGAGTAGCTGTTAGGCATTTGGACAGGCATATGTCACTCTAATTTCCAAGCAGGAAGAAGAATTAACCAAAGTCTCAGCCACCCACCGGGAACCAGCATAGGTCCGGAACCAAAATTTTGGACTTGCGTTCAGCTCACAAAAAACGAGTTGAAAAATGGAGCTCAGGGGCACAGCAATTCACAAACTGGCAGAGTAATAAATGACAGATATCATCCAAAAATCTGTTGCGGGAAGGCATCGAGGCAGACTTGAAAGCGAGGCAGAATAGCAGGAAACAGATTTCAAGAGGTACATTGGAATCACCATTAAAGCACAGGAAGAGTGGCACAACTTCGCCAATGATGCACTTGTCCATAAAGTGCGTTTGCGTTTTCTCCTGAACATATTCAAGAGAAAACGCATAGGCCCATTTTAGCCAAGCAAGTTAGCGGGCAATGCAAATCTGCACTACAAAGAAGTATCACTTCCCATCAGTCAAAAGGGACATCCACAAAATGTGTAAAAACCAGAAAGCCAAGACAGGCCCTGGAGTACAGGGAGCCTTGTTATGCTGATAGGCGGGATGTAAGTTGCCAACTGCCTCTCTGGAGGAGTGCATTGTGTTCCCTAAAACAAGTAAACAACAGAGCTACAGAGCCATGGGCACTTCCAGTCTAGGGAATATACCTTAGGAAAACTGAAAATCAATAAGACAGGGCCACCCCAAAATTTAGGACGGCACTGCTTACAAGAACCTCAACTTGGGTACACCTTAAATATCCAAGGAAATATAAAAATGGTTCAAAAAATTGTGGTACTTACGTACGATGGAATATCCCTCAGCCATGAAATCAATGTCATAAGACCAGTAGCAGCAAAATGAGTGTATTCAGGTCCGATGATTCTAAGTGAAATAAGTCACACAGAAAAAGAAACTTATCATAAGATATCACTTATGAAGATCCTGTAAACATGGCTACACATGAACTCAGTTAGGTAAGAGAACAGAGTCTCACATTTAGAAAACACTCTTATGCCTGCTTAAGGGGGAAGGAGAGATTGTGTGATGCATAAATCCAGAGGTTGATATTAGCACAGGCACCATTCCAAAAACCAAATACAGAATAGACAAGACATACACCTTCCTCAGTGAACGGGACTCAACACCCCATATTCCCCACAGAGGAATATATCTGACTAGTAAAATTCTTATAACTTTTGTGTTGATATGACACCATAAGGGAATCAAGGGTGTCTAGACAAGCATAAACACGGCAGTGAGAATCAGCTGAAACCCACTATAAAAATGAATTTCAAAAACAAAATAAAAAAACAGGGAAATTCTTTACAATTCCTTCAGGATCTCTGATGAAACCTGGAATGACCATATCTACAACGACAGCTGGGTATGGCATAAGGCTGGACACTTGGGACTGAGAGGATTGGTGAGATTGGGTGAGAAAATGCAGACCCTATAAAGCAATATTGTGTGCCACCCATTCCATTGGTCACAACTCTCCAGGTTGAAGTTAATATTACTACAGCTATAACATGTACTGTAAACCTAGAGAATGGACACACTGCGATGGTGAAAGGTTTCTAATACTCTCCTAATATTCCCTCTCCTGGTGCTCCGGTTTGACTTTCCAACTGCTTTAATAACTATCTCCCAACATGGAGAGACGGCCCCTTTAACCTCCTGGTGCGCATAGTTTGTCAAATTTGCAGAAGATGAAACTGAAGAGAGTGAACCAATGAGATAGTAGCTGTTATCCATTTGAACGGGCACATGTCACTCTAATTTCCAGTCAGGAAGAAGTATTCACCAAAGTCTCAGCCTGCCTAGCAGGAACGAGTATAAGCCCTGAACCAAAATTTTGGATTTGCCACCCACTCACAAAAAAGCGAGTTGAAAAATGGAGCTCAGGGGCACAGCATTTCCCAAACTGACAGAGTAATGAAGTTTAACTATCGCCCAAAAATCTTTTGAGGGAAGGCAACACGGTGGACTTGAAAGCGAGGCAGAATAGCAGGAAACAGATTTCAAGCGGTACATTGGAATTGCTTTTAAAGCACAGGAAGAGGGCCACAACTTCAACAATGATGCACTTGGCCAAAAAGGGCGTATGCATTTTCTCCTGAATATATTCAGGAAAAAATACATACGCCGTTTTTGTCCAAGCAAGCAAGCGGGCAATGCAAATCTGCACTACAGAGAACAATCACTTCCCACAGGTCAAAACGGACATCCACAAAATGTGTAAAAACCAGAAAGGCAAGACAGGCCCTGGAGAACCTGTAGCCTTCTTAGGCTAATTGGCAGGATGTAAATTGCCAACTGCCTATCTGGAGGAGTGCATTGTGTTCCCTAAAACAAATAAACAACAGAGCTACAGAGCCCAGGACACTTCCAGTCTAGGGAATATACCTTTGGAAAACTGAAATTCAATAATACACAGCCATGCCAAAATTTAGGGCTGCACTGCTTACAAGAACCTCAACTTGGGTACACCTTAAATATCCCAGGAAAGACAAAAATGGTTCAAGAAATTGTGGTCCTTACATACAATGGAATATCCCTCAGCCATGAAATCAATGTCATAAGGCCAGTAGCAGCAAAATGAGTGGATTCAGGTACGATGATTCTAAGTGAAATAAGTCACAGAGAAAAAGAAACTTATCATAAGATATCACTTATGAAGGTCCTGTAAACATGGCTACACATGAACTGAGTTAGGAATGATAACAGAGTAACGAATATTATCATAAGATATCACTCATAGCGGGAATGTACACATGGCTACACATGAACTGAATTACAAACACAACAGAGTCACAGATTTAGAAAACAATCTTCTGCTTGCTTAAGGCGAAAGGCGAGTTGGGGTGATGCATAAAACCACAGTTTGAAATTAGCACAGATACCGTTACATAAACCAAGTATGTAATAGACAACACCTACTCCCGGCACAATGAACTGGACTCAACACCCCCTATTCATTGTAGAGGAATATATCTGAGTCTAAGAAATTTAAAACATATGTATTCTCATGTCTCGATAAAGGAAACATGTGTGTGTATAACGGCATGAACACAGCACTGAAATTCAGCCCAACCCCCTTATACAATTAAATTTCAAAAGCAAAATGCAAAAACAGCGAAACAGAGAGAAAGTCTTAAAAATTACTTCAGGGCCTGTGATGCAACCTGGATTGACCACCTTTACACCCACAGCTGGATGAGACATAAGACTGGACACTTGGGGCTGACAAAATTGCTGAGGTTGTGTGAGCAAAGGAACACCACTTAGAGCAAGACTGTGTACTACCCTTCTAGTGGTCCCAAATCTACAGGTTTAAGGGAATCTTCCTACAGTTAAAACATGCATGGGAAACCCAGTGGATGGTACACTGTGTAATTGGGAAAGTTTTCTAAAAGGTACCTCATTTTTCCTTTCGTCGTGCTCGGCTTCGCCATTCCATCTGCATTACTAAAAATGTCCCCACTTGGAGTGTCAGCGCCTTTACCCTCCTGTTATGCACAGTTTGCAAATTGTGCAGAGGAGGTACAGGAAGAGGGGAAACAAATGAGAGAGTAGCTGTAGGTGTTTGGATGGGCACATGTCACACTAGTTTCCCATCAGGAAGAAGAATTAACCAAAGGCTCAGCCTGAAGCCCCGGAACCAGACTAGGGCCTAAAGCCATCCAGCGGTATTGCAGCCAGCTCACAAATAGGCGAGTTGAAAAATGGATATCAGGGGCACAGCAATTCACAAACTTGCAGAGTTATAAAGGACAACTATCATCCAGAAATATATTGAGGTAAGGCAGTGAAGAGGATTTGAATGCAAGGCAGAATTGAAGGAAAGAGATTTCAAGAGGTACAATGGAGTCGTCTTTAAAGCACATGAAAAGCAACAGAACTTCGACAATGTTGCCCTTGGCCGAAAAGGGAGTGTGTGTATTTTCTTGAATATATTCGGGAAAAAATGCATACGCCCTTTTTGGCCAAGCAAGCCATCAGTCATTGCAAATCCACACTACATAGAAGTGTCCCTTACCTCCAGTCAAAAGGGCCATCCACAAATTGTGTAAAAACCACAAATGCAGGAGAGGCCATGGAGAACAGGGAGCCTGGTTACGCCGATGGACAGGATGTAAATTGCCAACAGCCTCTCTGGAGAACTGTATGTTGTTTTCTAAAACAGAGCTACAGAGCATAGCGCTCTTCCACTCATGGGCGTGTATTTTGGGAAAACTAAAAATCCACAACACACAGCCAGCCCAAAGTTTAGGGCTGCTCTGTTTACAAGAACCTCGACTTCGGTACACTTTAAATATCACAGGAAAGGACAAAAATGGATATAGATATTGTGGTAATTATATACAATGGAATGTC
This sequence comes from Hyperoodon ampullatus, assembly GCF_949752795.1. Lineage (NCBI taxonomy): Eukaryota > Metazoa > Chordata > Mammalia > Artiodactyla > Ziphiidae > Hyperoodon > Hyperoodon ampullatus. The sequence continues at coordinate 107,170,644 of NC_136914.1, forward strand.
ACTCAGACATAAAATCAATGTCATAAGACCAATAGCAGCATAATGAGTGGCTTTAGGTACGATGATGCTAAGTGAAATGAGCCACAAAGAAAAAGAAACTTATTGTAATATATCACTTATAGAGGGAATGTAAACATGGCTACACATGAGCTGAATTTCAAAAGAGAACAGAGTCTCACATTTAGAAAACACACTTATTCCTCCTTAAGGGGAAAGGTGATGTGGGGTGATGTGTAAAAGCAGAGTTTGAAATTAGCACAGATACCATTCCATATACAAAATATGTAATAGACAAGACCTACTCCTTGCTCAATGAACTGGACACAAAACAGCCTATTCACTGAAGAGGAATATATCTGACTGGTAATAATCTTGAAACCTATGTATTTACATGTCTCCATAATGGAATCAAGTGTATGTAGATTGGCATAAACAGAATTCAATGGAACAGGACAGAAATCCCAGAGATAAACCTACATACCTATGGCTATCTCATCTATGACAAAGGAGCTAAGGATATACAATGGAGAAAAGACAGTCTCTTCAGTAATTGGTGCTGGGAAAACTGGACCCCTACACATAAAAGAATGAAGTTAGAACACTCCATAACACCATACACAAAAATAAACTCTAAATTGATTAGAGATCTAAATATAAGACCAGACACTATAAAACACTTAGAGGAAACCATAGGCAGAACACTCTATGACATAAATCACAGCAAGATCCTTTTTGACCCACCTCCTAGAGAAATGGAAATAAAAACAGAAATCAACAAATGGAACCTAAGGAAACTTAAAAGCTTTTACACAGTACAGGAAAACATAAACAAGATGCAAAAACAACCCTCAGAATGGGAGAAAATATTTTCAAATGAAGCAATTGACAAAGGATTAATCTCCAAACTTTACAAGCACCTCGTGTAGCTCAATATAACAAAAACAAACAACCCAATCCAAAAACGGGTAGAAGACCTAAATAGACATTTCTCCAAAGAAGATATATAGATTACCAGGAAACACATGAAAGGATGCTGAACGTCACTAAACATTAGAGAAATGCAAATCAAAACTACTGTGAGGTATCACCTCACAGCAGTCAGAGTGGCAATCATCAAAAAAATCTACAAAACAATAAATGCTGGAGAGGCCTTTATTGGAGAAAAGGGAACACACTTGCACTGTGGGTGGGAATGTAAATCGATAAGGGCACTAGGGAGAACAGTACGGAGATTCCTTTAAATAACTAACAATAGAAGTACCATACGACACAACAATCCAACTACTGGGCATTTGCCTTGCGAAAACCATAATTCAAAAAGAGTTATGTACGAAAGTGTTCATTGCAGCTCTATTTACAATAGCCAGGACATGGAAGCAACCTAAGTGTTCATCGACAGATGAATGGATAAAGAAGATCTGGCACATATATACAATGGAATATTACCCAGCCATAAAAAGAAGCAAAACTGAGTTATTTGTACTGAGGTGGATGGACTTAGAATCTGTCCTACACAGTGAAGTAAGTCAGAAAGGGAAAAACAAATACTGTATGTTAACAGAGATATACAGAATCTAATGAAGAAAAAAAAAGATTTTGAAGAACCTAGTGGCTGGACAGGATTAAGGACACAGACGTAGAGAAAGGACTTGAGGACACTGGAAGGGGGATGAGTAAGCTGGGACGAAGTGAGAGAGTGGCATGGACATAAATACATTTCCAAATGTAACACCGATCGCTACTGGGAAGCAGCCACATAGAACAGGGAGATCAGCTCGGTGCTTTGTGACCACATAAAGGGGTGGGATATGGAGTGTGGGAGGGAGATGCAAGAGGGAGGGGATCTGGTGATATTTGTATATGTATAGCTGATTCACTTTGTTATACAGCAGAAACTAACACTCCATTGTAAAACAATTATACTCCAATAAACGTGTAAAAGGAAAAAAAAAAAAAAAACAAAGAATGTCCAGGAATAAACCTACACACCTATGGTCAACTAATCTATGACAAAGGAGGCAAGACTATACAATGGAGATAAGACAGTCTCTTCAATCATTGGTGCTGGGAAATATGGACAGCTACATGTAAAAGAATGAAATTAGAACACTCCCCAACACCATACATAAAAATATATTCAAAATGGATTAGAGACATTAACGTAAGACCGGACAGTATAAAACTCTGAGAGGAAAACTTACGAAGGATACTCTGACGTAAATCACAGCAAGATCATTTTTTTTTTTTTTTTTTTTTTTTTTTTTTTGCTATACGCGGGCCTCTCACTGTTGTGGCCCCTCCCGTTGCGGAGCACAGGCTCCGTATGCGCAGGCTCAGCGGCCATGACTCACGGGCCCAGCCGCTCCACGGCATGTGGGACCTTCCCGGACTGTGGCACAAACCCGTTTCCCCCCCATCGGCAGGCGGACTCTCAACCACTGTGCCACCAGGGAAGCCCAGCAAGATCTTTTTTGATCCACCTCCTATAGTAATGAAATAAAAAAGAAAATTATACAGATGGGACCTAATGAAATGTAAAAGCTTTTGCAAAGCAAAGGAAACTACAAACAAGACGAAAAGACAACCCTCATAATGGCAGAAAATATTTGCAAACGAATCAATGGACAAATGTTTAATCTCCAATATATATAAACAGCTCATGCAGCTCAATATTAATAAAACAAACAACCCAATACAAAAATGGAAGAAGATCTAAATAGACATTTCTTCCAAGAAGACATAGAGATGGCCAGTACGCACATGAAAAACTGCTCAACATCACTAATTATTAGAGAAATGGAAATCAAAACTACAATTAGGTATCACGTCACACCTGTTAGAATGGGCATCATCAGAAAATCTACAAACAACAAATGCTGGAGAGGGTGTGGAGAAAAGGAACCTTCTTCCACTATTGTTGGGAATGTAAATCGATATAGTCTCTATGGAAAACAGTATGGAGGTTCCTTAAAAAACTAAAAAGAGAATTACCATATAATCCAGCAATCCCACTACTGGGCATATACCCAGAGAAAACCATAAATCAAAAAGACACATTCACCACAATGTTCATTGCAGCACTATTTACAATAGCCAGGTAATGAAAGCAATCCAAGTGCCCACAGACAGACGAATGGATAAAGATGTGGTACATATATACAATGGAATATTACTCAGCCATACATAGGAATGAAATTGGGTCATTTGTAGAGACCTTGATGGATCTAGAGACTGTCATACAGAGTGAAGTAAGTCAGAAAGAGAAAAACAAATATTGTATATTAATGCATATATGTGGAACCTAGAAAAATGGTACAGATGAACCGGTTTGCAGGGCAGACATAGAGACACAGATGTAGAGAACAAACATATGGACACCAAGGGGGGAACGCCATGTGAGGGTGGTGGTGGGATGAATTGGGAGACTGGGATTCACATGTGCACACTTATATGTATAAAATAGATATCCAATAAGTACCTGCTGTATAAAATAAATAAATTAATTAAAAATAAATTAAAAATAAATGCATAACATTTAATAAAATAAAACAAAAATTTTTCCCTTCACATAGACGTCTTTATATTAATGCAGTATTTCCATGGTTATATCTCCAAATTAAAAAAAAAGAGGAATAAACAAAATCTACCTTGAACCAAAAAGAAAAAAAGAAAAAAAAAATACAGAACCCACCAGTTATACAGAGGAAAATCGTATCAGGGCACTTGCTCCAGTGGTAAAAAATTCTTAAGTTGGTCAGAGGTGGGAAATCGTCTCCCATGCAGTCAGCAGCACTCCCCCCCACAAGGAGCATCCTCATTGCAAAGCTGGGGGACTGTGTCGAGGCGTCTGTGAGTAAATGTGAGGTGAGCCCCAGTCCTGTTGCAGCTGAACTCTTCCCACCCTTTCCAGGTAAAACACCTGAATATGTACAAGAACTTGCAAGCCTAGAGGAAGGGCTGTGGAGCCACACCAGCGACAGCACGCAGGCCGACTTGGTGCCTTCAGGGCAACCAGGATGGTCCAGGCCCCAGATGCTCTTCTGGAAGCTTTCCATTTCCCTGCCTGAGATACCCCTCCTGCCACGGCCCCCACTGCTTTTTTACTTCCTCACCTCTGCCTGGGGAGAAATTCCAGCGGTAGGTATGGGTGACACATCCTGTTCTTTAGCAGGTGGCAGCCTGGCAACTCCTGCAGAAAGTCCAGCAGAGCCATACTCACACTGGGCCACCCACAAAGCCACGGCCCCTCACTCCCTCCCACCACCAGAGCCCCGACACTGCTGACGGGGCAGAGAATATGGCGTCAGGCACAGCTAAAGGGGCTCTTGCTGACTGGAGAGGTGTTTATATTCACCTCAACCCAGGCACACCTGGGGTGGGCTGGCAGGCAGTGTCACGCTGCCCAAATCAGCCAATCCTCACCCCTCAGGGGCTCACAGTTGCAGAAAATGAACCTTGCTAAATGGGCCAGGCTCAAGGAACAGGTGTGGGCTCTTGAGAGTGAGGATAGACAAGGGGCTGCAGCTGCGTCTTGTTTTCTTACCATTTTATCTGGTCCATGAGTGGAAAACAACTTCAAGAAGACCCTATCCTAATGAGAGGAACCCAGGAGTCAGGGAGAGGAGTGATGATGGGTGGAGACAGAGGCCTGGTGCCCTGGCTGCAGTGGAAGTGTCTGGAAGACCAGGCAGAGAGAGCCTGCACAGAGTGATAGCCAGGGTCAGAGAGCTGTCAGAGCCGCTGTTTGTTAGTTCAAGTCCTCTCTGAGGTGTTCTGTGTCAGCTGTGAGCGACAGGTGAGCTGGGGGTTCTCTGCAAGTTGGGCTATGTGCACAGTTCCTGTGTGCCCAGCCCTGCTGGGGTACCTGCCCAGGGGAGCTCCGTATCCTGGGAGGGGCCTGACTAGGAGAGCCCCATGAGCCGCTGGGTAGCTGCTCATGTGAGCTCCATACCCTGGGAGGGACTTGACCACGAGAGCCCCGTGGGCTGTGGGGTGGGGGGTGCAGCCCAGGTGAGCTCCATATCCTGGGATTGGCCTGACCACGAGAGCCCCATGGGCTGCTGGAGACCTGGTAAAGGATATCAGGACAGTCAGTGAAGCCACTGAGGATATACATCCAGTAGCTCCTATTTCCTACACCCTGCTGGTCATTCTACCGTCCACCAGGCCATGACATTCTGTATTAGGCTTCAATGATGCCTTCTTCTGTATTCCATTCATCTCAGAGTCACAAGAATTTTTGGCTTGTGAGTGGCAGGACACAACATGCAACAAAAGCAATAATGCTGGGCCGTCCTGCCCCAATGGTTCAAAAATCCCCACACCATCATTGGGGAAATGTCCTCTAAAGACCTAAAAGTTCTACCTCTGTAAAAGGGAACCCTCCTTCAATATGCAGATGACATTCTGATCGCCAGGCCTACTGAAGACGCCTCTGAACTACCTAGCCAAGAAAGGATAGAAGGTGTCCAAGAAAAAGGCTCAAATATCCCAGGCTAAGGTGCCATGCTTGGGCTTCATTCTCACAGATATTAGGAGAAACGCATCCCAGGATAGGGAAGAAGCCATTTGCAGCCTTACCTCTTCTAAGACTAGAAGACAGCTTAGGGGTTCCTGGGGAGGCCAACGTTTTCTGCTTCTGGATCCCTAACTACAGTCTAATAGCTGGGCCTCTACATGAAACACTGACACGAAAAGATGATGATCCTTTTGAATAGAATCCAGAAGCAGCCTTTCAAGAATGGAAAGAGCGGTCAATTCAGACCCTTGCCCAGGAACTCCCTAATTTAGCTAAACCCTTTGACCTTTACATACCCGGTCAAAGGTTAATCGCCCTTGGAGCCTTAGTGCAAAAACTGGGACCACTTGAAATGGAGCAACACAAGAATGCCCTTCAGGTATGATAAACTATGGTCACCAAGGGCTTTGCCCACCGACTCATCAGGCCAGGATACGGGGGTATCTAAAAAGCTGGAAATCAGCAGCTCGCAAGGCCAGCTCCCTCCTAAGGGAAAAGGACCCCACGTGGTGATCCTAACCACCCATCGTGCCCTGAACTTGCAGGGGTCGCTCTGTGAACACACTGACCTCGAGTGAGGAGGCCCTCCAACTCCAACCTCCAGAGAGACAAACAGGGGCAACGGGCCCCCAAGATGACTCGTGTGACCAGCACTTGACCTGGAGTTTCTCTCAGAAAATGACAAGACTGTGCCCCGAAAGAGCAGACTACTGCTTGCAGGACTTACTGCACCCAGAGGGGAGATAATAAGCTTGGCGGGGGAAACGTATATCATGCTTTCACCATAGAAAATCCTACAGACACTGCAGTGATGGTGGCCAATATGACCGGGTGGAAGGCTGGCTACTTCTAAAGGCCGTTGACTCAGTGGACTTCGTGGTCCTGGATCACCACTGACCCTGGACTGTCTGGGAGTTGTGGGGGCAGGGTTCTGACACATGGTGATGTTTGTACATTAATTCAGGGACCTAATTAAAGAAAGCACAGACTACTGGTCAGAGCATCTAGGCTGGCAAAAACCGTCAGCCTAAGGTCGTCGAACAAATGTGGGGTGGGTTGAAACACGCCACCGCAGCATCTCTGTGCATCTCTTTCCTGGACCCTTAAAGGTCATTAGAATCTATAACACTTCCAATGCTGTTGCTCAGGCGGACGAGAAGTGAGGCAGGAGGCCTTGGGACAATCAACCTCACCTGGAGGCTGGTGGGGAGACATTTTGCCCCCCCGCATGTATCAGGGCTCCCACCACAGCATGAAGCAGTTAAAAAAGAGGGGTCTGCACCCTCAACACCCCAAGAATGAGGAACGGAACAAAAAGCAGAGGAGGTGTTCGTCTCCGGCAACATTCATTAAAAATTCCTGGGAGATAAAAAGAAAATCTGGGCAATAAAATAAAGTCTAACCTGTTTTTCCTTTGTGCTTTGTCTAATTTCACGTGCTCCTAGGGTTCCACATGCAGAGGTCCCACACCCGGCACTTCAGAACCGATTTCCTAGTGCAGAATGGCTGGGTCGACACCTCAGGTAGTGGGGTCCCATGCAGACTCTGCGGCATAGAGCCTGAGCTGCAGCCAACCCAGCCCTCGAGATCTCCATCCCCTCCCTCCCACTGACGCTGCCGGGATCCCTACACAGCAGCCCAACCCACAGCCCGTGGGGGAGTGCACACTCTCACCTCTCCATTCTGTTTTCAAAATAAAGTTTCCTTTGCTTCTGAACCAAACTCAGTCTTGATCTGTTGACTCCAATGACACTGGGCATGGGGACTCCTGTTGGGGTCCACTCTGGAGGATCAGTAACAGAAATTGAGAACACTGTAACTTCAATGAACAGATATGTGAGCCAAACTGTAGTTAACATAGAGCAGTGTATAATGCTCGGGTAAAATAAGATGTTTCTAAGACTTACATTTGATATTTCCATCACTTTCCTATAAGCAAGTTCAGTGAAGACGTCTGTCTTATTTGTCAGGTCAACATTAGAGAAATGAAGTGATTTATTTCCATGGATGTACATCGAATACTCTTGGCTGAAGCTTCAATCTTGTTTTGAATGCTTTTCCATTGAAAATGATACCTCTCTTTCAGCTCCCCCATTTCTGAGAAGTATAAAATCTTATAATTTATTATTACCAAAGGGGAAAGGTAGGAGAAGGGATAAATTAACAGTTTGGGATTAACACATACACACTGCTATGTATAAAATAGATCATCAACAAGGACCTACTGTATAGCACAGGGAACTACACTGAATATTTTGCAATAACCTATAAGGGGAAATAATCTGAAAAAGAATAGATATTTTTATTGACATCATCTATCAATGATAGATAAAATGTAACCTAAGGAAGTCTGATGGTGAGCCCTTCTGACCCTGTAGATTTCAACTGTCTAAAGTTTGGTCTCTGCCTATTTCCCAAGGCCCTTAATGGACATACGTGTAGCCGTAGCTTAAAAATTCCCCAGTTTGGGGTTCGGGGAGGCACTGATTTGGAAAAATCCCTGGTGTTCTCCTTACATGCACGGGACCCTTCCTACAGCTAAAACATGCCTGTCACACCTAGAGGATGGTACACCGTTTGATCGGAAAGAGTTTGGAAAAGGCACCTCATCTCCTCATCGCCTGGTGCTTGGGTTCACCCCTCCAGCGTCTTTCCTAACAATCTCCTCACTTGGGGATATCAGCACCATCAACATCCTGTTGCACACAGTTTGGAATTGGTCCAGAGGATGAAGCGGAAGGATGAGAAAAATTTAGAGACAAGCCTTAGGTGTTCGGACAGGCACATGCCACTCTAATTTCCAATCCGGAAGACAAATTCATCAAAGGCTAGAATTGCCCACGGAAACAGAATAGGGCTAGAGGAAATCCCACTGTTTCGTGTCCAGTTTCCAAAAACACAAGTTGAAAAATGCAACTCAGGGGCACTAAAATTCATGAAACTGCACAGTTGAAAATATCTATCGTCGAAAAATGTCTGAGGTAAGTCACAGAAAAGGACTTGTAAGCAAGGGAGAGTGGCAGGAAACAGATTTGAAGAGGTAGAAAGGACTCCCCATTAAAGTACAAGAAAAGAGGTTGAACATCGCCAATGATGAAGTTGGCCAAAAAGGGCGTATGCAATTTTTCTGAATATATTCAAGTAAAGGCCATGCACACTTTTTATCCAACCAAACAGGTGGGCACTGGAAATCAATACTACAAAATGTATCACTTCACATCAGACAGAAGGGCCATCCACATAAGGTGTAAACACCAGAAATGCAGGACAGGGTGAGGAGAAAAGGGAGCCCTGTGAGGCTGATAGTGGAAATGTAATTTGCCAACGGTCACTCTGGAGAAGTGTATTGTGTTTGCTAAAACATCTAAAAAATGAGCTACAGAGCATAGGGCAGTTGCACTCATGGGCGTATACCTTGGGAAAATCTAAAATCGACAGAAAACAGGCACCCCAACGTTTACCACCTCTCTGTTAAAAAGGGCCTCAACTTGGATATAACCTAAATGTCCCTGGAAGGATAAAATGGATAAAAGAGATGGGGTACTTATGTAGAGTGGAATATTACTCATCCAGAAATCAATGAAATAAGGCCAGTTGTAACAACTCTGGAGGAGTTACATACGATCATTCTAAGTGACATATGTCAGAAAGAAAAAGACACATATCATAAGATGTCACTTAAAGGTGGAATCAAAATGGCTACACATGAAATAAATTACAAAACAGAAACATAGTCAAATATGTAGAAAATTGACATAAGTCTGCTAAATGGGAAAGGTGTGGAATGGTGAGGTATTATTCAGGAGGTTGAAATTAGCAAAGATACCATTCCAAGTACCAAATTGAATAACTGACAAGGTCTACACTGTACCTCAAAGAACTGCACTCAGCCCACTCAAGTCAATGGAAAATAATACATATGACTGGTAAGCATCTGAAAAAGAATTTATTGTTGTCTCACAGTACATGAATTAAGTGGATGTACAGCAGCAAAAAACAGAGTTTTGAAAATCAGCTGTAACCAATATAAAAATAAATTTAAAAATATTTATAAAAACAGTGAGACAGACAAAAATTCTTACAAGTTTTGTTGAAGGGCTACGATGTAACATGGATTGAACACATGTAGACCCACAGCAGGATGATTATATAAGGCTGGAAGCTATGAATGCTAAGAGATGTTAGAGAGGCTGGGTGAGGAAATGCAGACCTTTTAAAGTAATACTGCCTGGTACCCATTCCATGGGTCCCAAATCTGCAGGTTCAAGGGAATCTTCTGACAGCGAAAACATGCCTGGGAAACCGAGATGAATGTACACCGTGTGCTCAGGAAAGGTGTCTAAAATGCACCTCATTTTTGATCTCCTGGTGCTGGGGTTCGCCATTCCAGCCACATTACTAACAATGTCCCCACTTGGAGAATCAGCACCTTTAACCTCCTGTTTCACACAGTTTGCAATTTGTGCAGAGGATAAATGGGAAGAGGGGGAACCAATGAGAGATTAGCTGTAGGAGTTTTGACAGGCACATGCCACTCTAATTTCCCATTAGGAAGAAGAATTAACCAAAGGCTCAGCCTGCCTCCCCAGAACCAGAATAGGGCCGGAAGCAATCCAATGGTTTGGCGGCCAGCTCACAAAAAAAGCGAGTTGCAAAATGGAGCTCAGGAGCAGACAATTCAAAGACCTGCAAAGATATAAATGATAACCAACGTCCAAAAATATATTCAGGTAAGGCAACGAATAGGATCTGAATGAGAGGCAGAATTGCAGGAAACAGATTTCAAAAGGTAGATTGTACTCACATTTAAAGCATATGAAAAGCAGCAGAATTTCTAAAATGATGCAGTTGGGCAAAAGGGTGTATGCGTTTTTTTCGTGAATATCTTCAGGAAAAAAAACACATACAGAGTTTTTGGCCAACCAAGCAAGAGGGAAATGCAAATCCGCACAACAAAGAAGTCTCAATTTCCACTGCTCAGAAAGGCCATCCAAAAAATGTGTACAAACCAGAAATGCAGGAGAGGCCCTGGAAAAAGGGAGCCTAGTCACGCTGATGGGTGGCGTATAAATATCCAAGAGCCACTCTGAAGAAGTGTATGCTGTTTCCTAAAACCTCTAAAATACAAAGCCCCGGAGCAAAGGGGACTTCCAACTCATGGACATAGAACTTGGGAAGAATATATGTCAATAAGACACAGACACCCCAAAGTTTAGGGCTGCTCTGAATACAAGAACCTCAACTTTGGTACACCTAAAATATCCCAGGAAAAAGAGAAATGCATAAAGAACTTGTGGTAATTTTGTACAACGGAATATCACGCAGACGTGAAATCAATGTATATAAGGCCAGTAGCAGCATAATGAGTGGATTTAGGTATGATGATTTTAAGGGAAATTAGTCACACAGAAAAATAATCTTATCATAAGATATCACTTATAGAGGGAATGTCAATATCACAACACATGAACTGAATTAGGAAAAAGAACAGAGTCTCACATTTAGCAAACAACTCTTATGCCTGCTTCAGGGGAAAGGAGAGGTGGGGTGATGCATAAAACCAGAGTTTGATATTAGCACAGGTACCATTCCATAAACCAAATACAGAATAGACAAGACCTACACCTTCCTCAGTGAACGGGACTCAACACCCCTATTCCCTGCAGAGGAATATATCTGACTAGTAAGAATCTTAAAACGTATGTATTGATATGTCTCTGTAAGGGAATCAATTGTGTTTAGACCGGAATAAACACGTCAGTGAAAATCAGCTCAACCCCACTATAAAAATGAATTTCAAAAACAAAACCAAAAAACAGCGAAACTCTTACACAATTCCTTCAGGGGTCCTGATGAAACCTGGAATGACCCTATCTGCAAAGACAGCTGGATGAGACATAAGGCTGGACACTTGGGACTGAGAGGACTGTTGAGATTGGGAGAGAAAATGCAGTCCCTTTAAAGTAGTAATGCATGCCACCATTCCATGGGTCCCAAATCTCCAGTTAGAAGGGAATATCACTACAGTTATAACATGTATGGGAAAGCTAGAGAATGGACACCCTGTGATGTCGAAAGGTTTCTAAAACTCTCCTAATTATTCCTCTCCTTGTGCTCCAGTTTGGCATTCCAACTGCTTTACTATCAATCTCCCAACTTAGGAGAGTCAGCCCCTATAACCTCCTGGTTCGCACAGTTTGCTAATTGTGCAGAGGATGAAAGGGAAGAGGGAGAACCAATCAGAGAGTAGATGTAGGCATTTGGACGGGCACATGTCACTCTAATTTCCCGTCAGGAAGAAGAATTAACCAAAGCCTCAGCCACCCACAGGGAATTAATATAGCCACCCCTGGAACCAGTATAGTTCCTGAAGCAAATTAGTGGATTTGCGGCCAGCTCACAAAAATGGGATTTGAAAAGTGGAGCTCAGGGTCACAGCAATTCACAAACCTGCAGAGTTATAAAGGACTACTCTCTTCCAAAAATCTGTTGAGGGAAGGCAATGAAGCGGACTTGAAAATGAGGCAGAATTGCACAAAACATATTTCAAGAGGTAAATTAGAATCGCCTTTAAAGCACAGGAAAAACATCAGATCTTGGACAGTGATGCACTTGGTCAAAAAGGGCGTATGCCTTTTCTCCTGAATATATTCAGGAGAAAATGCATACGCCCTTTTTGGCCAATCAAGCAAGTACGCAATGCAAATCCACACTACAAAGAATTGTCACTTCCCACCAGTCAAAAGGGGCATCCGAATATCTGTAAAACCAGAAAGGCAAGAGAGAGATGACAAGGGCATGAAGCAATGTGATCCCAAGGGTCATGGAGGATTGTGATGACAAGCACATGGAGCACTGTGATGACAAGATTATGTAGCATTTTGCTGACAAAGGCAAGGAGCATTGTGATGACAAGGTTCATGGAGCACTGTGATGACAAGCGTAAGGGAGCATTGTGATTACAGGGGTCAAGGAGCATTGGGATGACACGGGCATGTATCATTGTGATGACAAGTGTCATGGAGCATTTTGATGACAAGAGTCCCGGATCATTGTGTTATCAGGGGTCATGGAGCATTGTGATGACAGTGGTCATGGAGCATTGTGATGACAGAGGCCATGTAGCATTTTGATTTCATTGTGATGACCATAGCCTGAAGCATTATGATCATGGGCATGGTGCATTGTGATGACAGGGTTCATGCTGCATTGAGATGAAAAGGGGCATGGAGCATTGTGATTACAGGAGTCTTGGAGCATTGTGATGACAAGGGAATGGAGCATCGTGAATGAGAAGGCCATGGAGCATCTGTTGGAATGCGTCATGGAGCTCTGTGATGACAAGGGCATGGAGCATTGTGATTACACGGGTCTTGGAGCATTGTGATGACAAGGGTCAAGGAGCCTTGTGATGACAAGGCCGTGGAACATTGTGATGGCAGGTGTCATGGAGCATTGTTATGACAGGGGTAATGGAGCATTGTGATGAGAAGTGCATGGAGAATTGTGATGACAAGTGCATGTAACATTGTGATGAGAACTGTCATGGAGCATTTTGATGACAGGGACGTGGAGAATTGTGATGACAAGGGACATGGAGCATTGTGATGAGCAGGGCATGGAGCACTGTGATGGCAAGACCGTGGAGCACTGTTATGAGAAGACCATGGATAATTGTGAATACGAGCATCATGGAGCACTGTAATGACAAGGGGCATGGAGCATTGTGATGACAGGTGTCAAGGAGCATTGTGATGACAAGGGTCATGGAGCATTCTGATGACAAGCTTGTGGAGTATTGTGATGACAATGGCATGGAGCATTGTGATGAAAAGTGCATGGATTCTTGTGATGAAAAAGGAATGGAGACGTGTCATGACAGGGTTCAATAAGCATACTGACGACAAGTGTCAGGGAGCATTGTGATGACAAGTGTATTGAGAATTGTGATGACAAAGGTCATGGAGCATTGTGATGAGAAGTCCATGGATAATTGTGATGACCAGCATCATGGGGCTTTGTGATGACAAGTGTTATGGAACATTGTGATCACAAGGGTTTGGAGCATTGTGATGACAGAGGTCATGGAGAATTTTGATTTCATTGTGATGACAATAGCATGAAGCATTATGATGATGGGCATGGTACATTGTGATTACAGGGTTCATGGAGCGTTGAGATGAATAGGGGCATGGAGCATTGTGATTACAGGGGTCTTGGAGCATTGTGATGACAAGGGCATGGAGTATTGTGATGAGAAGGCCATGGAGCATTCTGATGACATGACTCATGGAGCTTTGTGATGACATGGGCATGGAGCATTGTGATTACAGGGGTCTTGGAGCATTGTGATGACAAGGGTCATGGAGCCTTGTGATGACAAGGCCGTGGAACATTGTGATGGCAGGGGTCATGGAGCATTGTTATGACAGGGGTAATGGAGCATTGTGATGACAAGGGCATGGAGCATTGGTCTGAAGAGTTTCAGGGATTATTGTGATGAGAGTGGGCATGGAGCATTGTGATGACAAGGGCACGGAACACAGTGATACATGTGTCATGGAGGATTGCAATGACAAGGGCATGGAGCATTGTGATGAGAAGTGCATCAAGCATTGTGATGAAAAGCGTCATTGAGCTTTGTGATGATAACGGCATGTTGCAATGTGATGAGAGGTTTCATGGAGCTTTGAGATGACAATGGCATGGAGCACTGTGAGGCCAAGGGTCATGGAGTTTTGTGATGACATAGGCCATGGAGCATTTTGATGACAAGGACGTGGTGCATTGTGATGAGAAGGGCAGTGAGCATTGTGATGAAAGGGTCATGGAGCAATTGGATGAAAAGGGTCATGGAACATTTTGATGACAGTGTTTATGGAACAGTATGATATCAGGGGTCATGGAGCATTGTGATGAAAGGGTCATGGAGCACTGTGATGACAGGGGTTATGGAACATTGTGATGGCAGGGGCATGGAGCATTGTGATGATAAGGGCATGTAGCATTGTTGTGACAAGGGTCATGGAATATTGTGATGACACGGGTGAGGGAGTATTGTGATGACTAGTGATGGAACATTGTGATATCAGTGGTGAGAGAGCATTTTGATGAGAAGTGCATGGAGCATTGTGATGACAAGGTTGTGGAGCATTGTGACGACAATCCCATGGCGCATTGTGATGATATGGGTCATGGAGCATTGTGATGACAAGGTTTATGGAGCATTGTGATGACAACGATGTGGAGCATTGTGATGACAAGCGCATGGCGCATTGTGATGCCATGGGTCATGGAGTATTGTGCTGACAAATGCATGGAGCATTGTGATGACAAGAGACACCGAGCATTGTGATGAAATGTTCATGGAGCATTGTGGTGACAATGGTTACAGAGCCTTTTGTTGACGAGGGCATGGACCATTGTGATGACAAAGGTCATGAAGCATTGTGATGACTGGAGTCACGGAGCATTGTGATGACAGGGGTCATAGAGCATTGTGATGAAACGGCATGGAGCATTGTGATGACAGGGGCATGTTGCATTGGTCTAACATGTTTCATGGATTATTGTGATGAGAGTGGGCATGGTGCATTGTGATGACAAGGGCATGGAGCATTGTGATGAGAAGGTCATGGAGTATTGTGAAGACAGGTGTTAGGGAGCATTGTGATGACATATGTCATGGTCCACATCGATGACAATGGAATGGAGCATTGTGATGCCAAGTGTCATGGAGGATTGTGATGAGAAAGGTAATGGAGCATTTTGATGACAAGGGCTTGGAGCGTTGTGATGACAAGGGTCATGGAGCATTGTGATGACAACGGCAAGGAGCATTGTGATGACAAGGGCCATTGAGAATTTTGATGACAAGTTCATGAAGCATTGTGATGACAAGCACATGGAGCTTGCTGTGACAGGGGTCAAGGAGCATTGCGATGACAAGTGCATAGAGAATTGTGATGACAAAGCATGTAACACTGTGATGAGAAGTGACATGGAGCATAGTGATGCCAAGAACGTGGAGAATTGTGATGATAGGGGACATGGAGCATTGTGATGACCAGGGCATGGAGCATTGTGATGGCAAGACCGTGGAGCATTGTGATGAGAAGAACATGGATAATTGTGATGAGGAGTGTCAGGGAGCACTGCAATCGCAAAGGGTATGGAGCATTGTGATGACAGGTGTCATGGAGCATTGTGATGACACTGGTCATGGAGCATTGTGATGACTGGGGACATGTAGCATTTTGATGACCAAGGCATGGAGCATTGTGATGGCAAGACAGTGGAGCATTGTGATGAGAAGACCATGGATAATTGTGATGACGAGCGTCATGGAGCACTGTAATGAAAAGGTGTATGGAGCATTGTGATGACAGGGGTCATGGAGCATTGTGATGACAAGTGTCATGGAACATTCTGATGACAAGCTTGTGGAGTATTGTTATGACAATGACATGGAGCATTATGATGGAGAGGACATGGAGCATTCTGATGAAAAATGTATGGAGCCTTTTCATGACAAGGTTCAAGGAGCTTTCTGATGACAAGTGTCAGGGAGCATTGTGATGACAAGTGAACTGAGAATTGTGATGACAAAGGTCATGGAGCATTGAGAAGACAAGGGCATGGAGTATTGTCATGACAGGCATCATGGAGCGTTGTGATGACAAGTGTTATTGAACATTGTTATCACAAGGGTTTGGAGTATTGTGATGAGAGAAGTCATGGACCATTTTGATTTCAAGGAGCATGGAGCATTGTGATGACAAGGGCATGAAGCAATGTGATCCCAAGGTTCATGGAGGATTGTGAAGACAATGGTAAAGGAGTATTGTGGTGACAAGCGCATGGAGCATTGTGATGACAAGGTGATGTAGCATTTTGCTGACACAGGCATGGAGAATTGTGAAGATAAGGATCATGGAGAACTGTGATGATAAGCATCATGGAGCATTGTGATTAGAGGGGTCATGGAGCATTGGGATGACAGGGGCATGGGTCATTGTAATGACAAGTGTCATGGAGCATTGAGCTGAAAATGTTCATGGAGCATCGTGATGACAAGGGGATGGAGCATTGTGATGACAAGAGTCCCGGATCATTGTGTTGTCAGGAGTCATGGAGCGTTGTGATGACAGTGGTCATGGAGCATTGTGATGATATGGGTCATGGAGCATTGTGATGAGAAGGTCATCGAGCACTGGGCTGAAAATGTTCATGGAGTATTGTGATGACAGGGTTCATGGAGCATTGTGATGACAAGGGAATGGAGCATTGTGATGAGAAGAACATGGAGCCTTGGGATGACAAGTCTCATGGAGCATTCTGATGAACAGGGGCATGGAGCATTGTGATTACAGGGGTCTTGGAGCATTGTGATGACAAGAGCATGGAGCATTGTGTTGAAAAGGCCATGGAGCTTTGTGATGACAGGGGCATGGAGCATTGGTCTGACAAGTCTCATGGATAATTGTGTTGACAGTGGGCATGAAACATTGTGATGACAAGGGAACGGAACACAGTGATACATGTGTCATGGAGGATTGCAATGACAAGAGCATGGAACATTGTGATGAGAAGGGCATCGAGCATTATGAAGATAAGGTCATGGAGTACTGTGAAGACAGGTGTCAGGGAGCATTGTGATGACATATTTCATGCTCCATTTTGATGACAATGGCATGGAGCATTGTGATGCCAAATGTTATGGAGGATTGTGATGACAAAGGTAATGGAGCATTGTGATGTCAAGGGCTTGGAGCATTGTGATGACAAGGGCATGGAGCATTGTGATGACAACGGGCATTGAGAATTTTGATGAAAAGGTCGTGAAGCACTGTGATCACAAAGGCATGGAGCTTGCTATGACAGGGGTCATGGGGCATTGCGATGACAAGTGCATGGAGAATTGTGATGACAAGAGCATGTAACATTGTGATGAGAACTGTCACGGAGCATTTTGATGACAAGGACGTGGAGAATTGTGATGACAAGGGACATGGAGCATTGTGATGAGCAGGGCATGGGGCATTGTGATGGCAAGACCGTGGAGCACTGTGATGAGAAGACTATGGATAACTGTGAATACGAGCATCATGGAGCACTGTAATGACAAGGGGCATGGAGCATTGTGATGACAGGTGTCAAGAAGCATTGTGATGACAAGGGTAATGGAGCATTCTGATGACAAGCTTGCGGAGTATTGTGATGACAATGTCATGGAGCATTGTGATGAAAAGTGCATGGATCATTGTGATGAGAAAGCCATGGAGCATTCTGATGGCATGCGTCATGGAGCTTTGTGATGACAAGAGCATGGAGCATTGTGATTACAGGGGACTTGGAGCATTGTGATGACAAGGGTCATGGAGCCTTGTGATGACAAGGCCATGGAATATTGTGATGGCAGGTGTCATGGAGCATTCTTATGACAGGGGTAATGGAGCATTGTGATGACAAGGCATGGAGCATTGGTCTGAAAAGTTTCATGGATTACTGTGATGAGAGGGGGCAAGGAGCAGTGTGATGACAAGGGCACGGAACACTGTGATACATGGATCATGGAGGATTGTAATGACAAGCGCATGGAGCATAGTGATAAGAATGGCATCGAACATTGTGATGAAAAGCAGCATGGAGCCTGTGATGACAAGGGCATGGAACAATGTGATGAGAGGGTTCATGGAGCATTGTGATGACAATGGCATGCAGCATTGTGATGCCAAGGGTCATGGAGCTTTGTGATGACAAAGGTCATGGAGCATTTTGATGACAAGGGTGTGGCACATTCTGTTGTGAAGGGCAGGGAGCATTGTGATGACAGGGTCATGGAGCAATTTGATGAAAAGTGTCATGGAACATTTTGATGACAGGGGTTATGGAACATTGAGATGTCAGGGGTCATGGAACATTTTAATGACAGGGATTATGGACCATTGTGATGACAGGGGAGTGGGTGTATTGTGATGACGAGTGAGGGAACATGTTGATATCAGTGGTGAGAGAGCATTTTGATAAGAAGTGCATGGAGCATTGTGGTGACAAGGTCTATGGAGCATTGTGATGACAAGGTTGTGGAGCATTGTGATGACAAGCACATGGTGCATTGTGATGACAAGGGTCATGGAGCATTGTGTTGACAAAGGCACGGAGCATTGTGATGACAAGTGTCGCGGAGCATTGTGATGAAAAGTTCATGGAGCATTGTGTTGACACAGGTCATGAAGGCTTGTGATGACTGGAGTCACGGAACATTGTGATGACTGAGGTCATGGAGCATTGTGATGACAAGTGCATGGAGCTTTGTGATGACAGGGGCATGGAGCATTGGTCTGACAAGTTTCATGGATAATTGTGTTGACAGTGGGCATGGCACATTGTGATGACAAGGGCACGGAACACAGTGATACATGTGTCATGGAGGATTGCAATGACAAGGGCATGGAGCATTGTGATGAGAAGGGCATCGAGCATTATGAAGACAAGGTCATGGAGTATTGTGAAGACAGGTGTCAGGGAGCATTGTAATGACATATTTCATGGTCCATTGTGATGACAATGGCATGGAGCATTGTGATGCCAAGTGTTATGGAGCATTGTTATGACAGGGGTCATGGAGCATTGTGATGGCAAGGGCATGGACCATTTTGATGAGAAGGCCATGGAGCATTCTGATGGCATGCGTCATGGAGCTTTATGATGACAAGGTCATGGAGCATTGTGATTAGAGGGGTCTTGGTGCATTGTGATGACAAGGGTCATGGAACCTTGTGATGACAAGGCCGTGGAAAATTGTGATGGCAGGTGTCATGGAGCATTGTTATGACAGGGGTAATGGAGCATTGTGATGACAAGGGCATGGAGCATTGGTCTGAAAAGTTTCATGGATTACTGTGATGACAGGGGGCAAGGAGCAGTGTGATGACAAGGGCATGGAACACTGTGATGCATGGGTCATGGAGGATTGTAATGACAAGCGCATGGAGCATTGTGATAAGAATGGCATCGAGCATAGTGATGAAAAGCAGCATGGAGCCTGTGATGACAAGAGCATGTAACATTGTGATGAGAACTGTCACGGAGCATTTTGATGACAAGAACGTGGAGAATTGTGATGACAAGGGACATGGAGCATTGTGATGAGCAGGGCATGGAGCATTGTGATGGCAAGACGTGGAGCACTGTGATGAGAAGACCATGGATAATTGTGAATACGAGCATCATGGAGCACTGTAATGAAAAGGGGCATGGAGCATTGTGATGACAGGGGTCATGGAGCATTGTGATGACAGGGGTCATGGATCATTGTGATACAAGGGTCACGGAGCATTCTGATGACAAGCTTGTGGAGTATTGTGATGACAATGGCATGGAGCATTGTGATGAAAAGAGCATGGAGCATTGTGATGAAAAAGGCATGGAGACTTGTCATGAAAGGGTTCAATGAGCATACTGACGACAAGTGTCAGGGAGCATTGTGATGACAAGTGTATTGAGAATTGTGATGACAAAGGTCATGGAGCATTGTGATGAGAAGTCCATGGATAATTGTGATGACCAGTGTCATGGGGCGTTGTGATGACAAGTGTTATGGAACATTGTGATCACAAGGGTTTGGAGCATTGTGATGACAGAGGTCATGGAGAATTTTGATTTCATTGTGAGGACAATAGCATGAAGCATTATGATGATGGGCATGGTGCATTGTGATGACAGGGTTCATGGAGCGTTGAGATGAAAAGGGGCATGGAGCATTGTGATTATAGGGTTCTTGGAGCATTGTGATGACAAGGGCATGGAGTATTGTGATGAGAAGGCCATGGAGCATTCTGATGACATGACTCAGGGAGCTTTGTGATGACATGGGCATGGAGCATTGTGATTACAGGGGTCTTGGAGCATTGTGATGACAAGGGTCATGGAGCCTTGTGATGACAAGGCCGTGGAACATTGTGATGGCAGGGGTCATGGAGCATTGTTATGACAGGGGTAATGGAGCATTGTGATGACAAGGGCATGGAGCATTGGTCTGAAAAGTTTCACGGATTATTGTGATGAGAGTGGGCATGGAGCATTGTGATGACAAGGGCACGGAACACAGTGATACATGTGTCATGGAGGATTGCAATGAGAAGGGCATGGAGCACTGTGATGAGAAGTGCATTGAGCATTGTGATGAAAAGAGTCATGGATCTTTTTGATGACAATGGCATGGAGCAATATGATGAGAGGTTTCATGGAGCTTTGAGATGACAATGGCATGGAGCATTGTGATGCCAAGGGTCATGGAGTTTTGTGATGACATAGGCCATGGAGCATTTTGATGACAAGACCGTGGAGCATTGTGATGAGAAGACCATGGATAATTGTGATGATGAGCGTCATGGAGCACTGTAATGACACTGGGAATGGAGCATTGTGATAACTGTGGTCATGGAGCATTGTGATGAGAAGGGTTATGGAGCATTCTGATGACAATCTTGTAGAGTATTTTGTTGACAATTGCATGGAGCATTGTGAAGAAAACTGCATTGGGCATTGTGATGAAAAAGGCCTGGAGCCTTTTCATGACAGGTTTCAAGGAGCATTCTGATGACAAGTGTCAGGGAGCATTGTGATGACAAATGTCATGGAGCATTGTGACGACAACAGCATGGAGTGTTGTGATGACAAGCACATGGAGCTCGCTATGACAGGGGTCATGGAGCATTGCGATGAGAAGTGCATTGAGAATTGTGATGACAAAGCATGTAACACTGTGAGAGAAGTGTCATGGAGCATAGTGATGCCAAGAACGTGGAGAATTGTGATTACAGGGGACATGGGGCATTGTGATGACCAGGGCATGGAGCACTGTGATGGCAAGAGCGTGAAGCATTGTGATGAGAAGACCATGGATAATTGTGATGACGAGCATCATGGAGCACTGAAATGACAAGGGGTATGGAGCATTGTGATGACAGGGGTCATGGAGAATTGTGATGACAGTGGTCATGGAGCATTGTGATGACAAGGGACATGGAGCATTTTGATGACAAGGGCGTGGAGCATTGTGATGAGAAGACCATGGATAATTGTGATGATGAGCATCATGGAGCAGTGTAATGACAAGGGGTATGGAGCATTGTGATGACAGTGGTCATGGAGCATTGTGATGACTGGGGACATGGAGCATTGTGTTGACCAGGGCATGGAGCATTGTGATGGCAAGACCGTGGAGCACTGTCATGAGAAGGCCATGCATAATTGTGATGATGAGCATCATGGAGCACTGTAATGACGAGGGGCATGGAGCATTGTGGTGACAGGTATCATGGAGCATAGAGATGAAAAGGGGCATGGAGCATTGTGATGACAAGTGTCATGGAGCATTTTGATGACAAGGGCGTGGATCATTGTCATGAGAAGACCATGGGTAACTGTGATGACGAGCGTCATGGAACAATGTAATGACAAGGGTTATGGAGCAATGTGATGACTGGGGACATGGAGCATTGTGATGACCAGGGCATGGAGCACTGTGATGGCAAGACCGTGGAGCATGGTGATGAGAAGACCATGGATAGTTGTGATGACGAGCGTCAGCGAGCACTGTAATGACAATGGGTATGGAGCATTGTGATGACAGGTGTCATGGAGCATCGTTATGACAGTGGTCATGGAGTATTGTGATGACAAGGGTCATGGAGCATTTTGATGACAAGGGCGTGGAGCATTGTGATGAGAAGACCATGGATAATTGTGATTACTAGCATCATGGAGCACTGTAATGACAAGCGTTATGGAGCATTGTGATGACAGTGGTCATGGAGCATTGTGATGACTGGGGACATGGAGCATTGTGATGACCAGGGCATGGAGCATTTTGATGACAAGGGCGTGGAGCACTGTGATGAGAAGACCATGGATAATTGTGATGACGAGCATCATGGAGCACTGTAATGACAAGGGGCATGGAGCATTGTGATGACAGGTATCATGGAGCATTGAGATGAAAAGGGGCATGGAGCATTGTGATTACAGGGGTCTTGGAGCATTGTGATGACAAGGGCATGGAGTATTGTGATGAGAAGGCCATGGAGCATTCTGATGACATGCGTCAGGGAGCTTTGTGATGACATGGGCATGGAGCATTGTAATTACAGGGGTCTTGGAACATTGTGATGACAAGGGTCATGGAGTCTTGTGATGACAAGGCCGTGGAACATTGTGATGGCAGGGGTCATGGAGCATTGTTATGACAGGGGTAATGGAGCATTGTGATAACAAGGGCATGAAGCATTGGTCTGAAAAGTTTCATGGATTATTGTGATGAGAGTGGGCATGGAGCATTGTGATGACCAGTGCACGGAACACAGTGATACATGTGTCATGGAGGATTGCAATGACAAGGGCATGGAGCATTGTGATGAGAAGCGCATCGAGCATTGTGATGATAAGCGTCATGGAGCTTTGTGATGACAACGGCATCGAGCAATGTGATGAGAGATTTCATGGAGCTTTGTGATGACAATGGCATGGAGCATTGTGATGCCAAGGGTCATGGAGCTTTGTGATGACATAGGCCATGGAGCATTTTGATGACAAGGACGTGGTGCATTGTGATGAGAAGGGCAGTGAGCATTGTGATGACAGGGTCATGGAGCAATTGGATGAAAAGGGTCATGGAACATTTTGATGACAGCGTTTATGGAACATTGTGATGTCAGGGGTCATGGAGCATTGTGATGAAAAGGGTCATGGAGCATTGTGATGACAGGGTTAATGGAACATTGTGATGTCATGGGTCATGGAGCATTGTGATGATAAGGGCATGTAGCATTGTTGTGACAAGGGTCATGGCACATTTTGATGACAGGGGTGAGGGAGTATTGTGATGACTAGTGATGGAACATTGTGATATCTGTGGTGAGAGAGCATTTTGATGAGTAGTGCATGGAGCATGGTGATGACAAGGTTGTGGAGCATTGTGATGACAAACGCATGGCACATTGTGATGACATGGGTCATGGAGCATTGTGCTGAAAAACGCATGGAGCATTGTGATGACAAGGTTTATGGAGCATTGTGATGACAAGGTTTATGGAGCATTGTGATGACAACGATGTAGAGCATTTTGATGACAAGCGCATGGCACATTGTGATGCCATGGGTCATGGAGTATTGTGCTGACAAAGTCATGGAGCATTGTGATGACAAGGGTCACCGAGCATTGTGATGAAATGTTCATGGAGCATTGTGGTGACAAAGGTCACAGAGCCTTGTGATGACGAGGGCATGGACCATTGTGATGACAAAGGTCATGAAGCATTGTGATGACTGGAGACACGGAGCATTGTGATGACAGGGGTCATAGAGCATTGTGATGAAAGGGCATGGAGCATTGTGATGTCAGGTGCATGTAGCATTGGTCTGAGAAGTTTCATGGATTATTGTGATGACAGTGGGCATGGCGCATTGTGATGACAAGGGCATGGAGCATTGTGATGAGAAGGTCATGGAGTATTGTTAAGACAGGTGTCAGGGAGCATTGTGATGACATATGTCATGGTCCATTGCGATGACAATGGAATGGAGCATTGTGATGCCAAGTGTCATGAAGGATTGTGATGACAAAGGTAATAGAGCATTTTGATGACAAGGGCTTGGAGCGTTGTGATGACAAGGGTCATAGTGTACTGTGATGACAAGGGCATGGAGCATTGTGATGACAAGGGCCATTGAGAATTTTGATGACAAGTTCATGAAGCATTGTGATGACAAGCACATAAAGTTTGCTGTGACAGGGGTCACGGAGCATTGCGATGACAAGTGCATAGAGAATTGTGATGACAAAGCATGTAACACTGTGATGAGAAGTCACATGGAGCATAGTGATGCCAAGAACGTGGAGAATTGTGATGATAGGGGACATGGAGCATTGTGATGACCAGGGCATGGAGCATTGTGATGGCAAGACAGTGGAGCATTGTGATGAGAAGACCATGGATAATTGTGATGACGAGCGTCTTGGAACTCTGTAATGACAAGTGGTATGGAGCATTGTGATGACAGGGGTCATGGAGCATTGTGATGAGAAGGGTCATGGAGCATTCTGATGACAAGCTTGTGGAGTATTTTTATGACAATGACATGGAACGTTGTGTTGAAAAGGGCATGGAGCATTCTGATGAAAAATGCATGGAGCCTTTTCATGACAAGGTTCAAGGAGCATTCTGACGACAAGTGTCAGGGAGCATTGTGATGACAAGTGAACTGAGAATTGTGATGACAAAGGTCATGGAGCATTGTGAAGACAAGGGCATGGAGTATTGTCATGACAGGCATCGTGGAGCGTTGTGATGACAAGTGTTATTGAACATTGTGATCACAAGGGTTTGGAGCATTGTGATGACAGAGGTCATGGACCATTTTGATTTCAAGGAGCATGGAGCATTGTGATGACAAGGGCATGAAGCAATGTGATCCCAAGGTTCATGGAGGATTGTGAAGACAATGGTAATGGAGTATTGTGGTGACAAGCTCATGGAGCATTGTGATGACAAGGTGATGTAGCATTTTGCTGACACAGGCATGGAGAATTGTGAAGATAAGGGTCATGGAGAACTGTGATGATAAGCGTCATGGAGCATTGTGATTACAGGGGTCATGGAGCGTTGGGATGACAAGGGCATGGGTCATTGTGATGACAAGTGTCATGGAGCATTGGGCTGAAAATGTTCATGGAACATAGTGATGACAAGGGGATGGAGCATTGAGATGACAAGAGTCCCGGATCATTGTGATGTCAGGAGTCATAGAGCGTTGTGATGACAGTGGTCATGGAGCACTGTGATGATATGGGTCATGGAGCATTGTGATGAGAAGGTCATCGAGCACTGGGCTGAAAATGTTCATGGAGTATTGTGATGACAGGGTTCATGGAGCATTGTGATGACAAGGGAATGGAGCATTGTGATGAGAAGAACATGGAGCCTTGTGATGACAAGTCTCATGGAGCATTCTGATGAACAGGGGCATGGAGCATTGTGATTAGAGGGGTCTTGGAGCATTGTGATGACAAGGGCATGGAGCATTGTGATGAGAAGGCCATGGAGCATTCTGATGACATGCGTCATGGAGTTTTGTGATGACAAGTCCATGGAGCATTGTGATTACAGGGGTCTTGGAGCATTGTGATGAAAAGGGCATGGATCATTGTTATGAAAGAGCCATGGAGCCTTGTCATGACAGGGTTCAAGGAGCATACTGACGACAAGTGTCAGGGAGCATTGTGATGACAAGTGTATTGAGCATTGTGATGACAATGGTCATGGAGCATTGTGATGAGAAGACCATGGATAATTGTGATGATGAGCATCATAGGGTGTTTTGATGATAAGTGTTATGGAACATTGTGATCACAAGGGTTTGGAGCATTGTGATGACAGAGGTCATGGAGCATTTTGATTTCATTGTGATGACAATAGCCTGAAGCATTATGATGATGGGCATGGTGCATTGTGATGACAGGGTTCATGGAGCATTGAGATGAAAAGGGGCGTGGAACATTGTGATTACAGGGGTCTTGGAGCATTGTGATGACAAGGGCATGGAGCATTGGATGAGATGGCCATGGAACATTCTGATGACATGCATCATGGAGCATTGTGATGACAAGGGCATGGAGCATTGTGATTACAGGGGTCTAGGAGCATTGTGATGAGAAGGGTCATGGAGCATTGTGATGGGAAGGGCATGGAGCATTGTGATGAGAAGGCCATGGAGCATTCTGATGGCATGCGTCATGGAGCTTTGTGATGACAAGGGCATGGAGCACTGTGATTACAGGGCTCTTGGAGCATTGTGATGACAAGGGTCATGGAGCCTTGTGATGACAAGGCTGTGGAACATTTTGATGGCAGGTGTCATGGAGCATTGTTATGACAGGGGTAATGGATCATTGTGATGACAAGGGCATGGAGCATTGGTCTGAAAATTTTCATGGATTACTGTGATGAGAGGGGGCAAGGAGCAGTGTGATGACAAGGGCACGGAACACTGTGATACATGGGTCATGGAGGATTGTAATGACAAGCGCATGGAGCATTGTGATAAGAATGGCATCTAGCATTGTGATGAAAAGCAGCATGGAGCCTGTGATGACAAGGGCATGGAACAATGTGATGAGAGGGTTCATGGAGCATTGTGATGACAATGGCATGCAGCATTGTGATGCCAATGGTCATGGAGCTTTGTGATGACAAAGGTCATGGAGCATTTTGATGACAAGGGTGTGGTGCATTCTGTTGTGAAGGGCAGGGAGCATTGTGATGACAAGGTCATGGAGCAATTTGATGAAAAGTGTCATGGATCATTTTGATGACAGGGGTTATGGAACATTGAGATGTCAGGGGTCATGGAACATTTTAATGACAGGGGTTATGGACCATTGTGATGACAGGGGAGTGGGTGTATTGTGATGACTAATGAGGGAACATGTTGATATCAGTGGTGAGAGAGCATTTTGATAAGAAGTGCATGAAGCATTGTGATGACAAGGTTTATGGAGCATTGTGATGACAAGGTTGTGGAGCATTGTGATGACAAGCGCATGGTGCCTTGTGATGACAAGGGTCATGGAGCATTGAGTCGACAAAGGCACGGAGCATTGTGATGACAAGTGTCACAGAGAATTTTGATGAAAATTTCATGGAGCATTGTGGTGACAAAGTTCACAGAGCCTTGTGATGATGAGGGCATGGACCATTGTGATGACACAGGTCATAAAGCCTTGTTATGACTGGAGTCACGGAACATTGTGATGACTGAGATCATGGAGCATTGTGATGACAAGTGCATGGAGCTTTGTGATGACAGGGGCATGGAGCATTGGTCTGACAAGTTTCATGGATAATTGTGTTGACGGTGGGCATGGCACATTGTGATGACAAGGGAACGGAACACAGTGATACATGTGTCATGGAGGATTGCAATGACAAGGGCATGGAGCATTGTGATGAGAAGGGCATCGAGCATTATGAAGACAAGGTCATGGAGTATTGTGAAGACAGGTGTCAGGGAGCATTGTGATGACATATTTCATGGTCCATTGTGATGACAATGGCATGGAGCATTGTGATGCCAAGTGTTATGGAGGATTGTGATGACAAAGGTAATGGAGCATTGTGATGACAAGGGCTCGGAGCATTGTGATGACAAGGGCATGGAGCATTGTGATGACAACGGGCATTGAGAATTTTGATGAAAAGGTCGTGAAGCACTGTGATCACAAAGGCATGGAGCTTGCTATGACAGGGGACATGGGGCATTGCGATGACAAGTGCGTGGAGAATTGTGATGACAAGTGCATGTAACATTGTGATGAGAACTCTCACGGAGCATTTTGATGACAAGGACGTGGAGAATTGTGATGACAAGGGACATGGAGCATTGTGATGAGCAGGGCATGGAGCATTGTGATGGCAAGACCGTGGGGCACTGTGATGAGAAGTCCATGGATAATTGTGAATACGAGCATCATGGAACACTGTAATGACAAGGGGCATGGAGCATTGTGATGACAGGGGTCATGGAGCATTGTGATGACAGGGGTCATGGATCATTGTGATGACAAGTGTCACGGAGCATTCTGATGACAAGCTTGTGGAGTATTGTGATGACAATGGCATGGAGCATTGTGATGAAAAGGGCATGGATCATTGTGATGAAAAAGGCATGGAGACGTGTCATGACAGGGTTCAATGAGCATACTGACGACAAGTGTCATGGAGCATTGTGATGACAAGTGTATTGAGAATTGTGATGACAAAGGTCATGGAGCATTGTGATGAGAAGTCCATGGATAATGGTGATGACCAGCGTCATGGGGCATTGTGATGACAAGTGTTATGGAACATTGTGATCACAAGGGTTTGGAGCATTGTGATGACAGAGGTCATGGAGAATTTTGATTTCATTGTGATGAAAATAGCATGAAGCATTATGATGATGGGCATGGTGCATTGTGATGACAGGGTTCATGGAGCGTTGAGATGAAAAGTGGCATGGAGCATTGTGATTACAGGGTTCTTGGAGCATTGTGATGACAACCACATGGATTATTGTGATGAGAAGGCCATGGAGCGTTCTGATGACATGACTCATGGAGCTTTGTGATGACATGGGCATGGAGCATTGTGATTACAGGGGTCTTGGAGCATTGTGATGACAAGGGTCATGGAGCCTTGTGATGACAAGGCCGTGGAACATTGTGATGGCAGGGGTCATGGAGCATTGTTATGACAGGGGTAATGGAGCATTGTGATGACAAGGGCATGGAGCATTGGTCTGAAAAGTTTCATGGATTATTGTGATGAGAGTGGGCATGGAGCATTATGATGACAAGGGCACGGAACACAGTGATACATGTGTCATGGAGGATTGCAATGAGAAGGGCATGGAGCATTGTGATGAGAAGTGCATCGAGCATTGTGATGAAAAGCGTCATGGAGCTTTATGATGACAACAGCATGGAGCAATGTGATGAGAGGTTTCATGGAGCTTTGAGATGACAATGGCATGGAGCATTGTGATGCCAAGGGTCATGGAGTTTTGTGATGACATAGGCCATGGAGCATTTTGATGACAAGGACGTGGTGCATTGTGATGAGAAGGGCAGTGAGCATTGTGATGAGAGGTTCATGGAGAAATTGGATGAAAAGGGTCATGGAACATTTTGATGACGGTGTTTTTGGAACAATGTGATATCAGGGGTCATAGAGCATTGTGATGAAAGGGTCATGGAGCATTGTGATGATAAGGGCATGTAGCATTGTTGTGACAAGGGTCATGGAATATTGTGATGACACGGGTGAGGGAGTATTGTGATGATTAGTGATGGAACATTGTGATATCAGTGGTGAGAGAGCATTTTGATGAGAAGTGCATGGAGCATTGTGATGAGAAGGTTGTGGAGCACTGTGACGACAATCGCATGGTGCATTGTGATGATATGGGTTATGGAGCATTGTTCTGACAAATGCATGGAGCATTGTGATGACAAGGTTTATGGAGCATTGTGATGACAACGATGTGGAGCATGGTGATGACAAGCGCATGGCACATTGTGATGCCATGGGTCATGGAGTATTGTGCTGACAAAGGCATGGAGCATTGTGATGAGAAGGTCATGGAATATTGTGAAGACAGGTGTCAGGGAGCATTGTGATGACATATGTCATGGTCCATTTCGATGACAATGGAATGGAGCATTGTGATGCCAAGTGTCATGGAGGATTCTGATGAGAAAGGTAATGGAGCATTTTGATGACAAGGGCTTGGAGCATTGTGATGACAAGCGTCATGGAGCATTGTGATGACAACGGCATGGAGCATTGAGATGACAAGGGCCATTGAGAATTTTGATGGCAAGTTCATGAAGCATTGTTATGACAAGCACATGGAGCTTTCTATAACAGGGGTCATGGAGAATTGAGATGACAAGTGCATAGAGAATTGTGATGACAAAGCATGTAACACTGTGATGAGAAGTGACATGGAGCATAGTGATGCCAAGAACGTGGAGAATTGTGATGATAGGGGACATGGAGCATTGTGATGACCAGGGCATGGAGCATTGTGATGGCAAGACCGTGGAGCATTGTGATGAGAAGACCATGGATAATTGTGATGATGAGCGTCATGGAGCACTGTAATGACACGGGTTATGGAGCATTGTGATAACTTGGGTCATGGAGCATTGTGATGAGAAGGGTCATGGAGCATTCTGATGACAAGCTTGTGGAGTATTTTGATGACAAAGGCATGGAGCATTGTGAAGAAAACTGCATGGGGCATTGTGATGAAAAAGGCCTGGAGCCTTTTCATGACAGGTTTCAAGGAGCATTCTGATGACAAGTGTCCGGGAGCATTGTGATGACAAATGTCATGGAGCATTGTGACGACAACAGCATGGAGTGTTGTGATGACAAGCACATGGAGCTCGCTATGACAGGGGTCATGGAGCATTGCGATGAGAAGTGCATTGAGAATTGTGATGACAAAGCATGTAACACTGTGAGAGAAGTGTCATGGAGCATAGTGATGCCAAGAACGTGGAGAATTGTGATTACAGGGGACATGGGGCCTTGTGATGACCAGGGCATGGAGCACTGTGATGGCAAGAGCGTGAAGCATTGTGATGAGAAGACCATGGATAATTGTGATGACGAGCATCATGGAGCACTGAAATGACAAGGGGTATGGAGCATTGTGATGACAGGGGTCATGGAGAATTTTGATGACTGTGGTCATGGAACATTGTGATGACAAGTGTCATGGAGCCTTGTGATGACAAGGCCGTGGAACATTGTGATGGCTGGTGTCATGGAGCATTGTTTTGACAGGGGTAATGGAGCATTGTGATGACAAGGGCATGGAGCATTGGTCTGAAAAGTTTCATGGATTATTGTGATGAGAGTCGACATGGATCATTGTGATGACAAGGGCATGGAACAGAGTGATACATGGGTCATGGAAGATTGTAATGACAAGAGCATGGACCATTGTGATGAGAAGGGCATCGAGTAGTGTGATGATAAGCGTCATGTAGCTTTTTGATGAGAATTGCATGGAACAATGTGATGAGAAGGTTCATGGAGCATTGTGATGACAAGGGTCATGGAGCTTTGTGATGACAAGGTCATGGAGCATTTTGATGACAAGGGTGTGGTGCATTGTGATGAGAAGGGCAGGGAGCATTGTGATGACAGGGTCATGGAGCAATTTGATGAAAAGGGTCAAGGAACATTTTGATGGCAGTGTTTATGGAACATTGTGATATCAGGGGTCATGGAGCATTGTGATGAAAAGGGTCATGGAGCATTGTGATGACAGTGGTTATGGAACACTGTGATGTCAGGGGCATGGAGCATTGTGATGATAAGGGCATGTAGCATTGTTGTGACAAGGATCATAAAACATTGTGATGACAGGGTTGAGGGAGTATTGTGATGAATAGTGATGTAACATTGTGATATCTCTGGTGAGAGAGCATTTTGAAGAGAAGTGCATGGAGCATTATGTTGACAAGGTTTATGGAGCATTGTGATGACAAGATTGTGGAGCACTGTGATGACAAGCGCATGGCGCATTGTGATGGCATGGGTCATGGAGCATTGTGCTGACAAGCGCATGGACCATTGTGATGACAAGGGTCATGGAGCATTGTGCTGAGAAAGGCATAGAGCATTGTGATGACAAGGGTCAAAAAGCATTGTGATGAAAATTTCATGGAGCACTGTGGTTAAAAAGGTCACAGAGACTGTTGATGACGAGGGCATGGACCATTTTGATGAGACAAAGGTCATGAAGCATTTTGATGACTGGGGTCACGGAGCATTGTGATGACAGGGGTCATGGAGCATTGTGATAACAAGGGCATGGAGCTTTGATCTAATAAGTTTCATGGATTATTGCGATGACAGTTGGAATGGCGCATTGTGATGACTACGGCATGGAGCATTGTGATGACCAGGTCATGCAGTATTGTGAAGACAGGTGTCAGGGAGCATTGTGATGACATATGTAATGGCCCATTGTGATGACAATGATATGGGTCATGGAGCATTGTGATGAGAAGTTCATCGAGCACTGGGCTGAACATGTTCATGGAGTACTGTGATGACATGGAGCATTGTGATGCCAAGTGTCATGGAGGATTCTGATGACAAAGGTAATGGAGCATTGTGATGACAATGGCTTGGAGCATTGTGATAACAAGGGTCAGGGAGCATTGTGCTGACAAGTGCAAGGAGAATTGTGATGACAAGGGTCATGGAGCACTCTGATGACCAGCTTGTGGAGTATTTTGATGACAATGGCATGGAGCATTGTGATGAAAACGGCATGGGGCATTGTGATGAAAAAGTCATGGAGCCTTTTCGTGACAGGGTTCAAGGAGCATTCTGACGACAAGTGTCAGGAAGCATTGTGATGACCAGTGTATAGAGAATTGTGATGAAAAAGGTCATGGAGCATTGTGATGAAAAGGGCATAGGCTATTGTGATGACAGGCATCATGGAGCGTTGTGATGACAAGTGTTATGGAACATTGTGATCACAAGGGTTTGGAGCATTGTAATGAAAGAGGTCATGGATCATTTTGATTTCAAGGAGCATGGAGCATTGTGATGACAAGGGCATGAAGCAATGTGATCCCAAGTTTCATGGAGGATTGTGATGACAATGGTAATGGAGTATTGCGATGAAAAGCACATAGAGCATTGTAATGACAAGGTCATGTATCATTTTGCTGACAAAGGTATGGAGCAATGTGATGAGAGGTGTCATGGAGCACTGTGATGACAAGCGTCACAGAGCATTGTGAATACAGGGGTCATGGAGCATTGGGATGACAAGGGCAAGGATCATTGTGATGACAAGTGTCATGGAGCATTGGGCTGAAAATGTTCATGGAGTATTGTGATGACAAGTGTCATGGAGCATTGGGCTGAAAATGTTCATGGAGTATTGTGATGACAGGGGTCATGGAGCATTATGATGACTAGGGAATGGAGAATTGTGATGACAAGAGTCCCGGATCATTGTGTTGTCAGGCGTCAAAGAGCTTTGTAATGACAGGGGTCATGGAGCATTGTGATGATATTGGTCATGGAGCATTGTGATGAGAAGGTCATGGAGCATTGGGCTGAAAATGTTCATGGAGTATTTTGATGACAGGGGTCATGGAGAATTGTGATGACAGAGGTCATGGATCATTTTGATTTCATTGTGATGACAATAGCCTGAAGCATTATGATGATGGGCATGGCGAATTGTGATGACAGGGTTCATGGAGCATTGAGATGAAAAGGGGCATGGAGCATTGTGATTACAGGGGTCTTGGAGCATTGTGATGAGAAGGGCATGGAGCATTATGATGAGAAGGCCATGGATCATTCTGATGACATGCGTCATGGAGCTCTGTGATGACAAGAGCATGGAGCATTGTGATTACAGGGGTCTTGGAGCATTGTTATAACAAGTGTCATGGAGCCTTGTGATGACAAGGCCGTGGAACATTGTGATGGCAGGGGTCATGGAGCATTGTTATGACAGGGGTAATGGAGCATTGTGATGAGAAGGGCATGGAGCATTGTAATGAAAAGTTCATGAAGCATTGTGGTTACAAAGGTCACAGAGCCTTGTGATGATGCGGCCATGGACCATTGTGATGACAAACGTTATGAAGCATTGTGATGACTGGAGTCACGGAGCATTGTGATGACAGGTGTCATGGAGCATTGTGATGACAAGGGCATGGAGCATTTTGATGACAGGGGCATGGAGCATTGGTCTGACATGTTCCATAGATTATTGTGATGAGAGTGGGCATGGTGCATTGTGATCACAAGGGTA